>NC_143536.1:14114635-14450885 GCF_031878675.1 Megascapheus bottae
TAACAGATGCTGGAGGGGATGTGGCCAGGAGGGATCACTACTACACTGTTGGTGGGAGTGCAAACTCGTTCAACCCACTATGGAAAGCAGTATGGCAGTTCCTCAAAAGACTAAACATAGAGCTCCCCTATGACCCAGCAATTCCACTACTTGGCATTTACCCAATCGTCCAGAAACAAGGACATACTAAAGCCACTAGCACAACAATGTTCATTGTAGCACTATTTACCATAGCAAAGATATGGAACCAACTTAGATGTCCCTTAGTTGATGAGTGGATCAACAAGATGTGGTATTTATACACAATGGAATTCTATGCTGCTGTCAGAAAGAATGACATTGCCCCATTTGTAAGGAAACGGAAAGACTTAGAAAAAAATCATATTAAGTGAAGCCAGACTCAAAGGAACATAGGCTCAATGGTTTCCCTCATTTGTCATAATCAGTAGAAATCTTGGGCTCTCCTAGCAGAGATTTATAATAGAACAAAACCTAGATACATAAGGCCATATAGTATGATGCTAAATGAAAGGACCTCCAGGATATGGAAACAAAAGCCATATAATGAGTGATTGTTGTCCTTAATGTACTATGTTATCTCTCATCTCTTTTGCTGTCCCTTGCTTATCTCATATTGTTACATTTCACCTTGTTATCTGATATATTGTATATATGCTTGATTAGTTATTTGAAATCAGATAAAGAAGGGGGGAAAACAACATGAGCGGCTGGGGTGGGGGGAGGGAAATGGGGACCAAGACATGAGAAAGGGTGTCAATGTTTGTGAAGTAATGCACTTTCTATCTGGTAAATATAATGTAACCCTTCTATTAATTACAATAAAAATATATGAAAAGAAAAAGGATGGAAAAACATCCATGTAGTGATGCTTTTCATCTGGCTAGCCAGAATGGCCCAATGTGCCTTCCATTTACCGCATGTTTATTGGACATGGAATCACTGAGGCACACACTTATTCTGATGTCAAAGTGACAATGGCATTGGATCCAGTGATCTGCCCTTCAGTGTTACAGGTATTCTCCACCACCACAAAATTCAAGGGTCCAGAGACTGTGCAAAATGCTTCAGCTAAGTCCACTCTTCACTCCTCATTGCAGTCAGATTGGCTCAATATCATGCCAGTTAAAATACCAATCAAAATGGAATCACTCTCCTGGGATGCAGGAGGCCACGGAGTTTCACATTTGTGGGAGCATGGCCCTTTTGTTTATAGATTATAGTGAATGAATACCATGAATATGTGTATGAATAGAAAATCAAATGCTTAGAGACTAGTGTGGGGCTAATTTACTTTCTGAATGTAAGAAATATTAGACTTGAATATCAATATGAAAATTCTGTTCTTCCTATAAAATAAAAAAAGTTGATTTTAGTTATATCTGGGGAATCAACAACACATGAGAACAATGGAAAAGATCCTTGATTGAGGAAGGAGAGAGACTCCCCTTAAACGTCCCTCCAGTTGTACTGCAGATGAGTAGGACAGGAGAGTAAAACTAGGAGAAACAAAACTGGCATTATTCAGAGAAAGGAAGCAGGCAGTAGAGGGAGGGGGTGGGGAAATGTCATGGAGACAGTGACTGCCTCTTGGGGGAAGAGAATGGCACATATGTTCTCTCCTGGTCATATCGATGGGTCTGGAGGGCCAGGAAAGTACTCTGGAGATTGGCGTCTACCGCCCTCATTGCAGCACAGAAGCATCGTGGGCTTTGGGAAGGGAGTGTAGATGAAAACACAGAGGATGATGAGATGGGGGAGCCAGTCTGTGGAGGGGGAAGGGCTTGAGTTTTCACCTCAACTCTTTCCTATGTCACCTCCTTGTCATCATTGATTATGGTCACTGAGAAGATGTCGTCTCGGCAGCAAAGCAAAGCAGCTCCCACCTGTCAAAGCCACTGATTTCCCTTCTGTGTCATTGAAACATGAATTTCTCTCATGGTTATTTCTGAGCTTCTACTTTGAGCTCTTGCCATTGCCTCTCTCCATCTTATGATTCTTACCCCAAAGGTTCTGTTCTCATCGAGGCAATGCAAATCCTGTGATCCCATGGTCCAATCTCTTCCGCCTCTTTAGTTGTACCTCCGTTCCTGACACCAGGCTGAACCTCAGAATCACTCTGAGCATCCGCCAGTAGTGAGCTGGAGCCCTGGGCTGTGAGTCACCACAGCTGGGTCTGGCTTGCTGCAGGCCACTCCAGGTTCTGCTCTGAGCACCTCACATAAGGTTCTCCTGTCCCATTTATTCCCTTCCTTTCACAGGTCAAGGCATCCTTTTCTTTTGGAGTCCATAGAGAACACTGAGAATGTCAGTGGTTTTGAAGAAGAGGAAGAACAATGTGAGTGTTCAGGGGAGTCGAGAGAGGGCAAAGCCAGGAAGTTCATCCTTTAACCCTGTGTGTGGCAGACAATGTGGGGTGGGCTTGACCACTTTCTCACAGGCCACCTTGGAAACCCATGGGATGGATCTGGGCTCCCTGTCGTGCAGGCAGAGCAGCCACTTGCCTCAGCTTGACAGTCAGGTGGGCACTGAATGGATTGTGACATCCTGTAGAGGACAGTACACCACTTCAGACTTGTTTTGACCAGATGAGACTGCCCATGCCTGTAGGGAATCCTGGTGAGCTTCTATAGACTTTTCACAGGCATGGAAATGTCAAGCACATGTACAATAAAATCAGTGGAAAGTCAAGGCAATTCTAATGTGGAATATGGTTACTTGTGGATATATTGTGACTGTGGTTACTGTTTACTTGTGTATATTATCCCTTCCACATTGGTAAACAAATACCGTTGGATTGCCTATTGAATGGTAATGTTTCATTTATTCTTTTCATGCAAGCATGAGATACATTAAATCATGAAATCATTAAATACATTACATCATGAGTGTTAATTCTCATATTTTTTCATTATTATCAATAGTATCTCACAATGGTTTTGTTTTGATAGGCATAAACTGGTTGAGATTTGCACAAAATAGAGGGCTCTAAGATGTCATATTTGAGACATGGGGTTTGGTGCTGGTAGAGAATTCTTTGCACGCAGTAGGGAGCTCTAGGAATCTGTCATATTTATTTAACACAGGGGGTTTTCAAGGATCACATAGAGAATGGTGGCGAAAGGCAGGTTAGAGCTCCACCTTTCTCATCAGAGCTCCTATTTCTTCGAACGCACAGCTTTGTTGCACGTTTTCCTTTTTCTCTCAGAAACATAGAATTCCTCCATCGTCCCTCTCTGCTTCAGGAACACTGTCAGCAGAGCAGCTCTGAGGCTGCCTCGGTATGCTGGGACATTTGCTCCTGTCGGAGAGGAGCAAGGAGTCCCTCTGCAGACAATAAACACCCACTGCAGAGGGCAGCAGACAGGCCCAGTTCCCTCTGGAGCCAAGCCCTTGAGGAGGTCAAGACTCTAGGTTAGCTTTCAGTGCTGAGGACACTGGGCTTTGTCTGCCTCTCCATTGTCTTACCTCATTATCCACATCTATAAATGCTCCTGAATAATTCAGGAAGAAAGCCCTCTGTAACTTTATGCCTGTAAAAGTCCTGTGTGGACTTGCTGGAGTGATTTGATAAGGACAGCAAAGGGAAGAGGATGCATTGAATGCCCTGGCAGCTTCACTTATCTTTGTCCAAAATACAAGTGTTGCTATCTATCTTGGTATTTCCTTTCCTATTGGGTTAAAAGTCACCCCAGTGAGCCCTTGTGTGTCTTCCTCCCTCCACACCCCCCATGACAGTGTAGATTTCCAGAGTGAGGCCAGAGAGGATAGTGACCTGAGGTCCTGAGCCTCAGATGAGGGAAAATTTTCTAAAAATGAGAAGCTCAAACAAGGCTTCAAAGTCAAAGGACAGGAGCCTCCTCAGTGATTATTCCCCACTTTTTAAATTGGAAACAGTTCATTTTACATTGTGCATACTCAAGTTTCGTTTTCTATGTATATTCTATAATGACAGAAGCTTTTGACTTAAATCAAGCAAGTACACCTACTGCCTTTGAGAACTTGTATATAAACTAAAAAAAAAAGCACACACAAAGTTAGACCTTAGTGAACCTTTATTTCGTAGGAGATTTGTCAAGAACTGTCTCTTGGCCTATTCCCCTGCCCCGGCTTTCCTCTGAAGCAAAAAGTCCTGTGAAGTCTCTCTCTTGACTCTTCTTCCTGGGAGGGCGCTGCCATGCTCATTTGTGCTAATTATGTGTGATCACTGGGACTCAGACAACACATGGCACAAGTGATTTCACTCTCAGCACCCATTAGTCAAGCATTATTCTCTCCATTCACAGAAGGCAGCTTTAGAGACTGAGGTAGTTCAGTTATTGTCTGAGTAGCACCTTTTATATCCCATATTTACAATAATCCAGTGTTCATACAAATTCCACATTGTATGTAGTGTAATGGATATAGAAGTCCCTGGAAATGAGGCTGGAAGGTAAATTTTTCTGCAAAGCAAACTTCAAGCCTAGAGAGCTTCCTCTGGATATTTCCTCTGAATATTTCATCTGAATATTTGAAGAAGAAATGAGTTTTGCATCCTACCCACTCCTATGGAATATAGACCTGGCTGAAATACCACCATACTATCTCCCTTGCATCAGAATGATGTGATGCCACAAACACTATAGACAAGCAAATTATACAGCCAACGTTCCTGAACATACCTGTCCAAATTTGGCACAAACCAACAAAAACATGGAGTTCACCATTTTCAGGAGAGAAACTAGGATTTCAGGATGGATGCCAAAGGATATGATTCCCTTCCTTTGTGCACTGCTGAGAGAGCAGGAACATGGACTTTGCAGAGTCGGTTTTGGTGATAGTGGTATACTTGGAATAGCAGGGCCCGGATGGTCCTCAGAGAAGGTCATGTGGCAGGAGTCATAAGCATTGGCTCAGGAGGGGATGTCTCTAAGAGTAGATGCTGCCCCAGAGCCCTGCAGGTCTATGCAGAATGAGATGATGCCACTGAGTTTTGTTGAAGAAGGACATGAACAGGGATGCGCATGCCCAGAACAGGGAGTGGCCACTGCTCATTCTCAGCTCTGTCTTCCCTACGAGCTCAGTTGCGTAGATCAGTAGTCAGAAAACACTGGGACACATCGTTCTTCACTAAACCAAGTCACTGTGAATTGAACAGAACACCCTGTCCAATTCACAAGCTCTCTCCCAAGAGATGGTTGTTTGTTCAAGACTGAACTAATTCATGTGGTCACACCATTTAAGCAGGTTGTCTTGGAAAAATAGGGTTCTAAGAAAAGTGGGAGCCAAGAAGGCCCTGACGTCTGGGAGGCACACTTGTTGAATTTGCTCCGTGTGTGTGTGTGTGTGTGTGTGTGTGTGTGTGTGTGTGTGTGTGTGTGTGTACTTGGAGAGGAGGAGCCCAGGGTAAACTTTTCTGGGTCCTCAAGGGCTTTTTCATTGAGAACGTGACAGCTTTCAGACAGGGTTGAGACATGGAGGAAGTTGGGTCAGCTCTGTGTCCTCTTTCTTGGCTGGGGCCTGCTCTATGGCAGTTATGGTTCCCCCACAGCATCCTCAGTGTGAGAAATGCTGGGAAATAAGAGTGAAGAAAGTCCTTGCCTCTGGAGTCCATTGCATGATCTAAGGGATTCAATTGCTGAAATCCATCTCTCCAGAGAGCCAACTCCATTTCCTGTCAGCATTTTCCCTCAGTGTGTGACCCTGGGCAAGTCACTTCACTGACTGTAAAATAGAGGGCCCAGGACAACCCCACAGGCCTGATATGCAGTTATGCAGTATGGGTGAATACAGATCCTCTGTAACCTAAATTCACATGCCTTTTCCACCCAGTTTCCTTACATCTGGCTCACTCCTGAAGACAGCAATACTCTTGTACACTTAGCATCAGCCTCTTTCCCTCAGTTACTATATTAAGCTTCACATCACAAAATTGTTTTTTGCCCATCCTGGGCACTGTCCTTGGGCTTTTTCAAGGCTCTACCACTTGAGTCACAGTACCACTCCCAGTTTTTTCTGTGTATGTGGTACTTAGGAATCAAACCTAGGGCTTTATGCACGTTAGGCAAGCACTCCACTAGGTATACTCCTTGCCCCAACAACACCTATTATTTAGTAAGATACTATGAATATTTCCATAACACAGGGCCAGAATTTGAAATAACAAGGTGAAGTCTCACTCTCAGGCTGATGTGGCCCTAAGTGGGACCTGGCCTTCAACTAACAACATGTCAACCATTGTCTGATTCTTCCAGGCTGCTCTGACAGTGCCTCAGACAGGTGCATTAATGAGACCCAGGCGCTCATAGACTTTGAACTATCAGAGCCCCAGCCCAGCAGCCCCCTTCCCAGCTGATCTTGACTCATCCTCTAGATTTGACAGTTAAGGCGCTCGTGTTGGAATGTCGTGGAGCTCTGAGGCAGTTGACAGTTAAGCAGACCACAGGGACTCAGGGCTTGGAGGAGGGGAAATGTGAGCTCTAGGCTGTTCAGTAGGGCTTTATTTGGAACAAAGGTGTGGTCATTTGGACCAGGGAATAAAATTTAGAGCCAAAGTTAACCCAGCATCTGGACTGTTCTGTAGGGCGGGGTCCTGTTTGAGTACACTGAAGATCTAGTGCTACTTTAGGTCAGGAAGATTTGGGAAAATGAGAATCTAAGGATACCAGTCTAGGCCAGAATCTAGTGGTCCCAGGTATTCAGAGAGATCTCTGTCCACAAGGAACAAGCTAAATTCATAACTTTTCCTTCCTTCTTTCCTTTCCTCCATTCCTTCTTTTCAGTTGTGGGCTTGAATTCAGGGCCTGGGCAATGTCCCTAAGTTTTTTTATTCAAGGCTAGCACTTTACTACTATTTTTTTTATTATTGGTGTGTATAAAGGGGCTACAGTTACATTCATCAGGTACATTACTGTGTTCTACTACTTTGAGCTCAGTGCCACTTCCAGTTTTCTGGTGACTTATTGGAGATAAAAGTCTCATAGATTTTCCTTCTTGGACTGGCTTTTGAACCATGATCCTCTTAGCCTTTTGAGTAGCTAGGATTACAGGTGGGAGGCACCAGTGTTCGGCCCGGCTCTGTTTCTTACTTTGCATTTATTATTGTTCAGTGATGTGATTTTGAATAAGAGAGTTCCTAGACTGCCTATCTTACATAACAGAAAATAACAGATTTTCTCATGAACTGTAAAGAATAGTATTCATGCCAGTGAGGAAAAATAAGATTATGTCCTCCCTTGATTTGTCACCTTCTACATACCCTCTTCTCAAGACCATCACTGCTAATAAGTCCTGCTGGTTCTTCCAGATGCCTAATAATTGAAAACCCTTGGCCCAGAGTTTGGCTTAGTGATAGAGTGCTCGAATACCTAGGTTCGATTCCTTGGTACCACATACACAGAAAAAGCTGAAAGTGGTGCGGTGACTCAAGTGGTAGAGTTCTAACCTTGAGGAAAGCCCAAGGACAGTGCTCAGGCCCTGTGCTCAAGCCTGATTTTTCTTTAGTTGTTTTAGTATTATTTAACCTCATAACAATATGCATATGCAGGATTTACTAACCTTTTAACATCAAAGGCCAGGGAATTGAGAGACAAGGGATTTCCCTTCCCAGTTCTACTTAACTTTGATCTCAGGGCAGCAATTGAATCAATCACACAGTGTTGTGCTGGCTTTCTATTATTGGTGTTTGGGATAGTTTGAATGTAGATTGAGTTTTTTGAAGTCACAAAGTCACAGATGGGGTTTCAGTTTTACTCTTGTGCACCTGAATATACAGCTTCCCTACCACTCTTTATTGAAAAGATGGTTATTTTCAATGTATATTTTTGGTTTCCTAGTCAAATACTAGATGGCGATAGGTATATGGGTTGACTTTTGGGTCTTCTGGTCTATTCCACTGATCTTCAGGCATATCTTTGTGCTATTAACGAGCTGTTTTTGTTATAACAGAGTTGTAGGAATATTTGAAGTCTGGAAATGTGATACCTCTAGCATTGCCCATCCCTCCAGATTATTTTGTGATTCAGAGCATTTTGTAAAAGGTTTCGTATGAAATCTTGGATTCTTTTTTGTCAGTAAAGAATGAGGAATACAGAGCAGTGGAGACAGTGCTATATCTAAGAAAGACTTTTCACCACATCACAACACATTGGATCTATGCCTGGAAACATCAGACCTTGAATGTACTGGGAGGGAAAGGAGCTATCTGGTCCTGGATCGTATGTTCTTCTCAGCCCAGTAAGTCCTCTGAACTAGGGACCTCACAATCTGCCTTGCAGAAACCAATTGTGACAACCAACTTAAAAACAATTACATTTCGCCAGATGGCAGTGGCTCATGTCTGTAATCCTAGCCACTCACGAGGATCACGGTTCAAAGCCAACCTTGGCACTAGAGCCCACGAGACTCTTTATCTCCAATTAACCACCAGAAAACCAGAACTGGCACTGTGGCTCAAGTGGTAGAGCACCAACCTTGAGCTGAAGTGTTCAAGGACGGAGCCCAGACCCAAAGTTCAAGTCTCATGACTGACAAAATAAAAAAAAATCATTTCAATTTTGAAGTACTTGCACAAATGTTACTATTGAAATCAGTGTATAAATTCAGTGTATCTGGATCTATGTCTCTCTTTTCATCATTTTCCCCCATTCCTCCAACCCAGTATTTCCTAATGACCGCAAACTTGGATAACAATCTTTTAATTCATATTGACCCATAAAAAAAGACTGTTTGGTTCCAAGTTTTGCTCAGATTTTATATACAACTGAGGGAAAATAAAGTCAGCTATGGTTCACCCAGGTGGTGATTTTGTCAAAGCCTGAGCATCCTGTCATGTGGATTTCAAAACAAAAACAAAAATCAAAAACGAAACTGTAAATTCATAAAGGAGACATAAGTTAGAGCAAGATGTGGTACAAGGAAGCAAAATAAACATGGACTGGACACTTAGGGCTGTGATGAGTAGAAGGAGAAACCACCTAGATAGTGGACAAAGACAAGATATGAGAGTGCTCAAGGTAGTGGATGCAGGCCTTGAGCTGTCTCTGAAGGTCTAGGGAAAATCTCCTAAGAGCCTTGGTCAGGGCCCATAGGGCTCCATCCTAGCTTTTGTCCTTCCCAGAGGCTCTGGGATGTGTCATTCCAGGTTAATGTCACGAAGACACCAGAGTTCACTTCACCTACCTGCTCTTGAGGAACTGATGCTACTTAATTGACTGCTCAGATCTCTGCAGAATAGAATCTGGTGGTATTAATTGGGTGGTGTTAATTGGGTGGTATTAATGGCCCCTCAGGATGATGATAGACCCACCATAGGTGTCTAGTAACCTACTTGAAATTGTAACTAGAAAAATCTAGTCTAGAATTGAAATCTTCTATACAAAGGTAGAAATCTTCTAAAGCCTGACTTTCAAAATGACGAAGGAGGAATTTGGGGGTAGGATCTTTGACTTTCTGCAAAATTACGTAACTCATCCCACTGTTAGCGTTGGTGTGAAGAGTGTAGGGTGGGTATGTATCAAGGTTTTTATTCTCATTTTAGAGGAGCTTTTACAATGGGCTGACACTAAATATCCCTTCATTCTCCCCTCCAAGTGTTGTTGAATGAAGTGTAATCATAAAAAGGGGAATAATGTAACTGCTGCTACTGACTTGTGATCTTGCGTGTAAAGGAGTATTTCTACTAAATCCCTGGGCCCACACTAGAACATTGTCTCCAGGTTCAAATATATGTGTGAAAAAGACTTGTACCTAACAGATTCTATCACAGATTACTTCCCCAAACCGAACATGAAACTTCTTGTGCATCATTCCCAGCATCAGTTTTGAAGTTTGGCAACTGAAGAGACAGGGAGGAGCAGAAGTTTGGGGAAAAGAGCATCTTTCAACAACAGATTAAGACACAAAACACACTCAAAACCCACAGACACAGCCGATCCTATCATTTTGCCATGAAAATGTAACAAGAACCACATAGAAACCTCACACATATTTCCTTTTTGTTTCTGATTTCTTTCACCCTCCCTCGGTCTCCCAAGCAGAGGGTATAATCTCACTGCTCCTGAAACCCTCTCCTCTGATTGAATCTTACCTGAAATATAGTTACCTACCCTCAATTTCACCAGCACTAGAGACAACTTCTGATTCTAGTACCTCCGCCCAGGAACCCACATCTGGAAGAAAATCAGTAGAGTGGTTCCCTCCTCCCTCACTACACCAGGTGAGGGCAAATTGTTCACAGAAAATAAATCTTGTTTTTCCTCTGAGTCTCTGCATAACCGCCATAGGACACTACAGTGAGCCTCCATGGCAATCATTCTGTTCTAACAAATTCATTTCTTTTTATCAAAGACCCACTCCTACTTCCTAGCACAACCCCAAATCAGTTTTCCAGACTAAAGCCAGAGACATTCTTCTTTAGAAATTTGTGACTATGTAACACGTTCACAAGTTGTCTCTGAAACCTGTGACTATAGAAAACATTACAAGGATTATAACAGGTTTTATACTTTATGCAGGTTAGTTTTATGTAACTGGCTTAGCAAACCAGATAGAGAGCAGTATTCCAGTAAAAGGTCACAACCAAAGCTGGTCCAGAGGGCACCAATAGAAAAGGCAAGAGAGCGTTTCTCTTGAAGCATGCATTTCTCAAGCACAATTGGATTGTCAAGTACATTATCCTTAATTCAAAGAGAAAAATGAATGCTGAGGGAAATGCTTCTACTATGCATTTCATAATGTGTGTGGACTTTTATTGTCCTAGATAGTCTCTGTATGATTTTGCACGAGATTCTCATTCAACACCACTCCACTATAGAAGTGACATCTCTCGGAAGAATAATGCCCACGATCAATCATCCTTTCTAAAGTTGATTGAAAGTACAGCTTCGTTGCAATATAAGAAACAGAAAGGTGCTAATTGTGGTAATCCGTATTCAGTCCTTTTGTGGGATCTCGGAGGAAACAGGAAATGGCAGTGTATTGGCAGGTGGAGCTTTCTTGCTATGGCCTTGGGGCTGGAGTGTATGGCAGGGCGTGGACAGCAAACACGGACTGAGCTATTGAGGAAAAAGAGGAGTATCAAAGAAATGGCACATAGATGCCTTGAACTTTCAGGTAGTGTGCCAAAATAGTTGACCTGAAATGTGGTTAGAGGCATAATATGAACAGGCCCATCAGTCCTCTCTCGTGTTTGAAAACTCATATAAAATGCTATTGATTTCATGACATTTCTACAATTCATTTACAAGCACCAGATTATGGTGTTATAGGCAGGAGTAAGAAAGCTTTCTTTTGTCAAGAGCTATTTGGCAATTGATAACATCATTCTTGAGCCACAGAAAATTACCAATACACATAGATGGCAAGAAGTATACATGTCTGCACATGGACTAAATGATTTCCCAGATTTTATGTGGTCTTGAGTGCTGGATATTTCCCACTATTTCTGGCAGAGTTCTCATTTGATTAAAAAAACCTTACCCATAAAGTAGATTTCATCCCAGTAAATATATTTATCTAAATTGTTTATTACTAGTTGTTATGATCCAACAATTTAGTAACTGTCAACTATTACCTCTTTGTCAGTCATAGGGCTTGAGCTCTGGGCCTGGACACTGTCCCTGAGCTACTTTTGCTCAAGGTTAGTACTCTATCACATCGAACCATGACATTTCCACTTCCATTTTTCTGGTATTTAAATGGGAGATAAGAGTCTCGAAGATTTTCTCACCCTTTGAAACTCAGTGCTAAGATCTCTGCCTCCTAAATAGCTAGGTTTCTAGGCCTAAGTCATCAATAGCCAGGCTCATTTCCACTTTCAAGTCTGTCCTAGTGTCAGCAGAATATACATACTCTACTGTTTCTCTGTGGTTTTTATTTGCATTGAATGCTTTCAGACATGCAAAAAATGTATTTCTTGGTTATTTTTATTTGGACTCAGGCCAGTATTCTACCAGTTGTTCCATGTATCCCCAAACCCATTTGCTGTAGCTATTTTTTATGTATGGTCTGCACCTCTATACCCAGCATTTTTGTTGAAATGAAGCTTTGCTAAGTATTTTTTTTTTGGAGCAGTCTACTGTGATGAGTCTACCCCTGCCTCACAAGTAGGTGAGGAAATACATGAGCCACTATGCCTGACACAGAAAATAATCTTAAATCCTAACAGATTTTTCAATTAGGTGAGCTAATTCAAGGTGGTTTACCACATGTCAAAAAAGGCATAATTTCTTTTCTGTCACCACAAAAGGTAGCATATAGTTATTAAATAAAAGTAGGAAATGAGTCAGGTCAAAAAAACCCCACAGGCTATTGTTTTGATGACAAATTTTAATTTAGATGGAGCACTAATCAAAAGATTTGATTTTTGTTGGTTTTGCCCAGAATTAGTGTCAAACTGGGGGAAAGAAAGCCAATGGTAGATGACATACATGGTAATCTTGTTGAGGATTTCTGAGTTCCAGCAAACTGCAAAAAAAAAAATCAAAGAAAAAGTATAAACCTCAAAATTCATAGAGAGGACGGATAAGTTAGGGTAAGATGGAAGCAGAATAAACCCAGCCACTTAGGGTTGTGATGAGTAGAAGAAGAAACCACCTAGTTAGTCAATGGACAAAGACAAGATATGAGAGTGCTCAAGATAGTGCATGCAGGCCTTGAGCTGTCTCTGAAGTTCTAGGGAAAATCTCATTACAGCAGCCTTGGTCAGGGCCCACTGTGCTCCATTCTAGCTTCTGTCCCTCCCAGAGGCTCTGGGGTGTTTAGTATCATTCTAGGTTAATGTCAGGAAGACTCTAGGGTGGGATTTACCATCCTGCTCTTGGAAATACTTTATCCTACATAGTGGTTATCGCTTGTCAGGGAACAGAAGCTTCCAGGTTGAATCCTCAGATCTCTGGAGAACCAAATCAGAACTTCAGTGGTATTAGCTGCCCTGGTAGGGGTGGCCCTCCGAATATGTCAGTATCCTCTTGAACACAGACTCACCGTTGGTGTTCAGTAATGTACTTGATCCTGTCACTAGAATAATCTAGTGAAATCTTCAATACAAAGGTAGAAATTTTCTATGAAAATGACTATAGGCGGAATCTGGGGGTAGGACCTTTGACTTTGGGCAAAAATTATATATCTCATCCCAGTATTAGTGACTGCATGAAGAGTCTGGGGTAGATGTGTATTAAAGTCATGTTTCAGTTTCTTACTTCTCAGGACAGAGGAGCATTTACAATGAGCTGACACAAAATGTCTTCTCATTCACCCCTCCACGTGGCCTCTGAATGTATATTGAGAAAGGGGAGAATAATGAAAGTGCTGGTACAGGCTCTGTTCTTGAAGAGTATTTCTTTTTCCACTCTGGGACCACACTAGAAGAATATTGCCTCCAGGTTTAAATATATGTGGGAAAAAGACTTTCTCCAAGCAGGTTCTAGCACAAGATTACTTCCCCAAAACAAACTTGAAACTTCTTGTGCACAAACACCAAGGGTCATAAGCGGCATCACAAACTCTGAGATGTGGCAATGGAAGAGGAGAGAGAGCATGTGTTCTGGGAAAGAGCAAATGTGTAAATGACAGATCCAGACATAAAGCACACTTACAACCCACAGACACAGCAAATCATACCATTGTGCCACTGAAATGTGAAGAAAAAAAAAACCAACATAGAAGCCCACATAGTTTTTTCTTTCTGATTTCTTGTGTCCTTTCTCAGCCTCCTCAGCAGAGGTATAAAGAACCTCACCTCTTGGATCTTACTTAGCAAACAGTTACCTATCAATTTCAATTTCACCATCCCTGTAGACAATTTCTAAATTCCCCACAAGGAGCCTACAGCTGGAAGAAAATGAGTAGAGAGATCTATTGACTCTTCCCAGATTACACCAGATAAAGGCACACTGCTTACAGAAGGTCAACCTTGTTTTTCCTCTCACGCAGGCCATAGCCTAGAGCTTCTGTGGCAATCGTTTTGTACTAGCAAAACCACTTCTTTTTATCAAAGACCCATTCCTCCTTCCTAGCACAGTATCAGGGTTCTAGATCCAACTCAGAGGAATACTTCCTTAGAAATTTGTGAATACATAGTACTTTCAACAGTTGCCCCTGAAGCCTGGAATTATAGAAATCACCATGAGCATTAGAACAGGTATCACACAGGTCAGTTTTCTCCCACTGGCTTAGCAAACCAGACAGAGAACAGTGTTCCAGTCACTGATCATAATCAAAGCTGGTCCCGAGGATGCCAGTAGAAAAGGCAAGAGAGGCCTTGTCTTGAAGCATGTACTTCCAAAGGACAATTAGATTGTCAAGTACATTACCCTTAATTCAAGAAGGAAAATGGATGCTGAGGGAAATGCTTTCACTCTGCATTTTATAATGTGAGTGGGGACTTTTATTGTCCTAAACAGTCTCGGTATGGTTTTGCAGGAGATGCTCACTCAACATCACTCTACTATAGAAATGATCTCTTTCAAAAAATAATGTCTACAGACAATCATTCTTTCTAAAGTTGAGTGAAATCAGAGCTTCGTTGCTACTAGGTAAGACACAGAAGAGTTTTCTTGCAAAGCCCAGCAGGAGATACATGTAGTCCTATGTGGGATGTAGGAGAAAACAGGAAAAGTCAGTATATTGGCCATTGATGCTTTCTTGCTGTGGACTTGGGGCTGGAGTGTGTGGCAGTGGGTGAATAACAAACATGGACTGAGCTTCCTCAGCAGAGGAAGAGGAGCAGTAAAGAATTAAGACATAGCAGTCCTGAGTTTTTAAGTAGTGCGCCAAAACAGTCGACCTAAAATGTTAGAGGCATGCTGTGATCCAACGAAAAGGCTTATCATTGCTCTCACGTGTTCGAAAACGCACCTGAAGTTTTCATGACGTTTCTACAATTCATTTACAAGCACCAGATTATGGTGGTATAGGCAGAACCATTTGGTAGTTGATAATGCCATTCTTGAACCACAGAAAATTATCAATACATGTAGATGGCAAGAAGTATATGTGTCTGCACCTGTACCAAATTATTTCCCAGGCTTTCTATGGCCTTGAGGACTGGACATTACCCACTATTTCTGGCAGAGTTCTCATTTGGTTAAAAACCATTATCTATGAAGTTGACTTCATCCCAGTAAATATATTCTAAACCATTTGTCACTAAATTTTGTTATCAAGGTAATAAAATACTGCTGAAATACAATGATTTAATAACAATCGTTACCTATTTGTTTGTAGGTCTTGGGGCTTGAACTCTGGATCTGTATATTGTCCCTGAACTCTTTTTGCTCAAGGCTATTGCTCTACCATTTTGAACAACAATTTTATTTCCAGTTTTCTGGTGGTTAAGTTGAAGATAAGTGCCTCACAGATTTTCCAACCTGGATTGGCTTTGGACCTCAAAACTAACATCTCAGCCATCGAAGTAGCTAGGATTACAGTTGTGAGCCACCAGTGCCTGTATTATCACCTCTTAGAGTATGTCCTTGTTTCAGCTTTATACACATACTCACTTGCTTCTCTGTGGCTTTTATTTGAATTATATGCTTTCAGGCATATAAGAGAATTGTACCATTGTTGATCACTTTCGTTTGAACTCAGGCCAGAATTCTACCAGTTAAGTTACATATCCCAAACTCCTTTTGCTGTAGTTATTCCTTAGGTAGGCCTTGCACTACTATTCCCAACATTGTTGTTGAAATGAAGCCTTGCTCATACTTTTCCTGGGGTGGTCTAGAAGATGAATCTATCTCTGCCTCCCGAGTAGGAGAGAAAATACATTAGCTACACTGCCTGACACAAAAATTTCAAATCATCAGAGTGTTCTGTGGATCAAGTGAGATCAAGTTACTTTAGGTGATTTGGTGTCAAAAAAAAGGCATTTCTTTTGCCATCACCATGAAAGGTAACAGACAGTGAATAACCATAATAGTTATTAATGAAAAGTAGGAAAGAGGAGCCAGGCTTAAAAAAAAAACTAGTCTCTACTTTGGATAATAAACTTTTATTTTCCTCTAAACCATTTGGTTTGCTTAGAGTTCATATTGAACTCTGATAAAACTCAGCTATTGGTGACACGGACGGTGATGTTGTTAAAGGAGAACTTTTCGTAGGATTGCCTGCAAAAAAAAAAATTAAAACGAACTTCAAAATTCATGGAGGGGACAGCGAAGTTAGGGTAAGTGAGGTGTGTTACAAGGAAGCAGAATAAACATGGACACTTGCGGTTGTGATGAGTAGAGGAAGGAGAAACCACCTAGAATGTGGGGAAATGCCAGATATGATAGCGCTCAAGGCAGTTCTCGGAGGCCTTGGGCTGTCCCTGAAGGTGTAGAGAAAAATCCCATGACAACAACCTTGGTCAGGGCTCACTGTGCTCTGTCCTAGCTTCTGTCCCTCCCAGAGACTCTGGGATGTACAGTATCATTCCAGGATAATGTCAGGAAGACACCAGGGTTCACTTACCATCCTGGTCTCTTAAGATTTTTTATTTGTGCTTCTTAAGTGGAAGTTCTTGATTGAACCCTTAGTGCTCTGCAGAACACAATCAGGACTTCACCCACCTCGCCTGGCGAGGCCCCTCCACGTAGCTCTGTACCCCAGACCCACTCTAGTGTCGATGAACGAACACACTTGCTCCTGTCACGAGAGCAATCTAGAATTGAAATCCTTGATACAACGGTAGAAATTTTCCAAAGCCTGACTTAGGAAATGATTACAGGAGGAATTTTAGAGTAGGACCTCTGACTTTCTACAAATTACATAACTCATCCCACCGTTTGTGATGGTGTGAAGAGTGTTGCGTAGATATGTATCAAAGTCATGTTTTCCTCCCTCTCTTCTCAGGAAACAGGAGCTTTTACAATGGGCTGAAACAAAATGTCCTCTCATCCAGCCTTGGAGGTAGCCTTTAAATGAGGTATATCAGAAAGGGGAGAATAATGTAAGTGCTGCTACTAGCTCTAATTTTGACTGAAAAAGATTGTTCCTGCATCTCTGTGCCCACACTAGAAGGATACTGTCTCCATGTTCAAATATATGTGTGACTTGTGCCCAGAAGATTCTATCACAGTTCAATTCCCCAAAATGAACTTTCTGTGCATAATCGCCAACAGCGCTCATAATTTGCAGCATAAAAATTTGAAGTACGACAATGGCAGAGGCAGAGAAGAACAGGTGTTCTGGGAAAGATCTTTAGACAACAGATGAAGTCACAAAGTACACTCAAAACCAACAGTCACCGAAAATCATACCATTTTACTATTCAAATGTAAAAAGAACAAATGACATAAACCACCCAGGTTTCCTATTTGTTTCTGATTTCTTTTGTCCTGTGTCTCAGCTTTCCAAGTAGAGGGATTACGCTCACTGCTCTTTAAAACCTCTTATCGGATCTTACTTGGAATATAGTTACCTACCTTCAGTTTCACCAAGAAATCTTCCAATTTTAGCAGCTCCCCCCAGGAGCCCACATGTGAGGAAATCAGTAGACAGAGTGGTTTTCTCCTCCCTGACTTCACCAGGTGAAGGTATAGTGCTTACACAAGACTGACCTTGGTTTTTTTCTCTTGCCTAGGACACTGCCTACAGCCTGAGTAGCAATAGAAATTTCTTTTTTGCCAGTCCTGAGGCTTGAATTCAGCACCTGAGCACTGTCCTTGGGATTTCTCAAAGCTAGGGTCAGAGCTCTACCACTTGAGCCACAGCACCACTTCCAGCTTTTTCTATGTTTGTGGCACCAAGGAATTGGATCTGGGTCTTTGTGCATGGGAGGCAAGCACCCTACCACTAAGCCAAACTCCCAGCCCCAAACCTAATTTCTTTTCCTCAAAGACCCTTTCCTCCCTCATAGCACAACCCAGAATGAGACTTTTCTAAATGGAAGCCAAGGGGCTACTTCCTAAGAATTTTGTGAATACATACCACTTCCACAAGTTGTACCTGGTGCCTGTAATTATACAAACAAAAATAGAGTGAGCATTAGACAGGTCTGTTTTCTCACACTGGCTTAGAAAACCAGATAGAGAACAGTGTGTCAAGGGTCACAACCAACGCTGGTCCAGAAGACACCAATAGAAAAGGCCAGAGAGCACTTCTCTTGAAGGATATCCTTCCCAAGTACATTGTGATTGTCCAGTACATTTATCCTTAATTCAAGGAAGAAAACCAGTGCTGATGGAAATACTTCTACTATGCATTCTCTAATTGGCACAAGCACTTTGACTGTCTTAGATAGTGCCTGTATGATTTTGTAAGAGATTCTAACTCAATGTCACCCCACTACAGAAATTACATCTTTTAAAGGATGTTTATGGTCAATCTTTCTTTCTAAAGTGAAGTGAAAGTAGAGCTTCATGGCTACTATGTAAGACACAGAAAAGTGCTCTTGTAAAATCCAAGGGCTGATAGAGATTTCCCTCCTGTGTGGGACCTAGGAGGAAACAGAGAAATGTCCGTATGTTGACATTTGGAGCGTTCTTGCCGTGGACTTGGGCTGAAGTGAATGGCAATGGGTGAATAACAAACATGGACTGAGCTGTTGCTAAAGGAGAGGAGCAGCAAAGAAATGAGACAGAGGCCTTGAACTTGCAAGGAGTGCACCAAAATGTGGTTAGGGACACAATAGAAGCCAATGAAGAGGACATCATTACTCTCACATGTTTGAAAACACATCTCAAGTGCCAATGTTTTCATGATGTTTCTAAAATTCATTTACAAGCACTAAGTTCGGTTGTTATAGGCAGGAGTGGGGATGCTCTTTTCTGTCAAGAGCCATCTAGCAATTGATAATGCCATTCTTGCGCCACAAAAATGATGGCCATGCATGTACCAAATAATTTCTCAGACTTGGTATGGCCCGAGGGCTGGATAGACACTACCATTCCTGGCAGATTTCTCATTGGTGAAAAGCCATTAGCCATGAAGCAGACTTCATCCCAGGAAATACATTTATTTAAACCACTTATCACTGATTATTAGCAAAATAATCAGATACTGTTTTGACAAGGTTGAAACGTATCAGTCAAGCATTGCCTCATTGTTTAGTCGTCAGTCACGGGGCTTGAACTCAGAGCCTGAGGACTGTCACTGAACGTTTTTTGCTCAAGGCCAGTGTTCCACCACTTTGAGTCCTCGTTCCACTTCCACTATTCTGGTGGTTAGATTGAAGATAAGAGTCTCAAAGTATTTCCTGCCTGGGTTGTCTTTGAACTATAGTCCCCACGTCTCAGCCACCTAAGTAGCTAGGACATGTGTGAGCATGTGTGAGCATGTGTGAGTGCCCAGTGCCCAGATTATTTCCTCTGTGTGTGTCTCTGTCTCAGCATTATACATATACTCTATTGTTTCTCTGTGGTTTTTATTTGCATTTTATGTTTTCAGATATACAAAATAATTGTGCTTTCTTGGTTACTCCGTTTGAACTCAGGCAAGCGTTCTACCACTTTAGTTATATATCCTAACCCTCTTTGCCATAGTTATTTTTTAGGTACAGTCCATAACACAATGTCCATTTTTGTTGAAATGAAGACTTACTAATATTTTCCACTAGATTTATTTTCCTGCTTGGACCGTATTCTCCCTTCCTTGTGCAAGAAGCTAAGAGGAAATGAAAATGAAACTTGGATTTCTTGAGTTCATAGCAAACATACAGTACCACGCTACCTGATATGATCAAGTCATGGAGAAGCCTGCAGTGTTTACTCAGATCCAGTGAAGAGTTCCTTCTTCCCTTCTGACCATTTTAAATCCTCCATTTTGCCTTATTTTGTCTACAAAGACCAACTAGTTCTGCCTAAATTGTGACTCCATATATCACTTGATAGGATTCACATTTCATTGAATTTTATTTCAGTAAAGACTTAAGTCTAGGAAAAAGCATTCTATTAAGTCTTAATTTATGTAAAAATGATACATTAAATATTTTAAATACAGATGCCTTACCAACTAAAAATGACCATACATCAAAAAGTACATGTCCTTCAATCTTCAGGTTCCTCCAGGATATAGAAACAAAAGCCATATAATGAGTGATTGTTGTCCTTAATGTACTATGTTATCTCTCATCTCTTTTGCTGTTCCTTGGTTATCTCATATTGTTACAATAGTTCACCTTGTTATCTGATATATTTTATATATGCTTAATTGGGTATTTGAAATAGGATAGGGAAGGGGGGAAATCAAGATGAGCTAAGGGGGAGGGGAGGGGAGGGAAATGGGGACCATGTCATGAGAAAAGGTATCAATATTTGTGAAGTAATGTACCTTCTATCTAGTGAATATAATGTAACCCTTGTATTAATTATAATAAAAATATATTTAAAAAAAGTATATGTCCTTCAATCTTCAGGTTGAAACTTTTTAAATAAAGACCTGGAAACACAACAAATTAGGGCTGGGATGTAGCTCAGTGGCAAAGCGCTTGCCTAGTAAGTGCAACGTCCTGGGTTCGATCCCCAGTGCCAAAAAAGAAAAGACAAAAAAATACAGTTAAAAAAAAACCCCAACAAAAAAACCACAAGAAATTAAAGAAAGTTTGGACAAATGGGAGCATCTGTATGGCAAAGGACATAGCTAGGAAGTTAAACAGAAAGCCCACAGAGTGGGAGAAAATCTTCACTAGGTATACAACAGACAAAGGCCTCATATCTAAAATATATCAAAAAATTGAATCTCTCCAAAACAAATCTTCAAAGAAACAACCACCCCATTAAAAGATGGGTTAAAGACTTAAAGACTTAAAGAGAATTCTCTGAAGAAGAAATAAGAACGGCCTATAGACACATGAAGAAATGCTCAACATCGCTGGCCATAAATGAAATGCAAATCAAAACAACTTTGAGATTCCACCTTACTCTGGTTAGAATGGCCATGATCAAGAAATCAAATAACAGATGCTGGCAGGGATGTAGCCAGGAGGGATTGCTACTACATTTGTTGGTGGGAGTGTAAACTTGTTCAACAACTATGGAAAGCAGTATGGCATTTCTCCAAAAGACTAAACATAGAACTCCCCTATGACCCAGAAATTCCACTACTTGGCATTTACCCAATCGTCCAGAACAAGGACATACTAAATCCACCAGCACAACGATGTTCATTGCAGCACTATGGAACCAACCCAGAGGCCTCTCAGTAGATGATTGGATCAAGAAGATGTGGTATTTATACACAATGGAACTCTATGCTGCCATCAAAAAGAATGACATTGCCCCATTTGTAAGGAAATGGAAAGACTTGGGGAAAAATCATATTAAGTGAAGTAAGCCAGACCCAAGGAACATAGGCTCAATGGTTTCCCTCATTTGTAATAATTAGTACACATCTAGGACTCTCCTAGCAGAGAATTACAATAGCTCAAAACCTAGGCACATAAGGTCATATAGGATGAGACCAAATGAAAGGATCTCTAGGATACGGAAACAAGAGCTTTATCTTGTGTGATTGTTGTTCTTAATGTACTATGTTATTTCTCTTCTCTTTTGTTGCCCTTTGGCTGATCTCATATTGTTACTGCATCTGGCTTTGTTACCTTGTATATTATGTATAGGTTTATTTGATTATTTGAGATAGGAAAAGGAATTGGGAAAAACAAAATGATTGGTAGGGGGTGGGGGAGGGAAATGGGGACAAAAACATGAGAAGGGGTATCAATGTGTGAGAAGTAATGCATCTAGTATCTGGCGAATGTAACTGTAACCCCTCTATCCATTACCCCAACAATAAATTTTTTTTTTTAAATGTGTGTCCTTCATTCCATTTCTATGTCATTTTGAATCCACTGAGTTGGTGAGTATGTCAAATCACAGTGACATAGTTCACAAGGAGAGGCTTGGGTTAGGACGGGAACTAATGTTCTTTACCCAGATGTTTGAGGCTTACAAAAGTAATAAGGATATCATTCTATGACCAAAGAACTAGTCAGAACCGGATCCTATATATATTTAAATTTTTACCCTATATTTTTGATTTGGATAAGTCTTCCAGCATATTATCCTACAGAGTCACTTGTACCTCCCAAAGATCTATGAATTGGTCAGAAACATCAGGGTATATTTTTTGCATTTTTATATGAATGAAGTCCGTGCAAAAATCTATTATACTGGCTTATGGAATAATACAAAGCAATTTAAATTCACAGCTAGTCACTCTTTAGGATAGTACATTTCATGGCTCATCTAGGAATGGTAAACGCTCTGCAGTGGGGCTAGTGACCTCATTGGTGAGTTCTAAATACATCGCAGGAGCTGATAGCAACAGCACAGACAACTCGAAAGGGCCCGTGTTTTGTTCTTCAATGTACTGATTCAGGATCTTGGGTCATTCATATTGGTTGTGAGCCTCAGCAACTGGAGAAATGAGGAAACAAACCAAACTCCAGATACAACTCTGGTATGGTCTAGATGTTATAATGTAGATTGAATCTGACATTTGATAATGAAATTGTTGATCACTGTGTATTTCGATGATAGTCTTACTGAACAAATAACAAGTGAAAAGATTCTCCCAAGAACATTCTTAATATGGGGTACTTGTTTTAAACAAAACATATAATTATTAAAATTTAAGTACAGATGTTTACTTTAGCTCATTTTAATGGGCACTCAGTTACATAGATTCTGAGGATCTGCTTGTGGAAAAAAAAAGCTATTAAAAAATGTGATCTGCCCTAAAATACATGGATCAAGTAAAGCTTATAGGGTTAAAAAAGAGGTGTAAATGGGTTTTTCCCTTTATAGAGATCATAGCTGTCTCCACAGAGCATCTCCTTAGCATTTCACAAGAAGAGCAGCAGGAGCAGCAGACATGGCCCAAATCATAAGCATGTCTCTGGGACCACAAACAAAAGGAACCCTGTGGAATTGTGCACATCACAGGTAGAGGGCCTGTGCAAAAGGAAGAAGACATAGGAAGGTGTGACCCTAAGGAAGTCTCAGAGCAAGCAGACCAGGCTGCTGGGTCTCCGTAGCCAGAGGTGGGTGTTGGGTATACCAAGGCCTACTGAGTGACCAATGTCTGATGTTTTCTCCAGCTATGATTGGGGCTGAAAGCAACCACAAAGCGAAGAACATGAGATACAGAGACCAACATAGGATTTCTCTCTCCACCAGTGAGTACCACAGGAATTACAAGTTTGGGATATATGTGTCAGATGAAGTAACCCTTTCCTTCTATGTGGACCTAGATACCAAATCTGAAGCTTCCCTGTTTAAGAATGTGAAATCCCGGGGCCGGGAGCATGGCCTAGTAGCAGAATGCTTGCCTAGCATGCAGGAAAACCCAGGTTCGATTCCTTGGTACCACATACATAGAAAAGGCCAGAAGTGGTGCTGTGGCTCAAGTGGTAGAGGGCTAGCCTTGAGAAAGCCCAAGGACAGCACCTAGGCCCTGAGTTCAAGCCCCAGGACTGGCCAAAAGAAATGTGAAATCTCCTACATCTGTGGATGTGAGATATACTGATGGATCTAGCCAGTGCAGAGGACTGCACTGTTTACAGAGTCCAGATATTATCTAGCATGGTACCATACAGGGACAGAAGAGCTCGTAGACTGAGTTACACGCCGATTGACTACTTGTCATAAATCTGCCAGTCCCTTGGACTCTAAATTATTTTTGCCAGTCCTGGGCCTTGAACTCAGGGCCTGGGCACTCTTCTTGGCTTTCTCAAGAGTAGAGCTCTACCACTTGAGCCACAGCACCACTTCCTGCTTTTTTTCTATGTATGTGATACCGAGGAATCAAACCTGGGTCTTCATGCATGGTAGGCAAGCACTCTACCACTAGGCCAAACTCCTGGCCCCTCTAAATTTTAATCCCCGGACCAAATGACCACATCTTTGTTCCAGATAAAGCCCTGCTGAACAGCCTAGAGCCCACATTTGTCCTCCTCCAAGCACTGAGTCCCTGTGGTCTGCTTACTGTCAACTGCCTCATAGCTCATGACATTCCAACACGAGTGCCTTAACTGTCAATCTAGAGCATGAGTCAAGATCAGCTGGGGAGGGAGCTGCTGGGCTGGGGCTCTGATAGTTTAGAGTCTATGGCTGCCTGGGTCTTGTTAATGCATTTGTCTGAGGCACTGACAAATTCATGTTTCAATGACATGGAAGGGAAATCAGTGGCTTTGGCAGGTGGGAGCTGCTTTGCTTTGCTGCCGAGAGGACATCTTCTCAGTGACCATAATCAATGATGACAAGGAGGTGACATAGGAAAGAGTTGAGGTGAAAACTCAAGCCCTTCCCCCTCCACAGACTGGCTCCCCCATCTCATCATCCTCTGTGTTTTCATCTACACTCCCTTCCCAAAGCCCACGATGCTTCTGTGCTGCAATGAGGGCGGTAGATGCCAATCTCCAGAATACGTCCCTGGCCCTCCAGTCCCATCGATATGACCAGGAGAGAACATATGTACCATTCTCTTCCCCCAAGAGGCAGTCACTGTCTCCTGCCTGCTTCCTTTTTCTGAATAATGCCAGTTTTGTTTCTCTCCTGCCCTATTCATCTGCAGTACAACTGGACGATCGTGAAAAGGTAGTCTCTCCCCAAAACAGTGAGGTCCTTCCTAACTCAGGTGTCCATTCCATTGTTCTGGGACTGTGTGGATTCCCTGAATATAACCACAACCAACTCTTTTCTTTTTTTCTCTTTACAGGAACAATAGCATTTTAATATTAATATTCAAATCTAACATTTCCTAAACTTGCCCACCTTAGTCTCTAATCGCTTTTTTCTTTTCATGTTAATATTCATTCACTATAATATGTAACACACTGGGTTTATCAAAAAACATTTTTGCATGGTCTCTGGAACCCTGGGTTTTGGTGATGGGAGATACCCTCTCTAGCTGGACCCTGAGTAGAGGGCAGGTCACTGGATCTAATGCTAGTGTTACTTTGGCATGATGATAGATGTTGGCCTCAATGATTCTCAGTAGCCTTACACTTGAGGAAAATGGAATGTACACTGTGGCCTGAGTCTGTAACTGCTTATCCTCTGGCCAGCCAGATCCAGGAAAAACATCCCTACATGGAATGTTCAGGTTTTTTGCCTCTTTTCCTTCAGGTGAAAATGGTAGACCTGGCCTTACACTTTATCTTTGTCTGCAGGCGGAAGTTCCACTTCTGAAGCACAAAGTTGTAGTTAGCTATATTGTTTATGGCACAATAACATTAGCATTGTCAGGGATGTTCACATCCTAGTCAGACCCTGTTTTTTTATTATTAAATAATTTATTAATGTCGATTTTTACATCATATTTTAAATGACAAGTTTAACAAACAAGTGTTCAAGAAGGGAATCTCTATTTACAGTCACTGGGACTTAGTATTTAGAACTTAATCAAAATTAGGCTAAGGGTTTGTATGTCATAGAAACATATTAATTTATGAAATAAAACATTATGTCTATAGAGTCATAGATTTTTATGCCTATGTAGTAGTGTTTATATTTCCAGTACCATGTCCATAGCATTGGGTACACAAGTATTGAGTCCTCCCTCACTCTTGTACTGTTTGGATCTAATAGCCACATATTTAGGATACCATGTGCCTTTTGTTCCTTTGGTCTTGACTTGTCTCACTCAATATGATTTACTCTAGATTCATCCACTTCCCTGCAAATGCCATTATTTTATCTTGTCTGTTGGCTATGTAGAATTCCATTGTGTATATGTACCACATTTTCTGTATCCATTCATCTGCAGTAGGGCATCTGGATTGTTTCCTGGCTATTGTGAATAGTGCAGAGATGAACATAGCTGAGCAGGTGTCCTTATAATATCTTGGGTCATGATGTTCAGGATAGATGCCCAGAAGTGGCATCAGACTAGGTTGTGTTACGTGCTCTGGGTTGTTTGGATGTGGTTTGCCTCAGAGTTTCATACTCTGGAGGCTTCCTTCTGAGTGTGACAACGTTGAGAGATAGTGAAACCTTTCAAAGGTAGGGCCTTCCAAAGAGAAAAGTGTACTTTGGTATACCAGTCTAAGAATTTAAGTACAGGTAATCAGGTCCTGTGTTGCCACATGAAGTTTTATTTATTTTATATGTAAATCAAGCCTTAAATCCTTAGGTTTTTCTCTCATATTATGTAATCTCTCTCCTTAATATTCACATACAGGTATTGTGAAGGAATCTGGGATCAGACTGGCTGTCCACAAGAAAAGACAGGATACGTCTTCCTTTCTCACCATCCATAATCCATTCTGGTCATTTCCACGTCTTCCTGCATCCCCCTGTAAAGACATAAAATGAATTATTGTGAGAATGATACGGTCCTGTGTCCTATGCACAGATCTGTTCGTTTGGTAACATTAGAAAGTAGATGAGAAATTGATCAAGTCAAGAGAATACACAAGTTAGGGCATTTTTATGCAAATATAGAATTTTTATTAGGGAGGAAAAAATGATATCCTGGACAAGAGTCACTGTGATGTGTTTTGTAATCTACTAACGGTAGTTCTTATTGTAGTCTAGACTCAGATCTCAGTTGGAAAATAATTCTTCACATTCATGTATGTTATGAATGACATGCATGTTTATGTGATCATATTGTAACTCACTGGGAAAATTAGGAAATAAAAAAGCAATGCTATATTTCAAACCCAGACAGGCCATCTTACTTCTGCTTTTGTTTGGTCTTCCTCATTTGTCTAGCGCTGAGGAAGAGAATTGATCAAGGTCCTCGAGACAACTAAGATGACACAGATGACTGTCACTAAAATGACAATGTTGTTTGAGATTATTGAGGATTGTTAGCGTGGATGTGGTTCAAGAATAGAGAAGAAAGGAGAGGGGCAAAAATGTTGGTAAGTCTGAGAAGCGTTAGCTTCCCGGCTAAAATAAATGTCAACAGTTTGCAATGGTTAAATCCTTTCTGAACACCAAGGTACATGCTTGGCTTCAATGACTAAGTCCAACTCCTCCCCTGCTCTGTCATCAACGGAACTAGATTTCTACAAGCTCATGGATCACTTTCGAGATCTTTTCTTTCCTCGAACATGCCCAGATCCTCTCATATATTGCCACTGGTTTCTTACTTGACTAAAAGCAACCCCCCTTTAGAAGATAGGAATTTAAGGCTGGATATTGTCTTCTAATTCCCAAATCCCCCTTTAAAGGGTAATTTGTATGTCAAAAGAAGGTTTGAAACAAATGCCATATAATGAGTGATTGTTGTCCTTAATGTACTATGTTATCTCTCAGCTCTTTTGCTGTCCCTTGGTTATCTCATATTGTTACAGTATTTCACTTTGTTGTCTGATATATGGATATATGTGTATTTGGTTATTTGAAATTGGATAGGAAAGAGGGGAAAACAAGATGAGGATGGAGGTGGGGGGGGGGAGGGAAATGGGGACCAAGACATGAGAAATGGTATCAATGTATGTGAAGCAATGCACCTTCCATCTGGCGAGTGTAATGTAACCCTTCTATTAATTACAATAAAAATATATGGAAAAAAGGTTTGAAAACTCTGCAAACAATTAACTACTTACGTAGGACCTTTTCTTTCATGAAACTTACAGATATCATATGTGTGTGTTCCCAGAGGCAATGCCTTTCGGCTCACAACAGCCTCCACAAGAGAGACCTGTCTTCCTGGAGTTTGGCACGAGGTAGGTATGGATGCTCCCTAACTTAACTGTTCTGGAAACTGGAACCAACAGGGATATATCCAAGGATGGTAACCAGGCTGAACCCTGTGTTATTTGTCACTGTACCTAGTGTCATTTGAGAATTGTAAAGCTTGTCAAGGTCGTGTTAAATATAATAAGTTAACTAAGCTCTGTGAGCAAGGGCTGTGAAGGCCACCTGCATTAGTGCATGTTCACCCGCGCTCTCCTACCTGTACCGCAGCACTGTCATAGCTGGGGGCTGATCCCGGTCGTACGGTTTATGAACTTCACACGAACAACAAGACAGTCTGCCACTAAGTGTAATGTATGTTCTGTAACTACTGTGCCACCTCAAATGACAGGTAACACTGTGTAAGCTTTACTAGTGACAGGCATGTGTAGAACTCCTTAACATGGCGACTAGGCAGACCGTGAGAAAAAGATGAACGCAAATCTGTAGCTTCAATGAGCAACTATATGCCCTTGGCTCGCTTCCCTTTACAGAGCGAAATTCCCTGACCATTTTTATCTGCTAGGTAAGGGGTGTGGATATTAATCTAACTCTACTCTTAGCTTTAGCTATGCTAAGAAAATCATGTGTATGTTAGTAGTGGGTTATTTTCCAAAACTTCATACAAATACCGTGATATGCACTTTCTAAAACGTTTTTTGAGGAAAAGAGAAAAACTGTCCCAATTACACTGACACACACGCCACATCGACACACTTACAGATACCCCGCAGCCTTCAGCCCCAGAAATGCACACACACCACCAACATGACATGGCTGCTCCCAGTGGAGAAAAATGACACTGGTAAACATGATGGTGGTATCGCCATTCTTGCTGAGCCAGCCCTCCTTCCTCTTTGTCTACACAAAATTGGAATCAATGAGGATGTTTAACAAAAATTGGCAAGAAAGTCCAATCTTTCCCAGCACATCGGCATTTTCTAAGCCTGTGAGTGAACTGAGAATACATACAATTTCCATGGGTTGTGGAGTCCACCTGCAAGAAGAGAAGAAAAGATACTATGAGGAGCTGGTCATGTTTGGCCTTATATGGACA
Organism: Megascapheus bottae; assembly: GCF_031878675.1. NCBI lineage: Eukaryota > Metazoa > Chordata > Mammalia > Rodentia > Geomyidae > Megascapheus > Megascapheus bottae. The sequence goes on from NC_143536.1 coordinate 14,143,298, forward strand.
GGTCAAGTCTTTAATAGGCGACATTAGCAAATGACATGGGATGAGCTGGTGTTTCAGCACTCATCTAAAGATAAAAGCCTACAAAGGAGACATGTGTATGAGGGTGAAGGACTGAGGCAGGCTTGGGCAAAAGTATAAGGTAATAGAGGGAAAAGCCATGCCATCTACAAAACATCTACTAATGTGACTGAAACAGTGTAGTACTTTTCCTAAGGAAATATCAATCTTCAGTTGAAACCCATGTTACAAAGAGAAAGAACGTTTAAGAAAGCCTTTAAAAATAAAAAAATAATATGAGTTAGGAGAATAACATAAATTCAACCTTCGATGGTATTTTCAGGAAAGGCATAATGTTTAGCATTCAGACTCCCTCAAGTCAGTGTCGTGTGGCTCATGCAAAACATTTCTAAAGTCATTGAGTGACAAAATTGTTGGCTGCCCAGCAGTTGCTAAATGATGTGATCACATATCAGCAACATCTGGACACTGGCTTCACAATCATGAAATTGATCACTCAATCTGTTCCCATACTGGAAATTAATATGATTTGCATATTAATTAAGCTTTCTTGAATATACATGGTAAGTTTCACATCTGAAAATCATTGAAGACAAGAAGTATAAAATAACATTTGTGTTTCTGATTAAAAGAAATAACTTTACCTCATCAGCACAATTGTTCTTCTTCTTCTGAGTAGTCACATGGCACTATCACCATGGTGGCCTTCATGGAATCTGGTAAGAAACAGTGACTGTCAGTACCTTGGCTTTCATGGTATAAACGCACCTTTGTGAGTTCTTGTGAGACTTTCATAAAGAATCTAAGGAAGACTAGAGTAGAACTGAACAGCTAATGTTATGCTTCAAATACATTCCTTAAAATACGCAATAAACTGAAAATGCAATGTCAGAACCTCTACAGTGAATATTATGGATTTATTGCACTTGAGATTAGTTAACCTCTAGTATTTGCGCAGTACTTCACATAACAATGTGACAATTCGAGTACTGTTTCCTCTCCAGATGATAAATCACATTCATCAAGATAGACCCATTGTGCTCTGTATAACGTACTTGGACAACTTTCAAAGGAAAAAAATCCTATGTTATAGAAATATGAGAAACATAAAATCTTGAAGAAACCAAAGAAGATGCCAGAAGATAGAAAGGCATCCTGGCTGAATTTGTACCATGCAAACTGTCATCCTACGAAAAGGGAAGCTACAGAGTCAATGCAATGTTCATCAAAGTGACATTCTTCACAGAAATAAAAGAGAATTCCTAAAATTGGTATGGAAGTGTAAAGCATATCTAGGATCAAAAACATTCCTAAGAATAAAGAACCATGCTGGAGATATTAAAGCAGAGTAGAAACATTGTCTTAGTGGTAGAACACTAGTCTATTAGCAAATCACCCTGAATTCAATCTCCACGACCAGAAAAATATTGGATGTCAAAGTGCAGAGGGATTGAAAGAAAAGTAGCATTTTACCAGCATAGATGCAGACACAAAGATCTAGGGGACAGAATAATGGTCCTAGGAATTAAGCTACATGGATACAGCCATAACCTTTTTTTCCATATATTTTATTGTAGTTAATAGAAGGGTTACATTATATTCACCAGATAGAGGATGCATTACTTCATATACATTGATACCCTTTCTCATGTCTTGGTCCCCATTTCCCTCCTCCCACCCCCGCCCCTCATCTTGTTTCCCCCCCTTCCCTATCTGATTTCAAATAACCAAATATGCATGTATACAATATATCAGATAAGAAGGTGAAATACTGTAACAATATAAGATAACCAAGGGACAGTAAAAGAGATGAGAGCTAACATAGTACATTAAGGACAACAATCACTCATTATATGGCTTTTGTTTTTATATCCTGGAGGTCCTTTCATTTAGCATCACACTATATGGCCTTACTTATCTAGGTTTTGTTCTATTGTAAATCTCTGCTAGTAGAGCCCAAGGTTTCTACTGATTAGGACAAATGAGGGAAACCTTTGAGCCTATGTTCCTTTGAGTCTGGCTTACTTTACTTAATATGATTTTTTCTAAGTCTTTCCATTTCCTTACAAATGGAGCAATGTCATTCTTTCTGACAGCAGCATAGAATTCCATTGTGTATAAATACCACATCTTGTTGATCCAGTCATCAACTGAGGGAGATCTGGGTTGGTTTCCTATCTTTGCTATGGTAAATAGTGCTGCAATGAACATTGTTGTGCTGGTGGATTTAGTATGTCCTTGTTTCTGGATAATTGGGTAAATGCCAAGTAGTGGAATTGCTGGGTCATAGGGAAGCTCTATGTTTAGTCTTTTGAGGAACTGCCATACTGCTTTCCACAATGGTTGAATGAGTTTGCACTCCCACCAACAGTGTAGTAGTGATCCCTCCTGGCCACATCCCCTCCAGCATCTGTTATTAGATTTCTTGATCCTGGCCATTCTAACTGGAGTGAGGTGGAATCTTATAGTTGTTTTGATTTGCATTTATTTTATGGCCAGAGATGTCGAGCATTTCTTCATGTGTCTATAGGCCATTTTTATTTGTTCTTCAGAGAAGACTCTAAGTCTTTGGCCCATCTTTTAATGGGATGGTTGTTTCTTTCGAGATTACTTTGGGAGTGGTTCAATTTTTTGAGCTGTTGATATATTTTAGATATGAGGCCTTTGTCCATTGTACGGTTAGTGAAGATCTTCTCCCACTCTGTAGGCTTTCTAGTTAATTTGGTAGCTATGTCCTTTGCCATACAGAAGCTCTGCAGTTTAATACAGCCCCCCTAAAGGGTTAAAAAGTTTCAAAAGTTTCAAGAGTTAAAACTTATGGGCTGACCAAAGATAAAACTGCCAGCCACAGCCTATAATCATTAACCATGTGTAATTAAGTTTTGAGAATTAGTTCAAAATGTCAGCCTATTTCAGAAAAACCTACAAGACTGAAAGACAGGAAGCTTAGGTTAAAGTTTCCCACACTGAAAAACAGGCAGAGCCTTGAGAAGTGATTGATTATCGATTGTAAAACTTGCAGCTGCAGGAAAACATAGATAAGGACTCAAGGTTCCGGAGACGGTTGTTTGTGCAGATGGTATATGTGCACATAATGCTCCAGCCCCCTTCAACTCTGTATGAACTTTTTTGTTTGCAAAATGCTATAAAAACCTTGCCTGCTTTGTGCTCGGGGCTCTCTGTTCCTGTGTGTTCAGTGAGCCCCATGCATGCATGGTGAATAAATCCCCTTGCTTTTTGCATGAGAGAATGTCTCTTGGAGTCTTCATTTGTGCGGCGAGCTTCTCAACCCTTACACTACTTATCCAGACTTTCTCTGATTTGTTGTTTCTTGGTCCTTATGAAGAAAGTAGCCATATTCTTTTTGTTTGAAAAAGAAGAAAAGTGCAGCATTTTCAACAAATAGTCTAGGGAAAACGATTGGTATGTAGGAGACTGAAATGAGAACCCTTATCTCACCTTATACAAAGGTGAACTCCAGATCAAAGAACTGAATTTAAGACTTGAAACCTCTATTGTAAAATACAGAGAAAACGCTAGAGCAAGACTTCCTGCCTAGCATCCCACTGGGATCTAGAAAATAAAAACACGTATTGACAAGCTGCCTCAAATTGAAAAGTTTCTGCAAATTGAGAAATAATTGCCATCTGGAAATTCTTCCCCCAGTTCTATAGATTGAACTCAGGACTTGGGTACTGTCGCTGAGCTTCTTTTCCTCAAGCTAGTATTCTATCACTGAAGCCATTTCAAGATTTTCTATTTATGTGGTACTAAGGACTCGAACCAAGGGCTTCACGCATGCATTCTACCATTAAGCCACATTTCCAGCCCCCCAAATTCTTCATGTCCAAAATGTTGTAATGTAACTGGATCTTCCCTTAGGTGATTACATAATTGATTTATGAATTTAAATTTGCACACATTAAATATAGAAGAGAATAGCCTCATACAGTTAAGGTTTTCTTTTCAATCTAGGACTGTTTATTCTAGAATCATCACCAATGAATGGACACAATGACTAAATTTCCCCTGTATCTTCACTTGGCTTTAGTTCAGTGTCCCCACTGTTAGGTAGCCATAGACAAATTCATCTTCCATAATATTCTGAGTTACTTGATGACTTTAACCAGGTGAGGGTTCCTCACAGCCGTAACAACAACCTGTCTAATGTACTACAGTAGATTCAGATGTTGATGTCCTGCTGGCACCGGCTGAGAGGTTAATAAAAATGATTTATTTACACTAAAACACTGTTTTAACCCATGAAAATTGCAGATATGCTGGAGTATCTGTGATACTTATGTACAGGTGTGCACTGCACATCAGTATCATATCTGACACTTTATCATTAGCATTCATTTGTGCTGAGGACAATAGGGATGGTTGTGAGTGATATTATGAACAGTGAAATTAATCAGTATAAAATCAATGCTGCAGGACCTCTCTTACAGTTGGGAGCTCAAAACAGGGACATCACAGAAACGGAGTCTAGATCTGTAGTTTTCTAGGAAGAAGACAATCAATTGTAGTATTTGAGTGCTCAGTTGGTGGTGATAGCTAACAAACATGCATAGAGATTTCAAATGAAACAGATTATGTGAGTTTCTATAGTTCCAATGTTCTTGGCAGCATTCTCCACTAGTAAAGGCATTAGGAAAATTATCCAGTGGAAAGTGCAGTAAAACCCACTAGAGATGTGTGGGCAATACTTTCCTGGCACCAAAGTCAGAAAAGTAAATTAAAGCAGTATGGGTAATGTTAATCTCACTGTTACTCTCATCAAGTAAAAATGACAATGGCGAAATATTTAGAAGAAAGGTCTTAAGAGTTAGAAGAAAGATCTAAAGAGTGCCTTGAGTTTCTCATCACCAAATATCCTCAAGAATCTGCTAGATCCATGATAGTGTTTCAAAAGAGCTAGGTCCAGGGAATCAGTCGATATCATGGTGCTTATGACAAAAATCTCTTCTTTCCTATCACTTCCCGCCAGCCCCATGCATAAGATGAACAAGGGATACAACTTGCATCTTATCCGTCTCTGAAGGAGAGTTCAGAGATTTGAAATGACTACATCAGAGTCAGAACAATGACGAGTAGTGAATCTGGGGCAGGAATGTAGTGGTCTTCCTGGAATGGCTATTGCTGAACACTCATGCCCTCCCAGTCCTTTGAAACTAAACCCAGAGCTCACCCTCCTTTCTAAAGAATATTTGTTCAAGAAGTCTAATAGCTGGGATATAGTGCCTGAGGCAGCAGAAGTGCTCAAGCACTAAACAGCCTCTTCCTCTTTGATTTTTTTTTTATTGCTGTCCCAAATAGGATATTTTGAGATAGGGTCTCTCTTACCCATGAGCTGATGTAGACTGTGGTCTTCCTGTTTGTGCTTGTTTTGGTTACTGGGATCACAACGTTTTAGGATAACTTGAATATGTGACTGGCTATGAGACACAATCTCCCAAGTCTACTTCCCAAGTGGCTAATATAGCAGGAATCATTAAATGCTGAGAAATTTGCTTTGACTTTGGCATTCAGAAGTGCAACCTGTGATTCTCCTTTCATGGACCATCTCCTGCTAAACTGATTATCAGTGTTCTCTTGATCTGAGATTTGATGGAAGCAGTTTGGATGTGCTCCTTTGTGTCTCTTCTCCAAGGTAGTGTCTTCAAGATTGACTTTAGGAAATACACATTTTTTTCTAATTTAGGAAATCTGTGGAAGGCAGGTACTTGCACAGAAGAATAAAAAATATAAACTGAATAACAATAAAATTATGAAACACATTTAAAAATCAGTAGAGAAATGTGTATCGAAGATAATGACAACACGCAAGGATGTCATGATAAAGGAAAATGGAACTGGACCATTCTTAGAGTCAGCATTGAGGAAGTCAGGATTTACAGACCTCTGCAGCAACAGGCCATGTTTCCCATCTCAGGACACTGTAGATATCAGCCTGACCTCCTCCCAACTGTCTCAGCTATGAATAGCTCAGCTGCCTGACAGTTGGCCACTGGGCAGTAGCCATTTTGTTTCAAAACTGAATCCCAGACCCACTAATTACTATTCTGTTCCGTGACTATGAAATTGTGGTTTAAGGAAAAGTACACCATAATCTACATATTAAAGGAAGTGTACTTTACATGTCCAAGTGTGCCAGTGATAGTAATAGTACCTGTTATATTTCAGAAATTGGAACACACATTCTCACTATAAAATGTTAAATGAACTGATAAGAACAGATACTACACTTGATCTTAGCCAAAAGGCCAAGAAGCACTACTGCACTGTTGGTGGGAGTGCAAACTTATTCAACCATTGTGGAAAGCAGTATGGCAGTTCCTCAAAGACTAAAAATAGAGCTCCCCTATGACCCAGCAATTCCACTACTTGGCATTTACCCAATTATCCAGAAACAAGGACATACTAAATCCACCAGCACAACCATGTTCATTGCAGCACTATTTACCATAGCAAAGATATGGAACCAACCTAGATGTCCTTCAGTTGATGAGTGGATCAACAAGATGTGGTATTTGTACACAATGGAATTCTATGCTGCTGTCAGAAAGAATGACATTGCCCCATTTGTTAGGAAATGGAAAGACTTAGAAAAAATCATATTAAGTGAAGTAAGCCAGACTCAAAGGAACTTAGGCTCAATGGTTTCCCTCATTTGTCATAATCAGTAGGAACCTTGGGCTCTCCTAGCAGAGATTTGCAATAGAGCAAAACCTTGATACAAAAGGCCATATAGTAGGACGCTAAATGAAAGGTTCTCTAGAATATAGAAACATAAGCCATATAAGGAATGATTGTTGTTCTTAAGGTACTATGTTATCTCTCATCTCTTTTGCTGTCCCTTGGTTATCTCATATTGTTACAGTATCTCACTTTGTCACCTGATATATTGGATATATTTGTATTTGGTTATTTCAAATTGGATAGGGAAGGGGGGAAAACAAGATGAGGGATGGGGGTGGGGAGAGGGAAATGGGGACCAAGACATGTGAAAGGGTATCAATGTATGGGAATTAATGCACCATCTATCTGGCAAATACCATGTAACCCTTCTATTAATTACAATAAAAAACATATGAGAAAAAATGTTAAATGAACAGAAAATTCCCTGCCCTTCTATGTTTTTCCCTTCATCTCAACATTTTCAGCACAAATGAGCAACTAAGATGATACATTGAGAATAGAGGTCCCATCACCTAGTTGGAAAACCAGTTGTAAGTATTTCTACTGTACCCTTGTTGTCCAAGCACACTAAGAGAACAAGTTGTCATTTGTCACAACTAATAGTCATTTGTTTCGTGGGAGTTTCCTCTTCTTTTCCCTATTCCTAGAATGGTAGATACGTCAGAACCCTTTCTAAAGTGAGCAGTTGGCCTGTGTGCCTAGGTAGTCATAAAGCCAGTATACCTGATTTGCGAGCACATGTTCAGCTGTGTCAGTTCTGTGAAAAAAATGCTCCCAACATGTTTTCTAGGCTCAAGGAAGCGAAGCTGCAGTTGAGAGCTACTGTAAAGATGAACCTAAGAATGAAGTAGAAGTGAAGATGTCTGGCCTTGCTCATTCTCTAAGGACCAGGAAACACCTTAGAAATTAATTCAGACCAGGCAGGCATGGCAGCTCACACCTGTAATCCTAGCTACTCAGGAGGCTGAGATCTGAGGATTGTGGTTCAAAGCCAGCCCAGGCACTAAAGTCCATGAGACTCTTACCTCCAATTAACCACTAGAAAACCGGAAGTGGTACTGTGGCTCAAGGGGTAGGGTGGTAGTCTTGAGCTGAAGAGCTCAGGGATAGTGCCCAGGCCCAGAGTTCAAGTCCCATGACTGACAAAAAAAATGAGAAAAAAAGAAAAATAAATTAGCTCAAACCATTCAGGGACTAGTTGATGTATGGATGGAAAATTGTAGCCATTACTCTGACATTGAAGGGTTTCAACATTGACAATACATAGGAACAGCGAAAATACTGCAGTATTTTTCATGGCTGAGCAACAAAATTATCGAAGTATGATAAACTGAAATTGCCTGTAGGTCTTGGTAGAATGCAGATTCTTACCTGAGAGATGGAGACTGCCACTATCGCTGCTTTGAAGACCATAGTCAGAGAAGCAAAATTTTGAGCCACTTATTCTCACTGCAGAGAGGAGTGCATAGCTAAATGAAGGGATAGGTTGTATGGAATTAGCACAAAGACAGATAGGGTGCCTACGTCTCCAACCCATCTACTGGTTGTCAGCACAATTTACTCAAGAAAGATGCCTTGAAAGTCTACATGGTTCAACTCTGTACTCCAGATCATAGAAGACACCTCCCCCACCTCACCACTGCAGCAGATCATCCAATGGCTTGGCATTTGCCTATTGTTGGTGTCATTCATAAACAGGCTTGGGTCAGGAACATTCCCACTTAGCCATGCCATCATCTTCATATACCCTGATCTTCACAGCCTGGTGTGTGACATGGGACCCCCTGACCAAATTTGCTATTGAAAAGAAAAAAAAATAAAGCACATATAGCTCAAATAAGTAAATGAGTCATTGACAAATGAATTCAGGCACCAGTTTTATTTATTGAGAATCTGGTGGCTAGAATCCCTCTTGATGGCTGATAATTCTGGAGACCTTGAGTATGGTGTGGAGGAAAGAGAAAATGATGCAGCAGAAATAATATATAATGTGAACTATTAACATTTTGTGGTTGGCTGCACTGTTCTCAATGGTGTTCCATGATCATTCAAATGCCCTGGGATCTATTCTAGCTAAGACAGGTTCAATCATAAAATTTAATGCATATCCTAAAAATTAAGAAAATTGAGGGGGAGGGGTAGGGTTGGGATGCATGGGAGAGAATGACGGAAGTGGTGATATTGATCAAGTCATTGTATTTGTATACTGCTTTGGTGAATGACAACTCCTTTGTACAACTATTTCAAGATAGAAATAGAATTAAACATAAAATGATCTCTTCCCCAATTCTTAGAGAAGATGACATGATAGAGCATTTGGGGTATAAAAAGCCCAATGCCGTTTAGCTGTTTTTCTTAGCTGAAAGGCTATCTCTGTTTATTAAGAAAAGTCCCTGAGACAAGATGACGAAGCTACACTGGAAGAATTAAAGAATGACCCCTTGTTTCAACAGATCTGCAATGAATCCGTGAACTCAATGGCTTCATCCGGCTTTGAATGGATAGAAAGCAAGGGCCATCCTGCTGTTGAAATGTTGGGTTAAACTGTGTTTTATATGTAGCACACTGTATCTAAAGACATATGGATTGTATTTGTCTTAATGGAAGTGCCTCCCGCAGCAGGAACACTTATTATTAATTGTGACATTTTAAAAGCGTTTGCTGCAGAAGTGGTTTCTTCGTCAGTAGGAAATGGTTAGACTCGCCTCAGTTCTGAACACATTTCTGAAGACAGTAGGCTGTAGAAGACCAAGTATTAGGTTTTAAATTTTCTGATGTCCCCTCATTTAATCACATTGTTTCTAGTCAAGAATTGGCTTCCCAGCTTTTACAAGAGCAGTCTAGGGCTTTATGTTATGTAAGTTCGTTTTAATTCATCAGTTGCAAACACAGAATCTAGAAGATTGCATCAGTTGTAGGTATAGGCTCTCCTCACGTCTGCATTGTTTTGTAGGTCTGAAATCATTGCCCCCATGAAGTGCAGACAAGTGAGTCCTCCTTGACATGGATCATATTCAGGTGATAATAAATATTGAGGCTTGAAGCATTAAAGCTACTGTAGAAGGAAAATCTCTGTAGGACTTTCCTCGGGCTTCAGTACCATTCATTCCCACAATGAAGGGCTTACTTAGAAGATGATAGAAAAGCAAATACTAATTTAAGGAAAGTTAAAGCTGCACTAAAAATTTTAAGAGGAAAACAAGTAGCTATATCTGTGACCTTGCATGAATCTGATTTTTAAATGCTGGTTTTAACATGGAGCTAATGTGCATGGGTATATGCACACACACACACACACACACACACACACACACACACACACACACACACCTCTCTAGATGTTGTCATTTAATAGAATGAGCAGAGGCGTGTTGGATAACTGTTCATGTTTCAAGATTTACTATTTACCAGTGGAGAGGATTTTTAGAAGAAAAGGAAAAGCATTTTCTTAGTTTCATCGCAAAGTCTGCATGTACATATTGAAATTTAATTGAAGATTACTTTTGAAATGTTTTCACTATGCTACTCTACAGTAATCAGCTTTTTTTCCTCTTGGATTTGCTAACTGACTCCCTTGTTCCTCCTGAACGTGGTAGTAAAATTTGATTATGGGATCCGTTTAAAAAAAAAAAAGGCAAGAAGGAGGTAACATTAAAAGCCGAGCCAAAGAAAAAACAAAACAAAACAAAAAAACATTTACCACCAAAGGTCTGAAGCCACAAATCTTTATATCTCTGATAAAACAAAGGGGATAATAATAGTACTTGAAAAAGAGGATCGTTTTATTACATGCTTAATTTATTTATTGTGATAAACACATTTGCAAAAGAAGCAAAGCACTCAGGATTTATTTTAAAATGTTTCTCTCTATAGCTCCCATTTTGTTTTATAAGAAATATTTATGAATTTCATGTTGACACAAAGCTACTCGCTAGTAGACAGCTCCATTTAGGTGAGTTTCAAGATCACCTCTAAAGAGAGTTTTTTAATTGACATTAAGTTTTGAAAGCAAACATTAGACCATTTGCTATACTACCTTGAACCTAGCTCTAGCTAAGCTTTTCTTTACCTTAATTCATAAGCTGATCAGATGTCTACAATCAATGAATATTTAATAGATGCGATGAAGGGTTTCATTTAATAAGGTTTCACTGTTGGATAAATTTGAAAGGTAGGGTATTAACATATTTTGATAAATAAATGGTGCTAGGGTTGGCTCAGAGGTTTATTTGTGACTCTGTCCTCGTTCTTGGCATTTGCGTGTGTTCGCTGTTAACTTGATTTAATGCTTTGTTAGATTGTTTCTAGATGCTAGGTATTTCTTCACTGTACATCGCACCAAAGTATGCAGTACCCAAAGGAAACTGTGTGACTTTTCAAAAAATGATGGGAGCCTTTCTATATGAGATACTCTGAAAAGGAGATTTTGAGGCCATTCTAATCCCTTGTTTACATTATTAGCTTCCTACTAATAAAATAATGAAAATCTTTTTTTAATAAAAAATTAGAGACTGGAGGATTTTTACCCTCATGTATAGTATTGCAGCAAACTCTTTGAATTTGGCTGAATTTGTCCAGCAAACTTTCTGGGGTTCATATTATTGCACTAAATTTGTTGAACCTGTGGTAGGCACATCTCTTAGGATAAATGCAACCAGTACAGTCCACAGATTAAACTTTTTAAATGTGTTTCATTATGAAAAAGACAAAAATGTCATCCAAGTGACAGATTAAATTGTCTTATGTAGCAATGTGCATTGATCTCAATGAGATATTTCTATTTCTTATTCTCTTACACGAGAATATTCCAGCAGGAAGAATTAAGTTTAGTTTGCTTCATGCTCACAAATGTGCATGTGTGTTATCGACTTACCTTGTACAGAACTAGGAGTTCCTGTAACCACTTTTTACCCCCCTTGGCTGTATTGAAACTTGTTCCTTGTTAACCAGGTGAACATAGTTATTCACAAGTTATTTACTTTTTTATGTTTACTAATTCTGCTTAGTTGTTGAATACATTCTCTTCTTGGTTTATTTCCATCATTTTGAGGTTTCAAACATTTTGCATACTGTTGATCATGATAAGACTTCATGAAGTAAATAATTTTGCATATAATTGCAATAAGCACTGACTTTTGAACTGAAAAGAAGGAAAGTGCTTTTTGGGGTTTTTTTTGTGCAGTGCATCTGAGGTTTCAAATAATAGTCTTGTACTACAATGTGCTTTACTCTACCATACACGACAGAAACAAGCCCTGTTTCATGTTTTCATTGAGTGCAAAAAGGTCAGACTTCCCCAGAGTTCTGTTGTCTTTTGTACCTGCTGAAATGACAGTAGTTGATATTGCAGTAGCATTTCAGTTCTCTTTTTTTTATTAAAAGTGCTGAAAATTGTTTTTTTAAATGTTTTCAAAGATGATTAAAGACATTTTATATTAAACTGACTGGATGTTACAAAAAAAAAAAAAGAAAAGTCCCTGAGCCTGGGTTTGAAAGAATTACCAGCATGACGACAAGCCCAAAGGCTAGACCTAATGCTAGTTAGCTCTCCAATCTCGGGCTCTTTTCACTCAGCCCAGGAGCAGAGAAGATGCCACTCTCATTCAGGAGCAATGACTCTATTTCTCTTCAGAGTCAAATCTCATTACATATTCATGTTTGTAGAAACAGTCTTGTAAGAAGCGTCTACAAACAAGTCAAACGCTGCACACTCCCTTTTTCTCTGTAAAGAGGATGACATAAAAAAAAATATGTTTGCTTCTGTTTTACTTTCCTGTAATTTTGGTTGCTGAGACAGCCTCGATGTAGTCTAGACTGCCCTCGAAGTTGTCATCCTCTTCAAAAAGTTTCCTCATTGCCAGGATTACAGGTGCCTACTAGTAAGTAAGTTCTGCACTTCAAAATCGTAACCCTCAGCTGGACCAGAGGCCAGTCTAGGCTGGTCACAGTGCCCCCTCCCCCAAATGCACTGACTACTGTCCTATGTCACTTCAATCTCACCCCCACCCCCCAAGCCTCCATTTTGGGATCCTAGAATGAGGCCAGCACCTTAGGGGGGCACAATTCTTCCAGGAAGATTTAACATTCATGCCTATTGATAATTATAAAGGGGCACCAACTCTTTCTGGCTACATCCAGCTGACGAGCGGTGTGGACATCGGGGGTAAAAGGTGGGGACGCCGTCCATCTAGGAGAAGGCAGCGGCAACAGTTCCCTGGTGGTGACCGTGCATATGCATCCTTGGATGAAATGCAAAAGAAGTCTTACGAAGCAAGGGTCTCATCAGCTTCAAGGACGTGAGACAGCTTTACCTTGGCAGGTCCAAGAGAAGAGCAGGCATACCTTGGAGTCATCATCGATATAGAAGGGGCAAGAACAGGAGCCTTTTATATGATTGACAGAAGAAACCACTGTGGCTTGTCCGCTGAGGATTTTTGTTTGATTTTCTTTTGTTTTGGCAGTCATGGGCCTTGAACTCTGGGCCTGGGCACTCTGAGCTCTTCATCTCAAGGCTCCTACCCTACACCCTGAGCCACAGTGCCACTTCCAGTTTTCTAGTGATTCATTGGAGATAAGAGTCTCACATTCTTTCGTGTGCCCAGGCTGGCTTTGAACCTCGATCCTCAGATCTCAGCCTCCTGAGTAGCTAGGATTGCAGGCGTGAGCCATGGCTCCTGGTGTCTGTCCACTGAATGTAATTGCAGTGGGAGCGGTCAGCAGGACCTGATGAGGGTCTGTCCACTTAGGATGTAAACCAGACAGATTAAGGGTCTTGAGGAAGACTTGATCCTCAGGCAAAACTGGGGGAGAAGGAACAGGGTTTTAAGCGGCTGAGGGAGCCTTGGATATGGGACAGCAGAGTAAGATTAGAAAGGAATGTAAAAAAGGAAGTTATCTATCCTCCGTGGGTAGTCGCAGAGCAAGTAAGAAGGCCATCTACATCCACCAGTGAGATCTGGGAGGGAAAAGACAGGCTGCAATGCTCAGGTAACACTGAATAACTGGCTCCCACATCCAAAAGAAAGGATACAAGTAGCTTGCCTGCAACCTGGAGACATACTCTGGGCTCCTCCCTTGTGGTTGGGGGGATCCAGCGGCCCTGGGCACCATCACACTTCTGTTGCCAAGCTGAGTATCTTGGCTAAGTTGGGCTCCTCCCCATGTGTGGGGGGCATGGGAGGGACTGGCCCACCTTGCAGAGATGAGGAGGGATAGTCCACTCCCCAGTGTCCCAGCTGTCCACACTTTGGCAAGGGTCTAGAAGCTCTTGCCGGGGGGCCTTCCTTGCCACACGTAAAGCATGGTCTGGGTGGCGTGCGTTGGGTGCCCAAAGGGCAGCAGCCAGGAGCTGGCAATTTTTCCTATTATGGGCAGCCTTCTCAGCTTTTTTTCTTTTTCTCCTAGTTGTTAAAAACCTTAAAGGCCGTGCTCACCAGATCTCCTTGGGGGGCTTGAGGACCATCCTCAGCCTTTTTCAACCTTTTTATTTTTAATATCAGGAAGTGATTGGGAGATAAAAGGGATATCAAGGACTTGTTGACTTCCGTTGACTCCAGGTCCTGCTCAGTCTAAGGCTGGAGTGCCACTGTGAGGTGATCAAGAAATTTGACCAAGTTTTCAGAGGGTCTCTGGGTAATTTCTTTTAGTTTATCATCGTTGGCCGCATGGTGGGCTGCCTTCCGGAGGCCAACAACCAGATAAGTTACCGTCCACTTTCTGCTAACCCTTCCAGGAGCATTATTTTGGTCATCGCAATTGGGCTGTTCCCTGGGCACAGACATTGCCCCTACTGGGAAGACATTGTTATGATGAGCCTGCAACCCACACCTTTTCCTTTTCCTCAGAGGTAAGGGTAGAGGACAGGACTGGATAGAAGTCAGGTCAAGTGAGTTCATAAGTTTGAACAAGGTATTTCAACTCTTTGGTATAATTATTAGAGTCTTTGGGAGTATGATTCCTGTTGCTTCTTAAGCTCGGAAAGTTCAGCCATTGAAAAGAGGCCATGCACATGAATAACTCCCTCTGCCCCGCCACCCCTGGCAGAGGAAATAAAGGGCATGGTGGCTGCTGGGAGCCACCAGTACAGGATTGGGATCTGGTGTGAGCTTCAGGGTAAAAAGGAGATGAAGGGGGAGGAGAAGGCACAGAAGGTTCAGTGTGGGTGGAAGAGCAGAGTCTACAATGTTGAATAGTAGATCAGACACTTCAGGTTCAGCAAGAGGCGGTGATTTGGCAGGGACAGGCTGCCCCTGTGCCAGGAGGATAGGGAAAGTTGGGCAGGACTGGCAGAGAGAAGGGCAAGCATGAAGAGCAAAGAAAGCCTGATCATCTAGAACCTCTGGCCACTTATCATTGTGTTGGCAGAAACTGTCTAAATTCCTGAGAATATTATGATTGAAACTTCCATTTTGGGGCCGTTACGACCAGTTGTCTAGCCTATGCTTTGGCCAGACTAGATTGCAATAAAAGATGAGCTGTTTTGGCTTTATGGAATCCTTGAGTAATAAGAAACACTCAGACGCAGTAAGGAAGTCTGGTGAGAAGGTGGGGGTGGGGGGTCAGTGAGCAGGGAGGGGCAGAGTCAGTGAGGATCTAAAGGGCGGAGTGAGTGAGGACATGTGAGTGTGATGTGTGGGAAGGACGGGGGCTGTCAAGGTAGCAGAGAAAACGAGGGTGTCATGTAGGCCATGGAGAGGGTCAGGAGGGGACTGGAATAGTGCAAAGCAAGAAGTTGGAAGGGACGGTGTGTAGACTGCAGGAGTTAGGGTGGGGCTGGAGGCTAGGGTGGGGGAGGAAGGTGAAAAGGGTGGGGGCATCTGAGGGAGGGGGATATCACACAAAATAGGTGATAGAAAAGTAGGGGTGGAGGTAAGGCGTGGATGGGATAAAGAGGACAGGGTCTCTGGGATGGGGTATAAGTGTAGCTTGGGCCTACCCCGGGGCTTGTGTCCCCCCTGATTCTTCATAATATGAGCCACGCCCAGGGCAGACCACGCTCCCTCCACTGCGAACAGCTTTCGCTCACCCTGACTTGAAGCAACCCAGCTGCATTCTCTTCGTTTACCCTCCCTCCATGCTTGCCTCCACTTCCCTTTGGATTGGGTTTTCCAAGTCTTGATCTACTTTACTTCTACCACTTCTGCCAATTTGGTGGATTCCAACTTCTGCTTCCCCTAAATTCAAGTCTTCTGCCATGTTTTTGCTTCTTTAACCAGCAAAAAAATATCTGTTGGAAAAAAAAATTGACTGGATATAGAGGGACACAGGCACCCTGGTTACACTTCCTGTCCTGATTACCAGGGGAATTTTGCACTTGGGACCGGCAGCAGTTCTGGGATGGTCTGGCACTATCTTCTCAATCACTTTTGAGGGTGAGGGAGGCAAGTCAGTCTTCTGGAGAGACAAGGATGATCCTTCTCTGGTGAAAAGGGGAAGGGAGAATTATCAGCAATGTGGGAGACAAATTCAAGGACATTCACTCATGGGCCCTGGAACTCGTTGTCATTTGGATTTAGCTTCCTTGCTGGGGTCTGGAAAGTACTTTGCTTCTGCAATCTGTGTTTCACTCTAAGGGGAACAATAGTAAATGGAAAGAGCGCTGGGATTGTACCCATGCCCAGTAGCCAGCAGTAGATATCACAGTGTCATGCCAGGGTTTTCCCTCTTTCTGATGGATAGGTACAGGCAGGCTCTTGCATGAGGAGACACTTTCTCATTCTAGAAACACCGATCATCTTTCTAGTGGAGACTTTCATATTGTCAGCCCAAAATGTGATTGCTTTTTCTTTTACCAGTCGTGGGGCTTGAACCCAGTGCCTGAGCACTGTCCGTGAAGAATGAAGAATTTAACCTGGGTCTTCGTGCATGCTAGGCAAGCACTCTACCACTAGGCCAAACGCCCGTTCTGTGATTGCTTTTAATTTTCCATTTTTATATAGAGGTTCTCTTCTGTCTCTCCTTTCAGATATACACTCCTATTCTTTTTGTGAACGAATAGCCCTCTTCTGCCAGTGAGAGCTAAGTGGCTCGCAAGTTTGCTTCTCTGACTATGGTCTTCAACTCAGCAATAGTGGCAGTCCTGGTTTTCAGGTAAGAATCTGCATTCTAGAGAGACCCACAGACATTTTCAGTTCACCATACTTGAGCATACTTAACCGTGAGAAAGACTTCAGTATGTTTTTGTCTCTTTTTATCTTCTTATTAAATTTTATTGGCAGGGTGAGGTATGGAGGGATTACAGTTATATTTGTAAGGTAGAGAGCACATTACTTCTCAAACTTTGTTTCCCCTTTCCATGTTTTTCACCCACTATCCCTTCCCCCACCCCCTCCCAAGTTATAAAGTTTATTTCCAACATATTGTCTTGTGAATACCGCCATTACTTTGATTCACCCTTTGTCCTTTGTCTCATCATCTTGGTTTTCCCCTTCTCTTCCCTAATTCAAGTAAACAAATAAATGCATATACAAGACATCAGTGACCAAAGTCAGATACAGTAACATGAGATAAACTACAAGGACAGAAAAAAAAAGAGAAAAGAAATAACTTCAGATAGTACATTAAAAACAACAGCCACAAAGATAAATCTTGGTTTCCATTTCCTGGAGTTCATTTCCCTTAGCATCATCCTATATGGTCATTTGTACACAGCTATTGAGCTATTGTGATCCTCTGATAGGAGAATCCTAGATGTATACTAGTTATTACAAATGAGGGAACCATGGAGCCTGTGTTTCTTTGGGTCTGGCTTGCTTCACATTTCCAAGTCTTTCCATTTCCTTATGAGTGGGGCAATGTCATCCTTTCTGATGGAAGCATAGAATTCCATTGTGTAAGGCCTGGTGCCGTAGGTCATGCCTGTAATTCTAGCTACTCAGGATGCTGAGATCTAAGGATCATGGTTCAAAGCCAGCACGGGCAATAATGACCATGAAACTCTTATCTCCAATTAAACTCGAGAGAAGGGGAAGTGGGGCTGCTGCTGGAGGGGTAGGACAGTAGTCTTGAGCTGAAGAACCTGGGACAGTGTCCAGGCCCAGTGAGAGTTTAAGCCCCATAACCTACCAAAAAAAAAATTCCATTGTGTATAAATACTATACCTTCTTGATCCCTTCATCTACTGAGTGGCATCTGGATTAGTCCCATATCTTAGCTATGAAAAATAATACTGTAATGAACATAGTTGTGCTGACAGTTTAGTATGACCTTGTTTGTGGACATTTGGGTAAATGCTCAGGAGTGGGATTGCTTAGTCATAGGGGAGCTCTAGCTTTAGTCTTTTGAGGAACTACCACACTGCTTGACTGGTTGAACAAGTTTACACTCCCACCAACAATGTAATAGCATTCCCTTATGTCCACATCCCCACCAGAATCTGTTGTTATTGGATTTCTTGATCATGGCCATATTAACTGGGATGAGGTAGAATCTTAAAGTTGTTTAGATTTGCATTTCTTTCATAGCCAGATATGTGGAGCATTTCTTCATGTGTCTATTGGCCATTCTTATTTCCTCTTCAGAGAAGTCTCTATGTCTTTTGCCCACCTTTTAATGGGATGGTTGTTTCTTTGAGGATTTGTATTTGAGAGATTTAATTTTTTGAGCTGTAGGTATATTTTAGATATACCTACATGTCTTATGGCCAGTGAAGATCTTCTCCCACTCTGTGGGCTCTTTATCTTGCTAGCTATGTCCTTTGCCACCCAGGAGCTCTACCATTTGTCTAACCTTTCTTTGATTTCTTGTGCTTCTGGGCCTTTATTAAGAAAGTTTTGATCTGTGCCTATTCCTTCCTATAAATTTTTCAGGGTATCTGCTTTTACTGTAATGTCTTTGATCAATTTGGAGTTGATTCTGGTGCAGGGGGACATATAGGGATTTGGAAACTAAATAACAAAATCCAGCTCTTAAAGTCCAGTCTTCTAAAGGAGCTTGCTTTTAGTCAAGTAAGAATCCAGGAGAGAGAGAGAGAGAAAGATTTGGGGGAGAGGAGAGGAGAAGAAAGAAGAGGAGAGGAGAGGAGAGAAGAGGAGAGGAGAAGAGAGGAGAGGAGAAGATGTGGGCATTTGGGAGGAAGGAAAAGATCTTGAAAGTGAGACACAGCTAGTAGAAATTTAGTTCCATTTCTGAAAGAGAAGGGAAGATTTGGACTTGATCACTGAAGCCAAGCATGCGTGTTGGTGTTCATAAATGATTTAACAGTTATAAACTCTTATTTACACTGGAAAACTAAAACTTCTCAGACTTCTCATTTCTTTCCTACCCCTCTCCTTTCCTTTCTATTCTTGACCCACATCCACACCAACTAAGGATCCCGAATAATCCCAAGCAACAGTGTTATTTTATTGACAGCCAATCTGTGTTTTCCTCATTGCCTGCAGGACCTCAATCAATTCTCTTTCTCAGTGTGAAACAAATGAAGAAACAACAACAACAACAAAAAAACAAGAAGTAAGATGGCCTGTCTTGTTGTGATCTATGGCGTTGCTTTTTTTATAATCTAGTTTTTTCCTGAGAATTATATCACAAAAATATGCATGGTATACGTGGTATAAATATGAATACCACATGTGATTATAGACCACAATAAACATTACAAAATACATCACAATGACCCTTGTCTAGGATATCATTTTTTTTCCTTTTCAATAAAAATTCTGTATTTGCAAAAACAAAAAAAAGTGAAAGTCGTATATTCATTGGTAGCAATCCTTTTACTGTTAACTTTTGGTTTCTCCTGACTTGATTAATTTCTCATCTGCTTTCTGATGTTCTCATAGGGACAGAGACAGTGACTCTCACAATTATTCCTTTTCTGCTATTATAAGGGATGCAGGAAGGCATGGAAATGACAAGAATGGTGTAAGCCATATGCAAGTGATTGATTCGAATGGTGAGAAGGGTAGAAGTGCCTTGTCTCTTCTTGTGGACAGCCAGTGCGATCCCAGATTTCTTCACAATATCTGTTTGTGCAAATTAGGGAGAGAGATTACATGATATGGGAGAAAACCCCATGAATCCCAGGCTTGATTTACATTTACATAAAACTTCCTGAGGCAATGCCGGACCTGGATAAATAAACTTTTATCTTTGTGAGGTCTTACATTTGAAAGTTTTCATCATCATTCACATGGTCACACTCAGAAGCAAAGCCTCCAAAATATGAACCTTTGGGCCAAACCACATCCAAACAACACAAAGCACACAACAATCTAGTCTGATGCAAAAGGAATAACTGAGGTCCTCGTTCTAATAAATTTCTCAGCAATATTTACATGTCCAAAGCCTGGAATGTGAGACCATATGATTCCACTAGGGAGGAGGAAGACCCTGTAGGAAGGAGGCCTCTGGAGTCTAGACTCAATGTTAAATTTTCCTGAGAGGTAGAAGTTATGTGCTGGTTTTGGAGAGCAAAGCAGAGAGTAGAAGTTACAAGCCCAAGGAATATGTGCTTTCTTCATGCTTTGGTAATGTAGGAATGGATCAAGAAGATGTGGTATTTATCCACAATAGAATTCTATGCTGCCATGAGAAAGAATGACATCATCCCATTCATAAGGAAATGGAAAGACTTGGAAAAAAATCATATTAAGTAAGCCAGACCCAAAGGAACATAGGCTGCATGGTTTCCCTCATTTGTAATAATTAGTCCACATCTAAGACTCTCCTAGCAGAGGATCACAATAGTGTTGGTTGGCCTCATTGCACACAATAACTGCCCACTTTGGACCTGCCATCTATCCATCCATTTTGTTGACAGGATTCAGTCTGTTCACCAGTAGTGGTCATGGAAGGAATATTACTCAGCTCCTACATGGCTAGGGAATCAAGGCCTTTACACCAAAAACTAGCACCTTTGTATCAAATCCACACTCACCCTATCTCCTCTTGTGGGTCTTCAACGCTTGTTCTGTGTCTCTAGGGCACACAGGGTTTCATTCTAAATGGGATAAACTTTTCATTCTCATGTATATCATTGCTCATCAGAATTTGGAAGGATCCACTTTAAACCCCAGATTTTACTACACTATTACATGCTAGTATATGACTTACTAGAATATGGCTTGCTTTTCATCATTTCCAGTCATGGGAACTGTCTCTTAAAGAAACAATTTAAAACCACTAGCTTGTTGCCATCGGAAACTATGATGTTATGGTTTTTATTATTTGCTTGTGCCTTTGCTTTGGTATCTTTCACTTTCCTCATACTTCAACTGCTTGTCCACCCAATCTTCAAATTTTGGATTTCATTTGAAACGTTCAACTACCCTGTTTAGTTTCTTTGGAAATGCTGACTTCTTTTCTTTCATGTAAGTCTCAACTCTTCACTGAGCTTATCTTACTTTCCCTACTGAACCTAGTTCAGTGTTTTCTTTGTCTTTGCACATGTCTGTCTCTCTAGTTCTGAGTCTGTCATTCGGTTTAATTTTGTCTGGAACACTACATCATTATCTGTATGATATTTTCCTTATCTGTTTATTTAATTATCTTTAAGTAATTGTACAAAGGAGATGGCATTCAACAAGGCAGTTTATAAATACAATGTTGCCCTTTGAACCTTCTCACCCCGCTTTACTCACTTTTCTTAATTTGGAGGGTATACACTTGTTTTGTTTTACTAAATTCTGACTACTTTTTCCCCTCCTTTCTTCATTCTACTTTTCTCTTGATTTGACTCTAATATTTTAAAATACCTATTTCCTGGGATTTATTTTGTTGACCTTTGATTCTGTCTTTCTCAGGAATTACATTACAGTACATTCCCTGAAAATTCATGTCTTAGTAGTATTATTCTGTACTGTTTTATGGTTTCTCTGTAGTACCTTTGAATGGGAATGACATAGTTGTTGTTTTTTCTGTTCCTCTTTAGAAGTAAAATTTATCTTCTGGCCATCCTTAAGGGTGCTTTTGTCCTATATCCGTTTATTTCTGTTTCCTTAGGAAACTTTCATTTCAGGTGTATACTGAAATGCCAGACCTTCCCATTTATTATGTTAATATGGCCATAATACACAATAGATGTTTGTAGACTGGACTGGACCTGCCCTGCTTGGTCCTCACAGTGTCTTTTCTTCTCTATCTGCAGATGGATGCCATTGTCTAAAAACTGTATGTATGCTCAACTCACTCCCAGGCTTAGGAAATACTTAACTGTTGAGAAAGTTTGGACTACAGGGAAGAAATCTGAACGTGTCATTTTGGCCCTGGAAGCAGTTGTATTATTTTGGTGGAGTGTGGCTGTGTGAATGAAGATTGTCTGTAACTGTGCCTATGGGAACTCACTATCTGTGAAAGTGTCTCTTAGTCCCCAAAACATTTCAGAACCTTTATACTGCAATGCCCATGTAAATTTGGAAAATTGAGCCATTACGAATGGACACTGCACATAATGAATTCATGAAGTCCTCCCCAGGTTAAAACTAATGGTTAAATAGGATTTCACTCTAGGGTAATGGGTGAAAGGGTATCAATGTATGTGAATTAATGCACCTTCTATCTGGCAAATATCATGTAACCCTTTTACTAATTACAATAAAAAAATAAATTAAAAAAATAGGATTTCACTCCTAATATGATCATGACCCGGAGACACATGGTTCACAGCTTGATATTGAAAACCACCAGGGAAGCCAGGCCTGGGCCCAGTGTTGATCTTCTGAGTTACTATTCTCCATAACCTATTTTGTCATGGGATACACAGTAACCACGTCAGGGTGTTCTGCCTACCTGTGCTCACAGAGAGGTGAGCTGCAGTGATCACATTTCAGGTGGTTACAGTGGTCATATTCTCATGGTACAAATAAGAACAGAATTTTCTGATCGTTAACCTCACACTTACAGAGTGTGATTAGGATAATCTCCCAGGTGTGAGTGCGATGAGGCACGGACGAGAGCAGTGCAGATGAGTATGTAGCAGTGACAGTGGCCTTTTCAGCACTTGCTCATAGCTAGCATCATGGAATTATTTAATTGTATCTATAGTGTGATTTTCAGAAGCATTGCAAACACTCAAATTCAATAGCATATGAGGATTAGGTATGGTTATAAAGAACACAGAGTGCCACTTAAATGCAATCCTGGGACACAGCCCAGTTGGACTCAATCTCCAGGACAGACAAGCATCTATTTCTTCCTCTTGTCAGAAATGTCTACTCTTGGAGTATATTGTGAGCTGGGGCCACTGGCTCTATTGACACTAACACATTTTGTCTACAAAAATCAAGTCGGGGAAGAAACCAAATCATATGTTGAAGATTTGCAGATGATAGCATTTCAGTGTTGTCCGATCATCTCCGTTACACAATTATCTGGATAATGTGAAGCTACGGAGAATAGCCTAAAATTAAAACCAGCATGAGAACAATGGTTAATTTTAACCCTGTATAGATTATGTAAGACCAGGAGTGTTTGCTTAGCATGCACAAAGACCCAGGTTGAATTCCATGGTACCACATCCATAGAAAAAGCTGGAAGTGGTGCTGTGGCCCAAGTGGTAGAGTGCTAGCATTGAGAAAGCCCAAGGATAGTGCCTAGGCCCTGAGTTCAAGCCCTAGGACTGCTCCCCCACCCAAAAAAAAAAGAGAAGTAAAAGAGAAGATTATGTATGAAAGTGAATGTGTGAGAGTAATTTTTTCTTGGGAGAAAAAGATCTTGTAAGGGATCAACAAGATAATGGAAATCTAGCTCACCTTCTGAAAGGAAAGAAGAGGAGTTAGATCTAGTCAGTAAAACCCAGCATGGACGTTAGTGCTCACACACCTTTTAAACACTCACACACTGAATAGGTTTCCTTTAGCTGGAAAGATAGAAGTTACTTGATGCTTCTCATTTCTTTTCTACTTCCCTCCTTTCCTTATATTCTTATCTCATGTCCACACTAATGAATGATCCTAAGTAATTGCAAGCGACACTGTCATTTTACTGACCATCCATCTGTGTCATCTTCCTGGTTTCCTCTGAGACTACGCAGGAATCTGTTCCTCAAGCCAGGACAAATGAGGAGGATCTGAAAGCTGAAGTAAACAGCAGTGTCTTTGTGTGAAATTCAAGTATTGCTTTACTTTTTGTTGTCAAATAGATTCCAATATGGTCATGTAAACATGTGTTTGATAAATGACATCCATTTTTCCTAAAGGGACTATAAATAGACATATTTTTCCAGCTGAGATCTGATTGTGGACAACATTAAAAATTTCACAGTGCAATTGTGACTCAGGTTATAAATACCTATCTTGGAATGAAAAAAAAACTGAGGAGAGACTGGAGGGAACCTGCTCAGTAATGACAAGATTTAACACAATCAACTTTACACACATTTTTAATCCTTAAACATGTACAATTGTCAAAGAATGCAAAAATGACTAATGCCAAGCATAGATGCACAGAACACAAGACTACCTCATTTTCACAGTTCCTTCTCTCATTACAGGTGGATAAAGGAGGTAGTGGAAATGACGCTGAGAATGGACTAAGTCACAAGCAATTGGCTGCCCTGCATGGTGAGTAGAGTAGAAAATTTTTGTCTCTTTTTATGGGCTGTGAGCCTGAAGGTAAATTCCTTTGCAATATGTATTTGTACATATCAAGGAGACAGATAACTTGGTAGAAGAGAAATCACCAGGGATTCAGAGGCTTGCTGCTTTTAGAATGCATATACTCCAGAGTGTGATCAGGGTCTAAGAAAAAAAACCAACATTAATCACTTCTTAGGTTGGTGACCCCCAACTGATCTAGATTTTTTTTGTGTGGAAAACTACCTCTGAAAGGTTTCATTATCTCTAAACATTTGGCACGCTAATCATCAAGCCTCCAGAATATGAACTTTCAGACCAAACCATATTCAAATATTTCAGAGAACATAGTATAATCTAGCCTAAAAAAGAAAGAAGTAAGGTACCCTATCCAATAAATTTCTTGACACTGTTCCTTGTAATATGAGATGATAGGATTCAACAAATGAGGAGGAAGATTCTGCAGGTTAAGAAATCCTCTGGAGCTGGGACCCAACGGTAAAGATTCCTGGGAGGTACAGGTCATGCTTCAGCTCTGCAGACAAAAGGAGTAGAGAATACAAAGAACAAGAAATATGTATGACCTTTGAAATTAGTGACATAGGAGTAAATTTGGGATAATCAAAGGCATGGAATCTTGCAGTCTTATTTTCTTTGCTATTTAAAAATGATATTCTCCATGCGTTTTGTTTTTCCTGATTCTGCATCTGGAAAATATCACAGCCTTGGAGTTCACTGATTGATGTGTCTTGGGATAGATTCACAATGGAAGGAGTCTGTTGGCACAGGCTTGGCTCTCAGGTGCTAGGTGAATGTAGACAGTTGTTCTTACCTCGTCAGGAGGTGAATGAGAAGTTAATCCCAGTCTTCTTCCTTTCTAGCTCTTACAGCATCCCTTTCCATTCTGCCTCTTTGTCCAGTTGTGACTGATCACTGACCAGGAAGGAGATAGAAAATATTCCTTTGGGCTTCCTGCACACTTCTGTAGCCTTCGGGTGGAAGAAGTGACTGAAGCTGACTGAAGCCAGGAGCTCAGACGTGAGGCAAAAATCTCCATGATTCCAGGGAAATAGGAGGACATTAATCATTTGGACTTTACCTCTCTTCATTGCTCAGATGATGCTGTCACTGTCACAGCTGAGGTGTATGGAGAACCCTCTTCCAATGATTCAAGGCACGGGGAGGATGTGAGTCACATCCTTTCTCTGACTCTTTTGTATCCTATTTTGTATCTGGCAACTACTCTTTTAGAACTCTCTTATCTGATTACTCAGTTTTCCTTTAAGTTTTTCGTTTTCATTAAGCATTTGACGTTCTGAATTTTCACTGTTTAATAATCGTATCTATGCTTATGGTGTCTTCAACCAATTTCACCCCCTTTGTGAGATTTGCCTTTGGTTTCCTTTGTCTCTCTTTGGCACTGGAGATTGGACCCAAACCCATGTGCACACAACTGTCCACACTGGGATACACCATCCACTGTTGTGCTTTGAGTTGCAAGTTATAGGCCAGAATTTGTGGTGGTATTGAGGAAATACTTCTTATACTCAGAAAAAAGCGGCCCCAGGAACGATTCACGTCTAACCAGCCCATCTGAGGGTGGACATGTGTTTAGTGTAGGCAGGGCAGTGGTGTTTCTCCATTCTGGGTCAGGAGCTCTCACTCTCCTCAGCAGGCCAGCTGAGAGGGGATCACACTCTGTTCCTCCAAGTCCAGTTCACCATCAGAGCAATAGCTGCTAAAGCTGCTCATGAGTGACCCAGGGGGATTTTCTGCTGGCAAAGATTAGGAACAGTGTCCACAGACTGCACTTAGGGTTCAGTCCACAAGCCTTGGTGCTTCCAGAGCTAAGTCAGGAATTACCTGGGCTCAAGTTCATTTCCCAAAGCTGATGAAGTTCTGACCCTCCACATACTCAAGCTACCCAATATTCCATTCTCTCTGTGTCCCTACTTGGAACCCCTTTGTGTGTATTCCTGAAGTGAACTTTGAGGAGAGAGAGACAAATTCTTCAACCTGGAGTTGCCATCCTGCTAGTCCTACACCCAGTATAAATAATTCCGATTTTAAATTCTTTAAGCTTGCTTTAAAAATTCCTGCTTCTAAAAGCCATATAATGGGTAATTGTTGTCCTTAATGCACTATGTTACCTCTCATCTCTTTTGCTGTCCCTTGGTTATCTCATATTCTTACAGTATTTCACCTTCTTATCTGATATATTGTATATATGCGTATTTGGTTATTTGAAATCGGATAGGGAAGGGGGGAAAACAAGATGAGGGGCGGGGGTGGTGGGAGGGAAATGGGGACCAAGACATGAGAAAGGGTATCAATGTTTGTGAAGTAATGCACACTCTATCTGGTGAATATAATATAACCCTTCTATCAATTACAATTATGAAAAATATTTTTTTAAAAAACAGAATAAAAATTTTAAATGCCCATTTCTCTCTCTCCTTCCCTCCCTCTCTCCCTCCCTCCCTCCCTCCCTTTCTTCTCTCCCTCTCTCTCATTCAGTTGTGAGGCTTGAACTCTGGGCCTGAGTGCTGTCTCTGAGCTCTTCAGCTCAAGGCTAGTACTCTACCACCTTATAAGCCACAGCACCACTTACAGTTTTCTTGTGGTTAATTAAAATACGAGTTTCATGAACTTCTGTGCCCTGGCTGTCTTTGAACCATGATCCTCAGATCTCAGCCTTTTGTGTAGCTAGGATTACAGGCGTGAGCCACAAGCCCAGTTTGCTTGTTCTCTTTTTACTGATGCAAATATGTTCGTGTATTTTATGATAACCTGTATTTCCTCACTGTGTATTTTAATTCAGTTCTTTTTTTCTAATACACAACTGGGTTAGGACAAACACCTGTACTTTATTGATATCCAGTCACCCTAGTAACCTCCCCCATTACCATTCTCTCCCACATCTCTCATGTTGACTCTATTAAAGGCAGTTACTACCCACTTAGTACTTGCCATTGGTTTGTCGCTCTGATCTTTTCTAGGTATTTTGTGGACAGAATTCTGTTTGTTGCACTGGAAGGGATCACATGAGTAAAATGGCCTAGCTCGGGCTTGGATACCAAGCCAGCTCGGCTGGTTCCTCACTTAT
This sequence comes from Megascapheus bottae, assembly GCF_031878675.1. Lineage (NCBI taxonomy): Eukaryota > Metazoa > Chordata > Mammalia > Rodentia > Geomyidae > Megascapheus > Megascapheus bottae. The sequence continues at coordinate 14,170,634 of NC_143536.1, forward strand.
GACTCTTATGTCTTCCCTTGTGGATCTTCAGTGCTCTGTGTCCCCTTTAGCTCACATGTTTCTTTCTGGATCTCAGCAGTTCCTTTTCATTCTCTTGTACATCATTTGCTAATCCATCCCCAAATGGCAAATGATTCTTTTTGCAGTCCAGAATTTTACTAGGATATGATATGCCAAAATATAATTCAGTGGACTATGGATGGCTTTATTTCATCATTTTCAATTATGTGAACTGTTTTTTGAAGAACCAGCTATTCTATTTTCAGGAGGACCCGTGGAGTTACAGGTTTTAAAATTTGCTTGGAGTTTAACTCTTTCTTGGTGTATTTTTTTTTCATTTTCTGGCACCTCAATTGTTTATCCAGGAAACTTTCTATCATTGTCCTCAACTTTTGAAATTTGTCCCACATCTTTTACTATCCCATTTAGTTTCATTGAAAATACCTTCCCTCACCATCTTCTTTATCTTGCAGGCCTCGACCCTTCATCAAGTTCTCTTAGTTTTCACTGCTGGATTGATTTCAGTGTTTTGCTTGTTCTGTGCTTTTTTGCTGTTCATCCCAATTGATGATGCCCTTTCCTGCTTTGCATTATTCTCTACATGAGTATTTCTTATGTTCAAGAAGTGATATAACCCATTAAATACATTCCATCTAATCTCAGAACTTTCACGATTTTAGTACCATTTGTCTGTGGTTATTCATGTTTTCCCTACTACAGTTTGTAGTAAAGTTATATCAATATGTTACTAACCCCTTTTTGTTATGAAATTGATTTAAAGAGCATTAGAGTTTACCAAAACTTTTCTAAACTTTCTTGTGCTTTTGCCTAAATTGGGTTGGTCTGTGTTTCCAAATAGAATTCTATTGTAAAGTTTTATTTCAGGGTTACAAGTCCTCCCTTTTTGTTGTGTAATGTCGTCTTAGTGAACAATAGCCCTGTGCCAACAAGATGGCACATGACCTGATTTTCACTGTGTCTTGTCTTCTCTGACAGCACATGTAAACTGTATATATTCCCAACTCATTCACTAGGAAACAATGCTGAGAAAGATTGGACTTTCTTGCCAGATTGTTCAGAAATCCATGTCAATTCAACTTTCCCGCTGGAAAAGAGAAATGAACTTGAGCTGAGCAGGAGTGGTGATAAACGAAAACCTCTGAGCAACTCAACTTTTCCCTCAAAGCAGCTATGCGCTATTAGAGGTGTGTGGTTGTCAATAGGAGGCCTGGGATATGTCTGTTACTGTGTGTGAAATGTTTGTCAAAATACTTGTGAGAGGACTGGGAGTTTGGCCTAGTGGTAGCTTGCTTGCTTAGCATACACGAAGACCCAGGTTCGATTCCTCCATACCACATACATAGCAAAAAGCCAGAAGTGGTGCTGAGGCTCAAGTGGTAGAGTTCTAGCCTTGAAAAAGTCCAAGGACAGTGCTCAGGCCCTGAGCTCAAGCCCAGGACTGGCAAAAATAATACTTGTGAGGGTCCATTTCACTATAAAAATCTATAGGCACATGCGATACCACTGTAACATTTTATAAAAGAATCCATTACCAGTATAGTCTGCACATAATCATTTTGTACAGTTCTTATCAGAGCTAAATGTAAAGCTTAGATTAATATCACTGCTCCTTAAGTGGTTATTATGCAGAGAAAATGTTCTAGATATTTGATCCTGGAAAAGGAATATTTGAAGCCAAGCAAGGACCCACAGTTGATGCTCTTAGCTTCAGGTTACATTCATCCTTCTACCATTCGTTTCCTGTCATTATGTCAGAGATTCCTGCTTCTAAACCAGTGTTTGACACTGTGCTAGTTCACAAAAGGTTGTTATTTGAGTTGGGCCCCTTGGTCCTGAAACACAGGGTCCAGTTAACAGCAGATATTCCTGTGCAGCAGCATTCTCATCTCAAGAGAACACCTTCATGTGCCTGGATATTCATCTCAGATGAATATGAGACAAAGTGCATCCACCATGTTTGGAATTTTGATTAAAGTGCCATAAAATTGGGGGAAGGACTGGAATGATCCAATAGGTATAAATGAGTTCAAAGGCTCCCCCATCATGTGAATGTATGTAACCATTTGCAACCATGTTCTTTTGACAGCTCAAGACTCCACAGGCCTGTTTAGGTTTTAGAACCCTGAAAAATAAACAAGTGTGGGAGCCACCATGACCGCAAGTCTCCCTGGAACCACTGGGGGCATTGCTCTCAAGTATCTTATGGTTTGTTTCTAAGGAGGCCTTTGTGCAGAGTATTTATGACTCCAGCAGTATCAAGGGAAGAGGATGGTCAGGAATGTGATTATAATCCAGAAAGGACTCAACAGGAGCTGTCAGGTCACACCTGTCTCTTTGGAGACTAAGGAAATGTGGTGTGATATCAGAAAGAAAAACACAGGATGTGCAGAATTCTGATTTGTTCTTTCTATATTTCAATGGCCAAATCATAAGAGGTTCTGAATATTCTGGATTTGTAATTGTTTTCTTTCTGTGGTAGTAGAAGATGATTTTTTTCTAGGAGACTATTTTGTTTACCATAGCAAACATCAAAACCATGGGTTTTTCTTGGTGGCACTCTCTGGAAATGAGGCGCAAGAGATTCTAGGTTGGGGTTTGGCAAATCAGGTGGGGCAGGAGTTACTTATTTGCAATCTCAACCCTCAAGACAAAACTGTTCTGTACTCTCTGCAATTGCAGCAGCTCCTCCTTTTCTATCCCTCCCCCCCCCCCACCACTGCTGGATTACAGGACACTCCCACTGCTGGGGGTTGAAGCTATTTTCTATAGGATTATCATGTGTACTCAGCACCCTGAGAAGTGAGGGAGCTGTGTAACCTTAGCTTTTTTTTTTTGACAGTCCTGGGGCTTGAACTCAGGACTTGAGCATTGTTCTTGGACTTTCTCAAGGCTCACGCTTGACCACATGAGCCACAATGCCAACTGTGGCTTTTTGTGTGTATGTGGTACCAGGGAACTGAGCCCAGGGCCTCATGCATGCTAGAAAAGCATTCTGCCACTAGGCCACACTCCTGGCCCTAACCTTAGCTTTTGTCACCCTTCATACATTACACAAGGCTAAAGTCTCAAATTTCCTCCCATTTGGGTGATCTGTGCCCTACAAGGACATGTGCCCTTCTATGGCCACACAACAATGCTAGAGGATTGTGGGAAGGGGCTGTTGGGCCTATGGTACAACTGCCCTCCCTGTTCCACTGATTACATCTTGGAGACTGGACCACCTCCGGTAAAAGGGGGCCTCTGTGCAGCAGGCCCACGTCACTGCTACTCTCAGATCCATGCATTAGGCAGGAAGCAGTTGGGAATGTATTCCTACTTGTTCTGTTTCCTGTCTTTACACCAGCTCAGTGGCCTTATGTCTCAGCCTGTTAGTAGGTCTGTGAAAACCTTGGAAATCCCTTTTTTTACATAGTTCTAAATCTTTGTCTCACTTACTGATGAGTAGACTTAGGTAAGTCATGTTAGACCTAAACTTGTGTTTGTCATCATTAATGGTTCACATAGATGGCATTGGTGTGAGGAGTTCATCCAGTATTTTCTAAAATCACCTAAAGTAATACAAGGCATAAACCGTTCACAGTCAGAGCTGGCTGTGATCACGATGTTGCCAAGATGGCTCCAGTCAGGCCAGTATCCTATTTCATGGAGATAGTGATGCAAACCTTGGAACACTGTAGAAGTTTCTATCTTCCTTGTCTTATGTAAAACCTCTCAGGACTTTTACCTCTGGAAAATAGAGAAGAATTCCTAGATATCCCATTAGAGTACATTTTGTGCAAGAAATCTGATGGGGAAATCAAAGTGTCTGAATTCTAGGTCTGCTATGGGCCCAGAAATTCTCTGAATCACTCAACATACATATCCTATCTATTCTACGATTTCCCACCTGGATCAAAAGGGGCTCTCTGTAAAGCAAGAAACTGAAGCTGCAGGCCTGCCATGACCAGATTTGTGATGAGCTCACAAGAACCTGTGTTGGGAGACACCACACTATTTTACAGTGTCTGACTCTGATCTGAACTTCCCTGATAATGGTAAGGTTATTATGACATGAACGATATGGCCAACTACAACTTCGTGCTTCAGAAGCAGAACTGCCCCCCAGCAGACAAAGATGAAGCATGGAGCCAGGTCCACCATTTTTCACCTAAAGAAACAGGAGTAAAACAAATCATTCCACACAGGGATGTTTTTCCTTAGTCTGGCTGGCCAGAGGATAAGAAGTTACAGACTGGAGTGGACCGGGCCACAGTGTACCTTCCATTTACTCAAATGTAGGGCACTGAGAATCATCGAGGCACAAACCTATCCTGATACCAAAGTGACAGTGGCATTGGATCCAGTGACCTGCTCTCCCTCAGTATTACAGGTGCCCTCTACTCAGGGTTGACCTAGAGGGGGTATCACCCACGACAATAAATGACAGGGGTTCAGAGACCATGAACAAATGCTTTTCTTAAGCCTATCTCTTCACCCTGCAAGGGCAGACAGTCATACTGGGTCAATATAGTGCCAATTAAATGCCATTCCAAATAAAAACACCATCCTGTGATGCAGGACACCATGGAGATTTGCATTTGTGGCAGCATGGCTCCTTGCTCTGTTTACATTGTAGGGTTTGTGTGTATAGAAAATCAAATGTTTATACTGTAGTAGGCCAACATAATTGCTGTAAATAGGAAATCTCAGACTTGAATATTGATACTAAAATTCTGTTCTTCTTGTAAAAAAAAGAAAAGAAAAGAAAGGAAAGAGCTGTGGTTATAACCAAGGGATTCATACAACCCCAGAACAATGGAAAACAGTCCTGATTTAGGAAGGAGAAAGAGACTATCCTTAACCTTTCCTCCAATTATATTGCAGTCCAAGATGATAGTGTGGGGAGCCGGATGGCACCTATTTCCTGCCTCGCTCCTTGTAACTTATTTGGTATGTGAGTGCGAGGCCTTTACTCGTTACTAAGTATCAAGTTGCTCTTCAGTCTGCGCATGACGAAAAAGGGTGTGACCAATCCCGAGTCTCAAAACGGCCTTAGCAACAGAGCAGCCAATGGTAGAGAGCCCCTTGTTCCTTGGGCCTATATAAGCAGTTGCATTTCCCTGCCCAGGGCCCCTATGCTTCAGCTCTCCCTTTAACCAAGTTGCTCTTCATTAAAAGCATGATACGAGAAGGATCCTCGGGTGGTGTCCGTTCTTCCCTGCTGGTCAGGGGTGCCGGGCGCCGCAACTGGTGCCGAGACCCGGGACCTGCGGAGGGGCCGAAGAGGATCCAGAACTTGACACGTGAAGAGGACTCCTTCTAGGTATGTTGTTCTGAGAAGTTCCTGTCTGGGTGCTTGTTATCGTTCTTCCTCTGTGGTTTGTGTTAACTCGGTCTTTAAACATCAGTATGGGTAACTCTTCAGGAAGTGTGTGCCGTATAAGGGACTTCTGTGCCCCTTTACAGGCCCTTCTTAAACAGCGTGGGCTGAGAATTTCCCGCGGCACAATACATAGAGTGTTAACAGATATTGAGATACACGCCCCGTGGTTTGCGGAGTCTGGAGATCTCTCACTGGCCTGTTGGGATATATTAGGCGAGGACCTGGATAGAGCTCTAGAAAAGGGAGGGGTCTCCCGCGCCACGTTGCCCATATGGAGAATGGTGCGCGCTTGTTTGGAGGAGGGCAGAAATACTGAGATTATTAAAGAAGGGAGGAAGGTATTAATTAAGCACCAGGATAGTCTCTCGGAGTCATCGTACAAGGAAGGAGGGACCACCAAGTGTGGGGTAAAATGTAAGAGAAAACAAAAGAATGGAATTGAGGGACTGCAGCCCTCACAAAGTACAGTGCAGGAGGAGGAGAGAAGAGAAAAGAAAAAACAGGAGGAGAGAAGAAAAAAGAAAAAACAGGAGGGACCAAGGAGCTCCCTCTATCAGGATGCAGGAGAGTCAGATCAAAGCACAGAAAATGAGGGGGATGGGCTCCCGGAGGAACTAAGTTCAAATGAAGAGGAGGAGTTAGAGGAACAGGCTGCCGAGTATGAGGCTGACAGATACAGCCTCAGGGGAGGATTTGGTGCAGACAATGGCCAGGCCCGACCTGCCCCCTCTGCCCCACCCCCCTACGTCCCAAAGGGAAGTTCCTTTATCAAGGCCTGCACCTGGTCTCGGTTGGCCTCTGCTTTTCCTGTTTTTGAAAATCCCATTACGGGACAGAGAGTTTTTGAGCCAGTTTCTTATAAAGCTTTAAAGGATCTCATGGCCGCTGTACAAAATTATGGTCATTCTGCAAATTACACCATTGCTTTGGTTCGTCGATTGCAGACTACCAGCATGACTCCCACAGACTGGTACGAAATTGGACGTTCTTGCCTGACGCATGGCCAGTACCTTGATTATTGTGCTTCTGCAGCAGATTTGGCCGTTACCCGACATAGGGAAAATACACTGGCAGGCCACCCCAATTGGTCAACCGAAATGTTATTAGGAAAAGGCCCCTATGCAGCAGACCAGACTGGATATCCCAATGAGGTTTATCAACAGATTAATAATATTTTTTACACGGCTTGGAAATCTCTTGCCAGTCGAGGGGAACGCCGTGGTCACCTTACCAAAGTTGTTCAAGGACCTACCGAGCCCTTTACAGATTTTGTTGGGCGAGTCCTAGAAACTGCAGAGAAATTGTTTGGGGACCCAGAGGATCACATGCTCTTAATTCAACAAATTATTTTTGAACAAAGCCTCCCTGAATGCCAAAAGGCTATTATTCCTATAAGAGATAAGCCCTTACAAGATTGGATTAGGACCTGTCGGGAGGTGGGAGCCCCTGTGAGCTTGGATAAAATTATTGCTGCGGCAGCTGAGACTACTAGAATTAATTCAGGATTATGCTTCAATTGCCAACAGCCAGGACATTTCAGGAGACAGTGTCCCAATTTAAAATATTTAAAGCAGAGGCCCCCTCTCGAACCGGGACTTTGTCCACGATGTAAAAAGGGAAAACATTGGGCAAATGAGTGCAGATCCGTTAAAGATGTGAATGGACAGCTTATCCGGCAACCTCAGGCCTTGGAGCCAAAAAACGGGCAGAGGGGCCCATTGCCCCAGGGCCCGCAAAATCAGGGGATTGGGTGCCAGGAAACTTATCAGAGGCTTTCACCTCATCTCCAACAGCCATTTGTTCCCGCAGAGCAACCGCAGGATCTGCAGGGTTGGACCTCCGTGCCACCGCCGGAGTGGTCTTAACTGGCGACATGGGGGCTCAGCTCATAGCAACTGACCTAATAGGCCCCCTACCTGAAAAAATGGTGGGGATAGTGTTGGGACGTGCCTCTAACACTATGAAAGGCCTTATGGTGTTCCCTGGGGTTGTCGACCCTAATTACATGGGAGTCATCCAAGTCCTCTGTTCAGTCTCTCGAGGAGCCATTTCGGTGGCCCCTGGAGATCGAATTGCCCAATTAATTTTGGTGCCTTCCCATCATCAAATTTTCCCTAGACAAGAAAAGGAAAGAAGTTTAAGTACCTCAGGAGCAGACCTTGTCTGCTTGTCCATGGCCTTAAATAACCGTCCCATGTTAACATTAACAATTGAAGGTAGGACCTTTAGTGGTCTGGTGGACACGGGAGCGGACCGGAGTATCATCCAAATAACTCAGTGGCCAAAGACATGGCCCCTACAATTTTCTTCACAAACCCTGCAAGGCTTAGGTTATGCAGATACTCCTCGGGTCAGCGCAAAACAGCTGACCTGGTCCACGGAGGAAGGTCAAAAGGGAAAAATTCAGCCGTTTGTCCTCCAGGTCCCAGTTAATTTGTGGGGCCGGGATATCCAACAGCAAATGGGTTCAATTCTAACCACTGATTGCTCTTCAACGGTACAAACTATAATGAGAAATCAGGGTTTTGTCCCTACTGGTGGATTAGGAAAACATTTACAGGGCCGACATACCCCTGTAGAGCCAGTTGCCAACAAAGATAAACGAGGTTTGGGTTTTTCTTGGGGGTCACTGAAAGTTTAGCCTCCGCTGGTCCAACACCCATACCCTGGTTAACAAATAAAGCGGTGTGGGTGCCTCAGTGGCCCCTGTCCCAAGAGAAACTGGAGGCTATAACTCAATTGGTACAGGAACAACTACGATTGGAGCATGTAGAACCTTCTGTTTCCCCGTGGAACACTCCTATCTTTGTTATTAAAAAGACCTTAGGCAAGTGGAGACTACTGCATGACCTCAGAGCCATTAATGCTCAAATGCAAATATTAGGGTCAGTCCAACGCGGCCTCCCACTGCTTTCTGCTTTGCCTCAAAAGTGGCCCATTATATCTATTGATATTAAGGACTGTTTCTTTTCTATTCCTTTGCATCCCAGGGATAGAGAACGTTTTGCCTTTACCTTGCCTTCTGTTAATCATGAACAACCTGATGCACGATTTCAGTGGAGGGTTCTTCCACAAGGAATGGCTAATAGCCCTACAATATGCCAACTATATGTTGACACAGTTCTTTTCCCTGTGAGACAGCAATTTCCCATTGTTAGAATTCTTCACTATATGGATGATATTCTAATAGCTGCCCCTGAGCAGAATATCCTTTTTCAAGTATTTAGTAAATTATCTAAACTCCTTGCAAAGGCAGGCTTAAACTTGGCACCAGAAAAGGTGCAATTTTCAGAAAAGGTTCAGTTTTTAGGTTCCATAATTTCTCCCATAGCTGTGACACCCCAAAAGGTCGTCTTGAAAACAAAGCATTTGCATACCCTTCATGATTTTCAAAAATTAATGGGGGACGTAAATTGGGTGCGAAATTTTCTTAATGTCCCTCGCTCTGAATTGTTGCCCCTCTTTTTCTTATTGGAGGGAGACCCGGATGTTACCTTACCTAGAAAATTGACTGTTCAGGCTAAGAGTTCCATTCAGCGTCTTGAACAGGCCATAGAAAATGCACAACTCTTGCATGTAAATCCATCAGCACCAATCTTACTGTGCATATTTAAAACAAAGAATTATCCTACAGGAGTATTATGGCAAGAAGGCCCATTGTTATGGTTGCATGGAAATTCTTATGGCTTAAAAACTATTCAGTATTTTCCAGAATTAGTTGCTTTGCTAGCTCTTACAGGTTGCAAGGCGTGTTTGACTCACTTTGCAAAATTTCCTGACAAATTAATTATTCCTTATACCCGGCAACAAGTACAAATATTGGCTGCCTCTGTTGACTGGTGGGCAGTTTTGGTGTGCTCCTTTCCAAATATAATTGACAATCATTATCCCAAACATCCACTGCTGAATTTTGTGTGTGAAGATTGGGTGTATTTCCCCAAAGTTACGAAAAAACTGCCTCTGAGTAATGCCCTAATTATATTTACAGATGGGTCAAAAACAGGCCAAGGTGCCTATGTAGTTCAAGGAAAAGAGCCAGTAACTTTAAATTTTCAACCAGAAACTCCACAAGTAGTTGAATGTCTAACAGTTTTAGAAGTATTCAGGAAATTTCCTGAGCCTTTTAACCTATATTCTGATTCACAATATGTAGTTAATGCAGTGGCATCCCTGGAAGTCGCAGCCTCCATAAAAGGTAGCAGTACAGTTTCAAATATATTATCCCAACTTCAGAGTTTAATTTTACAAAGGAAAAATCCTTTTTTCATTGGTCATATTCGGGCACATACTGGCTTGCCTGGTCCCATGTCAGAGGCCAATGCCTTAGTGGATTTGACTGCCAGAGCCCTGGTGGGCCTTTCCCATAATTCTGTTCAATTAGCGCGAGATTTTCATCAACTTTATCATGTTTCTGCAAAAACCCTTCGATATAAGTTTTCCATTTCACGCCAACAGGCTAGAGAAATTGTTAAATCTTGTCAATCCTGTGTAGTATATCACCCCTCTTTTATAATCGGGGTTAATCCTAGAGGACTTTGCTCTAGCGCCTTATGGCAAATGGATGTTACTCATGTGCCTGAGTTTGGCCGGACAAAATATGTTCATGTTTCTGTGGATACTTTCTCTGGCATAATGCATGCCACTGCCCTTACTGGGGAAAGGGTGTCCCATGTCAAAGTTCATTGCTTGGAAGCCTGGGCAGCATGGGGAAAACCATTAAAATTAAAAACAGATAATGGCCCTGCTTATGCCTCTGCTGGATTTCGCTCCTTTTGCACTCAAATGCAGGTAGTTCATTCTACTGGCCTTCCCTATAATCCCCAGGGTCAGGGAATTGTGGAACGTGCCAATAGGACTCTTAAACAACTTTTATTTAAACAAAAGGAGGGAATAGGCCGAGATGCCTCCCCCAGAGAAAGACTGGCCATTGCACTGTTTACCCTAAATTATGTAACAGTGGATGATAGAGGACAAACAGCCGCTGATCGGCATGCTAATAAAATGGCGATGCCATCTATACAAAAAGCAATGTGGAGAAATGTCATTGATAATAAATGGTATGGACCGGATCCTGTAATTCAGAGATCCAGGGGAGCTGTTTGTGTTTTTCCACAGGGACAAGATTCCCCCCATTGGGTACCACAGCGCCTCGTAAGAATATTGGAAGAAAATCAAACGCCCAAAGAGGATGATGCGAAACAAAGTCCTGGGAATAATCCTGTTAATAATTCTTCTGCTGCCATGACTTTGGACGAAGAGACAGAGGGGAAAGAGCAACAAGGAAAAAATGATGTGGGCAATAATGAAGACCTTCCCATTACCGATGCCCGTGACTAATGCCTCGATGACTGCAGTGACTTCAGCGGCGGCCCTTGCCGTCAGCCGCAGGGTCAACAGCCATGGAGACGCGGACGGAGACTAATCAGCACTTGTATCGTGGTTTTATGATTCTCAATCAACGGGTGGACTTATTGCAGGAACAAATGGATTTAATGTATAGGTATTCTCAGCTTGTATGTGCAGCCAGTTATTCTGGAATGTGTGTAACAACCCTACCTTATAATAATTTTTCCTATGCTGCAAATTTGCCTAGAAAGTTAGGTGGTTATTAAAAGAACAGTGGACGGAACAGTTTGAGGACCTAACAGCACGTCTAAGATCAGAAATTATGGTGATCAATCAGACCAGGGTCACAATAACTGCAGGACAAGTTTTGGATTGGATTGAAAGTTCCTTGTCATTTGTTAAGGAGTGGGCTGGGCTGGGAGTGTTTGTTGCAGCCTGTTGTGGATTTTGTGTCTCTAGCCTCTGGTTGCTCTGTCGCATGAGATCTCGCAATAGAAGGGATAGAGTACTGGTTGCTCATGCACTCACTGCTTTAGAGCAAGGATGTTCTCCCCAGGTATAGCTTGCAGCTTTAAAGGCCAATTGAAACTACCCTGTACTGCCTTTGCACCCTCGAGACCTCGGTCTATTGCACGAGGAATAGGAGTATGGACAGCCAAGAGTTGTGAAATGCTGGACAAAGTACCACTCCTGACCCTAACAGGTCAGGGAGAGCATGTGCGTCAGCATATGGGTTTGCGCCCCTAGCCCATCTCCACAAAGGGGATAGAGAACCTGGAGGGGAGGGATCCAGGGTTGGCCTCCTGGGTCACTCCTCTAGAATAGGACCTCGAATTTTACTTTGGAGGACAGCACCTCTACTCTCTTCACAACAGGCATTTTGGCTTGCTGCTATAAAACAAAAGGGGGGAGATGTGGGGAGCCGGATGGCACCTGTTTCCTGCCTCGCTCCTTGTAACTTATTTGGTATGTGAGTGCGAGGCCTTTACTCGTTACTAAGTATCAAGTTGCTCTTCAGTCTGCGCATGATGAAAAAGGGTGTGACCAATCCCGAGTCTCAAAACGGCCTTAGCAACAGAGCAGCCAATGGTAGAGAGCCCCTTGTTCCTTGGGCCTATATAAGCAGTTGCATTTCCCTGCCCAGGGCCCCTCTGCTTCAGCTCTCCCTTTAACCAAGTTGCTCTTCATTAAAAGCGTGATACGAGAAGGATCCTCGGGTGGTGTCCGTTCTTCCCTGCTGGTCAGGGGTGCCGGGCGCCGCATGATAGGACTTGGACTAGGAAGAGAATGTCACATATATTCTCTTATGGTACTCCTGGTAGGATTAGAGGGCCAGAAAAGTATTTTGGAGATGAAAAGTCTACCTCCCCCCTTATAGCAGAGATACATTCTAGACCTTGAGAACACGGTGTAGATGAAAACAGAGAGAGTGATGAGATGGGTGGCCATTCCATGGAGAGGGAGGGGCCTGGGTTTTCACCTCAACTCTTTCCTATGTCAACCTCAACATAACACGTGGGTCACTGAGAAGATGTCCTCTTTAGTTGGAAAGCAAAGCAGCTCCCACCTGCAAGCCAGATGGGCTTTCCCCTTCATGCCATTTAAAAAAAATTCTCTCATTGGTAAGGCTGAGCTTTCACTTTGAGCTCTTGCCTTTGCTTCTTTTCATCTTAGGAGTTTTACCCTGAAGGTTCTGTTCTTATCTGGGCAATGGAAATCCTCTGAACCCATGGTCCAACCCTCTTCCTCTAGTCGTGCCTCAGTTCCAGACACCAGGTTGTACGTCTGAATCACTCGGAGCAACCCTAAATGAAGCTCAGCTGGAGAACCGGGCTTCAAATGATAGCTGAGTCTGCCTTGCTGCAGAGGCCTCTTTGCTCTGCTTTGAGCATAAGGTTCTCCTGTGCCATTTATTCCTTTCCTTTCACAGGCCAAGGCATCCTTTTCTTTTGGAATCCATAGAGAGCACTGAGAATTTCTGTGATTTTGTAAAAGAGGAAGAACAATGTGAGTGGGAAGGGGAATCGAAACTGGTTAAGGCCAGGAAGTTCATCCGTACCGACTGTGTGTGGCAGTGTGAGGTGGTCAAGACCACTTTCTCTTAGGCCACCATGGCAAAGCATGGGATGGATCTGGGCTCCCTGTCGTGCAGGCGGAGCAGCCACTTGCCTCAGCTTGGAAGCCTGGTGGGCACTGAAAAGATTGCGACATCCCATAGAGGATCACACACCATTTCAGATCAGTTCTGCTCAAGCCTGCATGAAGTCCTGTGGGATCTGGAGTGAGCTTGTATAGACTTTTCATATGCATGTAAATGTCAAGCACATACAAAATGAAATCAGTGGAAATTCAAGGCAATTCTAATGTGGGATATGATTACTTGTGAATATATTGTGGATATGGTTACCGTTCACTTTGTATTATGCGTTCCACATTGTGAAACAAATACCATTGGATTTATTACATATTGAACAGTAATGTTTCCTCTATTCTTTCCATAGAAGCATGAGATACATTAAACCATGAAATAGAATGTTATTATTATAATATTTAGTCCCAATACCATCTCAGAGTGATTTTGTTTTGAGAGGCACAGGCAAGGTTTGGTGCTGGTAGAGAATTCTTTGCACGCAGTAGGGAGCTCTAGGAATCTGTCATATTTATTTAACACAGGGGGTTTTCAAGGATCACATAGAGAATGGTGGCGAAAGGCAGGTTAGAGCTCCACCTTTCTCATCAGAGCTCCTATTTCTTCGAACGCACAACTTTATTGCACATTTTCCTTTTTCTCTCAGAAACATAGAATTCCTCCATTGTCCCTCTCTGCTTCAGGAACACTGTCAGCAGAGCAGCTCTGAGGCTGCCTAGGTATTCTGGGACATTTGCTCCTGTCTGAGAGGAGCAAGGAGTCCCTCTGCAAACAATAAACACCCACTGCAGAGGGCAGCAGACAGGCCCAGTTCCCTCTGGAGCCAAGCCCTTGAGGAGGTCAAGACTCTAGGTTAGCTTCCAGTGCTGAGGACTCTGGGCTTTGTCTGCCTCTCCATTGTCTTACCTCATTATCCACATCTAGAAATGCTCCTGAATAATTCAGGAAGAAAGCCCTCCGTAACTTTATGCCTGTAAAAGTCCTGTGTGGACTTGCTGGAGTGATTTGATAAGGACAGCAAAGGGAAGAGGACGCATTGAATGCCCTGGCAGCTTCACTTATCTTTGTCCAAAATACAAGTGTTGCTATCTATCTTGGTATTTCCTTTCCTATTGGGTTAAAATTCACCCCAGTGAGCCCTTGTGTGTCTTCCTCCCTCCACACCCCCCATGACAGTGTAGATTTCCAGAGTGAGCCCAGAGAGGATAGTGACCTGAGGTCCTGAGCCTCAGATGAGGGAAATTTTTCTAAAAATGAGAAGCTTAAACCAAGCTTCAAGGTCAGAGGACAGGGGCCTTCTTAGTGCTTATTCCCTACTTTTTAAGCTAGAAACAGTTTATTTACATTGTGCAGACAAGTTTAGCTTCCTATGTATATTGTTTAATGATAGAAGTCTTTCTTAAATCAAGTACATCCACTGCTTTTAAGAACTTGTATATAAACTAAAATGCATATAGAATAAAAATATGGACAAAGGTGGAACTTAGTGAATTGGGTTTTTTTTGGTAGATTTGTTAAGAGCTTTCTCTTGGCCTTGGCCTATTCCCCTGCCCCAGCTTTCTTCTGAATCAGGAAGTCCTATGAAGTCTCTCTCTTGATTCTTCTACCTGGGAGGGCGCTGCCATGCTCATTTGTGCTAATTATGTGTGATCATTGGGACTCAGAAAATACATGGCATAAGGGATTTCACTCTCATCACCCATTAGTCAAGCATCATTCTCTCCATTCACAGAAGGCAGCATTGGAGATTGAGACAGTTCAATTATTGACTGCATAAGAACTTTTTGTACCATATTTACAATAACCCAGTGTGCATTTGAATTCCACATTATACAGAGTGCAATGACTATGTAAGTCTCAGGGGATGAAGCAGGAAAAAAATTTTTTTGCAAAGCAAACTTCAAACCCAGGGAGTTTAGCTGAATATTTCACCTGAATATTTCAAGTAGTGATGAGGGCCATCTCCTATGCATGCTTCTAGAGCATAGACCCGAGTGAAACACCTCCACACCATTTCCCTTGTATCAGAACAATGCTGATGCCACTCCAGCTACAGATGCTATAGACAAGCAAATTATAGACCCTCTGTTCGTGAAAGTTTGTCCAAATTTGGCAGGAATCATTCGGAACGTAGATTTAGCAATGTTTAGGAGAGCAACTAGGATTTCAGGATAGATGTCATATGGACATGATGTCTGCTCTTCGTGCACCACTGAGAGAGTGAGAAGATGGACCATGCCTCATGTGGGAGGAGAGGGCTTTTGGTGATAGTGGTACACCTAGGATAGCAGGGCCCAGATGGTCCTCAGAGAGAGTTGTATGAAGGTGGCTAAGAAGGGGGTGTCTCTGAGAGCAGATTCTGATGCAGAGCCCTGCAGATCTATGCAGGAGGAGATAATGGTATGGAGTGTTGTTGAGGAAGAACACGATCAGGGATGTTCATGCACTAACAGGAACTAGTCACTGCTTATTCTCAGCTGTGCCTTCCCTACCAGTTCAGTCAGTTGCTCAGATCCAAGGTCAGCAAACACTGGTAATGTAATTGAATGTTTTTATAGAATCAAGTCTAGGAATCCCTTTTTTTCAGTCCTCAAAACTGATAGATGAAATTGCAACGTAGGCTAACCCGCTGATCTTGCTACATATTAAAGAAGATAGAGGCTCCTTATGAGATTTAGACTGTTTTGGTGTTGGGTGTTGGGTGTTGAATCTTCCCTTACTACCTGTGCAGAGATTCAATGTCAACTGGAATTGAGTTTACTAAGACATTCCCATTAGAGAATTTTAATCATATTCTGTGCCCTGTATGTATGGAAAGTCCTGCCTAAGAGGAACTATGTAGAAGTATCTATCACATCTGTCAAAAGCCACCCTTTGTATTTTATGTTTCTCACTTAATATTTGCCCCAATATTTATCCATTACCCCAGGTAATCACAAGGAAAAACATTGCATACAATTGTATGTATCAAATCTCAGCTTAAAAAACACAGTTTATTTTCACTGAGGAAGTTTGATTTGTTTCAACGGCAGACTAAGATAGGCCAGTTAGACAGACCAAATAATAATTGTCTTGGAAATAGTCCATGAGTTAGCTTCATTGTAGTCCTGTTCCCATTCACTTGGTACCAGACTTTTCATTTACACCATGAATGTTTTTGCTCTTAATTCTAATTACAGAAGCACAGAGCACATGGTGCTAGCTCAAGACAACATGCCACAAAGCTGGCTGCTTTTACTGAGTTCAGACAACTGTTTTCTTGAATAACAGCTTCCTAAACTGAAGAAATACAAGTCTTCAGCAAATTTCCAAAGTCTTGAACTACCTTAAGATCTACTGAGGAGGAGAGAAATTTTTCTGTTTGTATTCTGCTCTTTTCACTAGTATCACTCCATGACAAATATTCATGAATATTCATTCAATATTCACTGAATGCTTTGGGGTCAGTTTGTATGAATTGTTGTTCAGCATAAATTATAGAGCAGACTGTTTCACAGGTTTTAGATCCTTTTATGTCCATGCTCCTTAAAAATATGAGACTCTGGTTGCATTTATGGATTATTTCTTGTTAGCTCATAATGTCACTAGGTAAATGCTTGAGGGGATTCCTTTCCCTTTCTTTCTTACCTCTCCTGTGCGTTTTCCATTGAGGAAAATACTCTATCAACAGTTCTATTTACACTTTTCAATATAAATAGTACACTGTAAAATTAGTCCACCCTGTGGCTTAATCTGTTGGAGTAAATTGTGTGTAATATTTACAATAATTAACAGTTAAAGTATGCTTCTACATGTCCTGAACAGGTCTGTGAAAGGGCTGACTTTTGAACTGGAAGATTTACTTGAGAAGTTTCTGCTCCTTGAACAGATGGAGGAAACCTTTGTTTCTCCCTTTATTATTTTTTATTATATTTTTTCTTAGTCTCGGAGCTTGAGTGTAGGCCCTGAGCATTATCCCTTAGCATTCTCACCAAAGCTAGTGCTCTAGCACTTTGAGTCACAGCTCCAATTCCAGTTTTCTGGTCATGAAATTGAGATAAGAGTGTTACAGACTTTCCAGCCACAACTGGCATTGAACTACAATACTGAAATCTTGGCTTCTTCAGTAGCCAGAATTATAGGCATGAGCCACCAGCAACTGACTTTTCTTTCTCTTTTTAAATTAAGACAAGCAAATAAAACATGTGTAATACTAGCTACTCAGTAAAAGTGATTCTAGGTTATCCTATGCAAAACCTTCATGAATGTCATCTTAGCCAATGAAAGGATAGCTAGATGGCCTGTCTTGTCAGGTACTTGGGAAGTATAATTGCAAATATTGGTGCCTGGGCATGTCCAGGCAAAAAAAAGAGAGAGACCCTAATTGGAGGAATAAGTAAAACAAAAAAGGCTTCTGACTTTGCTCAAGTGGTGAAAGACAGCCTCACCAGTGTGTAGGCCCCAAAGTTCAAACTCCGATGTTTGAGATATACCAGTATAAACTACATAAACCATACAGATGAGAAGATAATCGATGTAGGCATTGCAGTGTGTTTTCTGGGATGATAGAAAAATAGATTTTCATCAGCTGGTAGCAGAGGACATTTACAAATGTTAGCATCTTGTTATAAACTTTATGCTTGCTGTCCTCTTTTTGAGAACAGTGAGTCCTACCTGGATCAAGAAAACCTCATGCACTTGTGACATGACTTTGATACATGCCCACCATAGACTCTTCTCCCAATCACTAATAGTGGGATGAGTTGTGGAATTTTGCCGAATGCCAAAGGTTCTGCCCCAAAATTCCTCCTGTAGTCATTTCCAAAGTTAGGTTTTTGAAGATTTCTAGTGACAAGATAAAGTATGTTAATTGACACCTCTGGTGGGTCTGTGTTAAGGAGGATACTGACATGTTAAGAGCGCCATCATCACCAAAGGCAGTTAATAGCACCCAAAGTCCTAATACTGCTCTCTACTGATTGGAGGAGTCAAACACACAGCTCTACTTATGAAATATCCTAAAGAGAAGGATAGTAAGTCAACCCTAGTGTCTTCCTGACATTAACTTGGAATGATACTACACACCCCAGAGCCTCTGAGAGGGGAAAAAAAAGCTAGGATGGAGCACAGTGGACCTTGGACCAATCATGGGATTTTTCCCTAGATCCTCAGAGACAGCCCAAGACCATCGTGAACTACCTTGAGCACTCATATCTTATCTTGGTCCACTCTCTTGGTGGTTCAGAAAGAATATTAGAACTTACCGGAACAGGGAGGAACTTTCAAGTAGAGTTCAGGGGCTCAGCAACTCAGAGACAGAATTGAAAAACAATATTGTATGCAGCTTTAAAAAATGAGTTTGCTAAATGTCAGCCTATAGAATAGGAAAACATCTTTGCTAATTATCCATCTGACTAGGGCCTAATATACAGAACATACAGAGAGTGAAATATTAAACCCTCAAAGAATAAACAATTCAGTGACAAAGTGGGCAAAGGAGCTAAATAAAGACTTCTCAAAGGAAGTAAAATTATCCAATAAACTCATGAAGAAAGGCTCTGCATGAAATCCAGATGCCCCTACCTATGTACAGTTACACTCAGGTTTTTAAAAACAGGAGGGCTGTCTAGCTCATACCTCTGTTAAGATGCCTCAAATTACATCTGACATATGGACAGAAATGGAAAACATGATTTCATCTTATAAAAGTCTGCCACTTCAAGTACCCTGAAGTAACTTTTACCTTCTAGGAGTAGGAAGTATCATTTGGGAAGGTGATTTGCTTTAAAAAACATAATAACGGCAGAATAACCATTTTTCTTTTTTTTTCCAGATATGTTAAACTCACATAAGAAAAAAACATAGAAACAGTTGTGCCTTTCAAGAAGAAACACTATTTCTAAACAAATGACAGTGACAAGAAATAACAAATCATAATCTTCTAAGTTGTATGAGTGAGGCTGGAATGGTGGTTCTTATGACCAGAAGATGAAGGGAATTAGCTCTTAAGTATGATGTTAAACTGTATGAAGAAGTTTTAGAGATTAGTTGTGCAACCTTGTACCCATAATTAACAGTACTGCACTGTTTGTTTAGGTTTTATTTGGACTGTAGAGAGTTGAGCTCAAGGCATCATGCTTACTAGGCAAACATTCTACCACTTGAGTCACATCCTTCGTCCTACTTAGTTTGCTTTTTAGATAGAATCTGGTTATTTGCATGGGCCAACCATAGACCGCATTCCAAGATTTCTTCCTCCCAGGTAGCTCATATTAGCTGTGTTTCAGAAAGCAGATGTAGACAGGTGCCATTAGCTCACATCTAGGTACTCAGAATACTGAGATTCAAGGATTCCAATTCAAAGCCAGCCTGAGCAAGAAAGTCTATGAGACTATTATCTCCACTATACTACCAAAGACAAGTCACAAGTGGAGCTGTGACTCAAAATGTCATATATAAAATGTGGTCATGACACAAGAAAAGGCCTGAAGACCAATGGAATAGAACTGAGGACCCAGATATTAAACCACAGACCTATGGCCACCTAATCTTTGACAAGGGAGCCAAAAAAATAGAATGGAAGAAAGACAGCCTCTTCAATAAGTGGTGCTGGCAGAACTGGGTAAGCACCTGCAGAAAACTAAAGTTGGATCCTTCTTTGTCACCCTGCACTAGAAAATGGATCAAAGACCTCGAGGTAAAAGCCGACACACTGAAAACTTTATAAGAAGGGATAGGAGATATACTAGGCCTCCTTGGCACAGATTGAAACTTTCTTAATAAGGACCAAGAAACACCACAAATCAGAGAAAGGCTGGATAAGTGGAGATGCATTAAACTGCAGAGCTTTTGTATAGCAAAGGACATAGCTAGTAAATTAATTAGGAAGCCTACAGAATGGGAGAAGATCTTCACCAACCACACAACAGATAAAGGCCTCATATCTAAAATATATCAACAGCTCAAAAAATTGAATCACCCCAAAACTAATCTCCAAAGAAACAACCATCCCATTAAAAGATGGCCAAAGACTTAAAGAGAGTCTTCTCTGAAGAAGAAACAAAAATGGCCTATAGACACATGAAGAAATGCTCAACATCTCTGGTCATAAAAGAAATGCAAATCAAAACAACTATAGGATTCCACCTCACTCCAGTTAGAATGGCCAGATCAGGAAAACGAATAACAACAGATGCTGGAGGGGATGTGGCCAGGAGGGATCACTACTACACTGTTGGTGGGAGTGCAAACTCGTTCAACCACAATGGAACACAGTATGGCAGTTCCTCAAAAGACTAAACATAGAGCTCCCCTATGACCCAGCAATTCCACTACTAGGCATTTACCCAATTGTCCAGAAACAAGGACAGACTAAATCCACTAGCACAACAATATTCATTGCAGCACTATTTACCATAGCAAAGATATGGCACCAACCCAGATGTCCCTCAGTTGAGGAGTGGATCAACAAGATGTGGTATTTATACACAATGGAATTCTATGCTGCTGTCAGAAAGAATGAAATTGCCCCATTTGTTAGCAAATGGAAAAACTTAGAAAAAAATCATAGTAAGTGAAGTAAGCCAGACTCAAAGGAAGATAGGCTCAATGGTTTCCCTCATTTATTCTAATCAGTAGAAACCTTGGGCTCTCCTAGCAGAGATTCACAATAGAACAAAACCTAGATACATAAGGCCATATAGTATGATGCGAAATGAAAGGACCTCTAGGATATAGAAACAAAAGCCATATAATGAGTGATTGTTGTCCTTAATGTACTATGTTATCTCTCATCTCTTTTGCTATCCCTTGATTATCTCATATTGTTACAGTATCTTACTTTGTTATCTGATATATTGGATATATTTGTATTTGGTTATTTGAAATTGGATAGGGAAGGGGGAAAACAAGATGAGGGAGGTGGTGGGGGGAGGGAAATGGGGACCAAGACATGAGAAAGGGTATCAATATATGTGAATTAATGTACCTTCTATCTGGCAAATATAATGTAACCCTTCTATTAATTACAATAAAAAATAGATGAAAAAATGTGGTCATAATGATAGGCTTGGGCACAAAAGTCAGGCCCCAGCCATGACTTCAAAACCCCAGCATCAGTACCTACATACGTACATGTACACATACACACACGCGCGTGCGCACAAACACATATCACATATTAAGTGCCCTGCTAAAAGCAAAGCAGAAATAAGGAAATTTAAAAGCTGTTAATTATATTGGTATCTTGGTTGTGACAATGACATCACAGGAGCCTACACAGGTCTAAGTTCAGCAATAGATACACGAAGTTTTGATATTCCAACTGGGCAATACAAATGTTTCAAATAGAAATGATTGGACAGATAACATACATTCATTGATGTAAATACTTTTCTTTAGATGTACTGCTGTCAAATCAATTTACAGTTTCAAAAAATCCCTATAAAATTCTGAGCTGCCTTTATTGCAGAAACTGATATGGTGGTCTCAAAATTGAAATAGAAATGCATGGGAGCAAACACAGAAAAAAATTCAGGAAAGTAAGTTTAGAAGACTGATCCATTCTGATTTTAAAATTAAACATAGGATCACCAGGTGATGTGACACAGAGATACAGAATTTCCCTAGCATGTCACCATCCCCAGGTGACTGTTCAATCCTTAACTATAAAGTTAAGGTCACCCCATTACATGATACTGGCATAAAGTTTAGACATATATACTAAGGGAACAGAGTTCAAAGTTCAGAAAGAAATCCCCACATTTTGTTCAGCTGATTTTCACCAAGGGTGGAAAAAAAGTCTCTAATAAATAAAGGCACACTAATGGCAGTAAAATTACCATGCTTAGTACATTAAAGGTCAAACAATCAAACTTTAAATGAAAAAATGCTTCATATTGCTTCAAAGAAGATATACTAATTGTCAAACAAACACACAAAACCAGGGTTAGTATCACTAGTTCTTAGGAAAATGCAAACCAAAGCTACTGGGATTCCACCTCACACCTTCTGGGATTATTCTAATGAAAAAAATTAAACTGTTGGCCATAAAGTGGAGAAATTGAAAGATTTAAACAATCCTGATACAATATGGAGAAAATAGTTTGGAAATTCTTCAAAAGATAAAGAATCTGGGAATCCCAATCCTAGGAATATACCAAGGAAACATTTTAAGGTACATACAAAAACTTGCACAGAAATGGTCATGGCAGCCAAATAACCAAAATAACAGTCAACAAATGGGAACACTTTACTATATATCCCAAAATAAACAGGAAATGCTGTTCTATCTATACAATGGATAATTTTCAGCTGTAGAAGGGGAAGATAATGATATATTCTCAACATAGATGAATTGTTTTTCTTTTTTTTTTTTGCCAGTTCTGGGGCTTGAACTCATGCTCCTGAACTTCTTTTGCTTAAGGCTAGCACTCTACCACTTGAGCCACAGCACCATTTTCGGCTTTTTCTATTGATGTGGTATTGAGGAATCAAACCCAGGGGTTCACGAATACTAGGCAAGCACTCTACCACTAAGCCACATTTCCAATACAACATAGATGCATCTTGAAAACAATTTATTATTATGAGTACATTATTCTATTAGGAAAATAAAATGCAATTCACCATCTCATTTTGTTTACATACATACATATAATAGGAAAAATTCATAGAGACAGAAAGTAAGATAATATCAGAACCCAGATGAGGGTAGGAACAAAGACTGGCACTGGGTATGGGGTTTTTTCTCAATGTGATGACATTTGATGGAACTAAGTAGCAATGGTGAATCTGTATCAATTTGTAGACTTATAAAAGTGACATATGGAATATAAGGTACAGCTCAATAACAAATCACTATAACCTCAGATGGCTCTCCTCGCTCTGCTTCCTGACTGCTTAAAGTGATCTTACTCTATTCTGCCACACCCTCTGCCATGATGGACTGAGAAACCATGAGCACCCCTTAAAGTTGTTCCTGCCAGATATTTTGTTAATGTTAACAAAATCACCCATCTAACAGCTTTTTTTGACAAAATCACTTTTTTTTTCTTTTTGGCTGGTCCTGGGCTCTGAACAGGCACTGTCCTACTGTCCTTAAATGACTTTTGCTCAAGGATAGCATTCTAACACTTAAGCTGGAGCACCACTGCAGGTTTTATTTGTTTTAGTGTTTAACTGGAGATAAAGAGTCTCAGAGACTTTCCTTCTTCTACTGGCATTGAACTATGATCCTTAGATCTCAGCCTACTGAGTAGTTAGGATTATAGGCATGAAAAAACCAGTGCCTGGCTTCTTTATTACATCTCTATTCATTTTTATGTATTCCTGGATTTTTTGTCTTTCTTAACCAAATATTAACTCATCATTTTACTTTTGATTGTGTTCCCAGTGTTTACAGGGGATCCTTGGAATGTGGTCTGTGGCTGGCCCCGGACAAACAGCTAGATCCTGACTGAAAACCAAGCTAAAATGTATTCTTCTAGCAATTTTCCACACAAAATCTATGTGCTTGCACACAATCTGCTCCAGAGTTCCTCGCACTCCTTTGTCCTTCCATCAAGCCAGCAATTATATCATCAATTCAATTTCAGTACAAGATAGATAGACATAAAATAAAATGGACAGAGAGTGAAGAAATGCAGCAGTGGCACTCACTAGACATTATGGTAAAATAAACTAAACAACCTGGGAGAGAAAATCTGGGAGAGAGAAAGGAAAGGGGTGATATTGTCTAAAAAATGTACTCATTATGTGACTTACGTAACTGCAACCCCTCTGCAGATCACTTTTAGAATAGCAATAAAAATAAAAATTAAAAAAAGGAACAGTGTAGAAAAAAAATCACCAGGCAATCATGGGAGTAGTAATTCCAGCAATGTGGGGTTATAAAACAAAAGAGACAAGAGTTAGATTCCAGATATATCAAACAAAATGCATACAACACAATTTGTGCAGGGCAGAAAGATTCAGGTATAGTTGATAATGTATATTTCCCAAATAAAAGAGAGTGAGGCTGAGTGCTAGTTGCTTACAGCTGTAACACTAGCTACTCAGGAGGCTGAGATCTGAGAACTGCCTGTTGAAGCCAGCATGGACAGCAAGGTCTATACCACTCTTACCTCCAATTTGGCAACAAAAGGCCAAAAGTAGAGCTCTTGCCCAAGTAGTAGAGCACTAACATGGAGCACAAAAGCTCAACCGTGCATAAGCTCAAAGTGATAGAATAAAAATGAGCTAATACATCTGGATGCTATGTAAAATCATAGGAAGGCTTTTGAATTGTAGGTTACTACTTGAAAGTTCTCCACGTTGGAGAACAGAGCTGGCTATGATTTTCCACTTCCACTGGGAAGTGAGGTTATGTTCTTGAACAGGCTGGGATTCATATTCTTCCCAATTACTGCTTTGGCCTCCATTGTGGGTGCCAAAAAACTCAACTCTACAGGTCCATAATATGTGGAAAACTTGTTTGAAGAGTTGTGTGCCATTCCCATTATCTATTAGCATTTGAAATTCAAATGAAAAGAAAGATTACCTAATTGTAGCATGTATTTTAGTTATAGGTTAGCTTTTTCTTTTTTTCTTGTTCAATAGTCTCTTTTTTAAAATTGGAATAAGAAGAATTACAGTTATATAAGTAATGAGTACATTTATTTATGAACATTGTTACCCCTCCCTTGTTTTTATCCCAATTTCCCTCCTCCCCTTGCCCCTTCCCCCACCATTATGAAGCTCATTTCCAACTTTGCATCTTGTGTCATTGTTGCATTGATTCACCCTTTGTCCTTTATTTTACCATTTTGTTATTCCCTTTCCCTTCCCCAAATCAGGCAAATGTATATATAAGATATGAGGTACCAGAATCAAACACTGACTACAGGGTTAAACCAAATGGGAAAAGAAAAAGAAAGATACGTAAGTTTTTTTCTCAGCATGTGTACTTTCTAGTTCACAGAGGGCCTTTTTAGGATCTTCTATATATTTGTGCCCATTAAAAGAACTTGAAGTTGCATTTTGCTTTTTGCACTTGGGACAAGCTGAAGCAGGATGGGTCATTTGTATGGAACTGTGGTCTTGTGTTTAAGCATACACCAATATGGGAAAATGCACATAGCTCTTTGCTTTCTGTGGCAGTAGAACACTTCAAAATGATTTTTCTACAATTTTCAAGTATATTCATCTGTAAGATTTATTTAAAACTGAGATAAGCCAGGTACCTATTGTGTATCCTAGTCAAGGCCCAGTCGTGAGCACAAAGCCTTGAATTCAAGCCCTAGGACCAGTACACGCACACCAACACAAAACTGAGTTGAAGACACTCTTCCTCATTGCACCTCTAATCTCTAAACATTACGTAGTTTGTTAAGTACCATTTGTTACTTAAGAGAATACGATTTCACTATTTTTTGTCTCTAAAGGTACACAGAATAAACTACATTTGAGACTCTTCTACCACCTTAATTCTGAGAGGCTTCAGTGGAGCAAGTGACGTGAGAGTAAGGTAGAAAATTGGATATGGCATTGTAGTTCAAAGTAGAGTGCTAGCATTGAGCGGAAAAAAGATGCCAGACAGCACACAGGCCCTGAATTCAAGCCCACAACTGTCAAAACAAAAACAGCTCACATCTGTTCAGAACACCTGGGACTACTAGATCCTGGCCTAGACCAGTATCCTTAGATTCTCATTTTCCCAAATCTCCCTGACCTAAAGTAGCACTAGATCTTCAGTGTCTTTATTAGAAGAGGATCCTCCCTTACAGAACAGTCCAGATGTTGACTTAAGCCTAAATTTTAATCCCTGACCACACCTTTGTTCCAGATTAAAGCCCTGCTGAACAGCCTAGAGCCCACATTTGCCTTCTTCCAAGCCCTGAGTCTCTGTGGTCTGCTTAACTGTCAACTGCCTCAGAGCTCCAGGACATTCCAACAGGAGCACCTTAACTGTCAATCTAGAGGATGAGTCAAGATCAGCTGGGGAGGGGGCTGCTGGGCTGGGGCTCTGATAGTTCAAAGTCTATGGGCGCCTGGGTCTTGTTAATGCACTCGTCTGAAGCACTGTCAGAGCAGCCCGGAAGAATTGGACAACGGTTGACATGCTGGTAGTAGAAGGCCAGGTCCCACTTACGGCCACATCAGTCTGAGAGTGAGACTTCACCCTGTTGCTTCAATTTCCAGCCCAGCGTTTATGGGAATATTAATAGTACGTACTTAATACTTTTTGGTTGTGAAGTTTCATACCGAATGAGAGAAAGTGGCTGATGCTTGCTAAATGTACGTAAGTATTACTGTCAACAGAAGTGAGCGAGATGTGGAGGAGGAAATCTGGGTGGCTGCAAGTCATGGAAAGTGGATGTGAATTCAGGTTACAGAGACTCTGCATTCACACATACACACACACCCATATCAGCCCTGCGGGGTCCTACTGGGCCCTCTATTTTACAGTCAATGAAGCGACTTGCCCAGAGTCACACACTGAGGGAAAATGCTGACAGGAAATGTAATTAGTTCTGTGGAGAGATGGATTTTAGTAACAGAGTCGCTTAGCTCATGCTCTGCACTCCAGAGCCAAGGACATACCTCACTCTATTCCCCAATTTTTCTCATATTCAGGATGTTATGGGGGAACAGTAACTGCCATATAGCAGGCCCTAGCCAAGAGGAGGACATAAAGCTGAACAACTTTATTGTTCCTGTGCCTCAACCCTGAGGGAACGCTGCCACATTCTTGAAACCCTGAGTCCCTCCCCCACCTCAGTAATTTATATATCAACCACAAGTAAGAGTTCAGGAGACTCTGAAGAGCTGGTGGTCTTGGGGGATCCCATTTTCCTTTCCAAAACCCTATCCTTTCCAAGACAACCTATTTAAATGGTATAACCATGATGAATTGGTTCGGTCTTCAACTAACTTCCCCTGGAAAACAATTAATTAATGGGGACAAGATGGTCTGTTGGACCACCTTGGAGAATGAGGTCTTTGCTGACTACTGATCTGAGCAACTGACCAAGCCAGGAGGGAAGGCATAGGTGAGAATGAGCAGTGGCTGCTCCCTGTTCTGGGCATGCGCATCCCTGTTCATGTCCTTCCTCAACAAAACCTAGTATCATCATCTCATTGTGCAGAGACCTGCAGGGCTCTGGGTTAGAGTCTGCTCTGGGCGGTATCCTCTCTTTAGCCTCTGCTTGTGATTCCCACCAAACAGCCTTCTCTGAGGACTTCCTCAGCCCCGCAATCCCAAGTGTACCACTATCACCAAAACCAACTCTGCTGACATGAGGCGTGCTCCATCCTTCCACTCTCTCAGTGATGCCCAAATGGCAGGGATCATGGCATGGCAGTGTAGAAAAGCCCGAGAGACAGAGGTTTGGAAATTGGCTAAGAGAAATATCTTCACACATAGTACACCAAAAAAAAAAGGTTCACTAAGATCTGCCTTTGTCCATGCTTTTTTCTTTGTTTTAGTTTATATACAAGTTCTTAAAAGCATGTGATGTACTTGATTTAAGGAAAATGCTTCTCTCATTATAGAATATACATAGAAAGCTAAGCTTAAGTCTGTGTAATTTAAAATAAACTGTTTCTAGCTTAAAAAATGGGGGATAAGGTCTCTTCTGCTGCAGCAGGAGTGGAAGCACCAGAGCAAGACGCTGAGAACTGTTTTAAGAAAATGGCAGACAAGTCCGACCTGGGAGAAATCGCCAGATTTGATAAGGCCAAGCTGAAGAAAACAGAGACGCAGGAGAACACCCTGCTGACCAAAAAGACCATTGAACAGGAAAAGCAGAGTGTGATTTCCTAAGAACCCAGAGAGTCCCCCCCACGCCACCCCACCCCTGCTCATCTCGGAGACACCTCCTGATGTGGAAGAAGAGCCACCAGCCTGCACCATGAACCCCAGGCACTCCATGCCAACACCATCAGCCTGGGAGTCCCTGCGGGGACACCACTCCCCCCATCGGACTGACAAATTCTCGGTTTGCCCTGGGATGTTATAGACCATTATTTGTATGATTAATGAGAAACATACCTCGTGGCAGGCAAAGAAAAAGTGGGGGAGAAGCACTAAGGACGCCCCTGTGCTTGACAGTGAAGATTGATTTGAGCTTCGCATTTTTAGAAAATTTCCCTTATCTGTGCCTCAGGACCTCAGGTCACTATCCTCTCTCTGGTGTGACTTTAGAAATCTACTACATACACTCTCAGGGGAGGGTGTGGGGGGAGGGGAGGATACTTACAGAGATGGACAAGGGCTCACTGGGGTGAACTTTAACCCAATTGGAAAAGAAATACCAGCTTGTATTTTACACAGATAACTGAACATACCAGGGCATGCAGTGGGTTCTCCTCATTTTGCTGCCCTTCTCAAGTAAATCCAGCAAATCTGCATAGGAATTTTAAATACAGAATGATACTGATAGTATTCCTCATGAATTATTCAGGAACATTAATAGATGTGGATAATGAGGGAAGGTAAAGGAGAGGCAGAAAAGTGTCCTCAGCATTGGAAGCCAACCTAGGCTTGACCTCCTCAAGGGCTTGGCTCCAGAGGGAACCCGGGCCTGTCCGCTGCCCTCTGCAATGGGTGTTTACTGTTGGCACAGTGACTCCTTTCTCCTCTTTTAGAGAAGCAGATGTCCCAGCACACCTAGGCAGCCTCAGGAGCTGCTTTCTTGACGGTGTTCGTGAGGCAGAGAAGATGGTCATGGGAGGCTGTCTCTTTCTGGGGTAAAAAGGAACACGTGCAACAAGCCGGAGCCTTCTAAGAAATAGGAGCTCTGGTGAGAAAGGTGAAGCTCTAAACTGCCCTCCATCCCTCCTCTCCATGTGATCCATGATACATCCCCTGTGTTAAATGTGACAGCTTCCTACAACTCTCTATTGCAAGAAAATAATTCATTACCACTACCAAACGTTGCTGTGCCTCTCAAAAACCACTGTGTGATGGTATTGATAATTATATATCATAATGAGAATAACATTCTATTTCATAGTTTAATGTACCTCATGCTTGAATGAAAATACAGGAAACATTACTGTTTAAAATGTAATAAATCCAAGGGCATGTATTCACCAATGTGGAAAGTATAATATACACAAGTAAATGGTAATGATAGATATATTCACAAGCAACCATATCCCATATTAGAATTGCTTTGACTCTCCACAGATTTTACTTTGTAATGTGCTTGATATGTATGACATATATAAAAAGTCTAATCAAGCTTACACCAGATCCCCACAGGACTTTAGGCAGCCTTGAGTAGTTCCTATCTGGTCAAAGCTAAGTGAAATGGTGTACTGTCCTCTACTGGATGTCCAATCAGTTCAGTGCCCGCCAGACTTCCAAGCTGAGGCAAGTGGCTGCTCTGCCTGCATGACAGTGAACCCAGATCTATTGGATGCTTTCCCAAGGTAGCCTGAAAGCATTCAAGTCCACTCCACACTGTCTGCCACACTCAGGATGAACTTCCGGGACTTACACTCTGTCATCTCCCTGCGTACTCACATTGTCATTCCACATCTTCAAAACCAATGTAATTCACAGTGTTCTTTATAGACTCAAAAAGAAAATTCTTTTTTCATATATTTTTATTGTAATTAATAGAAGGGTTACATTATATTCACCAGATAGAAGGTGCATAACTTCACATACATTGATGCCATTTCTCATGTCTTGGTCCCCATTTCCCTCCCCCACCCCCGCCCCTCATCTTGTTTTCCCCCCTTCCCTATCAGACTTCAAAAAAACAAAATACGCATATATCCAATATATCAGATAACTAGGTGAAATACTTTAACAATATGAGATAACCAAGGGACTGTAAAAGAGATGAGAGATAACATAGTACATTAGGGACAACAATCATATGGCTTTTTTTATATTCTGGAGGTCCTTTCATTTAGCATCATTCTATATGGCCTTATGTATCTAGGTTTTGCTCTATTGTAAATCTCTGCTAGGAGAGCCCAAGGTTTCTACTGATTAGGACAAATGAGGGAAACCTTTGAGCCTATGTTCCTTTGAGTCTGGCTTACTTCACTTACTATGATTTTTTTTCTGTCTTTCCATTTCCTTACAAATGGGGCAATGCCATTCTTTCTAACAGCAGCATAGAATTCCATTATGTACAAATACCACATCTTGTTGATCCACTCATCAACTGAGGGACATCTTGGTTGGTTCCATATCTTTGCTATGGTAAATAGTGCTGCAATGAACATCATTGTGCTAGTGGATTCAGTATGCCCTTGTTTCTGGACGAGTGGGTAAATGCCAAGGAGTAGAATTGCTGGGTCATAGGGGAGCTCTATGTTTAGTCTTTTGAGGAACTGCCATACTGCTTTCCATAGTGGTTGAACGAGTTTGCACTTCCACCAACAGTGTAGTAGTGATCCCTCCTGCCACATCCCCACCAGCATCTGTTATTAGATTTCTTGATCCCAGCCATTCTAACTGGAGTGAGGTGGAATCTTAAGAGTTGTTTTGATTTGCATTTCTTTTATAGCCAGAGATGTCGAGTATTTCTTCATGTGTCTATAGGCCATTCTTATTTCTTCAGAGAAGATTCTAGGTCTTTGGCCCATCTTTTAATGGGATGGCCATTTCTTTGGAGATTAGATTGGAGTGATTCAATTTTTTGAGCTGTTGATATATTTTAGACATGAGGCCTTTGTCCATTGTATGGTTAGTGAAAATCTTCTCCCACTCTGTATGCTTTCTAGTTAATTTGCTAGCTATGTCTTTTGCCATACAGAAGCTCTGTAGTTTAATGCTCCCTTATCAAAGATTAGGTGGCCATAGG
Source organism: Megascapheus bottae (assembly GCF_031878675.1). NCBI lineage: Eukaryota > Metazoa > Chordata > Mammalia > Rodentia > Geomyidae > Megascapheus > Megascapheus bottae. The sequence continues at coordinate 14,201,298 of NC_143536.1, forward strand.
TCTCTGGGTTAATATCTGGGTCCTCAGGTCTATTCCATTGGTCTTCAGGCCTATTCTTGTGCCAGTACCAAGCTGTTTTAGTCACTATAGCTCTGAAATAAAGTCTAAAATTTGGTATTGAAATTCCTCCTATGCTGTTCTTTCTGCTAAGAAGTGTTTTTGCCATACAGGGTCTTTTATTATTCCACATGAAATTTTGGATTGCTTCTTCTATTTAAAGAATGACATTGGGATATTGATGGGTATTGCACTGAATTTGTAGATAGCCCTTGGCAAGATTGCCATTTTCACAATGTTAATTCTTCCAATCCAGGAGCATGGGAGGTTTTTCCATTTCCTCAGTTTTGCTTTAATTTCCCTTTTCAGGGTTTTAAAGTTTTCACCGAAAAGGTCCTTTACATTCTTAGTTAATTCCTAGGTACTTTATTTTCTTTGAGGCTATTGCAAAAGGAGTTGCTTTCCTGATTGTTGCCTCGTTCCTCTCGTTGTTGGCATAGAGGATTTTTTGAGGGTTAATTTTAAACCCTGCTACATTGCTGAAGTTTTGAATCAGCTCAAGCAGCTTGAGAGAGGAGTCTATAGGGTTCTTTAAATACAGAATCATGTCATCTGCAAAGAGGGACAGTTTCACTTCCTCTTTCCCTATTTGGATCCCCTTTATGCTTGCTTCTTGCCTTATTGCTCTGGCTAAGAATTCTAATACTATGTTAAAGAGGAATGGAGAGAGTGGACATCCTTGTCTCGTTCCTGATTTTAGAGAGAATGGCTTTAGCTTTTCACCATTAAGTATAATGCTATCTGTGGGTTTGTCATACACAGCCTTTATTATACTGAGGAATGTTCCATGGATTCCTAGTTTCTCCAGAGCTTTCAGCATAAAAGGGTGTTGGGTCTTGTCAAATGCCTTTTCTGCATCTATTGAGACAATCATGTGATTCATGTTCTTGCTCCTGTTGATGTGTTGAATTATATTAATTGACTTGCATGTGTTGAACCAGCTTTGCATCGCTGTGATGAATCCTGTTTGATCATAGTGTATAATTTTTTGATAAGTTGTTGTAGACGGTAGGCCAGTATTTTGTTGAGAAGTTTTGCATCAATATTCCTCAAAGACATGGGTCTACAGTTCTCTTTCTTTGATGAATCTCTGTCTGGTTTTGGGATGAGGGTTATAGTAGCTTCGTAGAATGAGTTTGGCAAAGAGCCTTCATTTTCGATTTCATTGAAGAGCTTAAGGAGTATTGGTGTGAGCGCTGCTTGGAAGGCCTTATAGAATTCCACTGTGAATCCATCTGACGTTGGGCTTTTCTTGGATGGAAAGGTCTCTTATTGCCATTTCTATTTCAGTGCTTGAAATAGGTCTGTTTAGCTGGATTAGGTCTTCTTGGTTCAGTGTGGGTATGTTAATATTGGCTAGAAATTCATCCATTTCTTCTAGAAAGAAAAAGGATGCTTTACCCTGTGAAGAGAGAATGGAACAAGAGAACCTTATGCAAGGTACTCAGAGAAGAACATGGAGTCTCCGGCAGCAAGCCAGACCCAGCCGCAATGATTCTCAGTCCAGAGTTAACCATTCAGAGATATGACCACTGTGAATTTTGAAATTCTTTTTTTTTTTTGCAGTTTTCTGGAACTCAGACATCCTGTAGGAAATTCTTCAACAAGACAACCACAAGTGTTAACCACAGCTGACTTTCTTTTCCTCAGTTCAAGATCAACTCTGGGTAAAACCAATAGAAACCAAACCATTTTATTCATGCTCAGTCTAAATTAAAAGTTATCGAAACTACAGCTTGTTTTTTAAACCTGACTCCTTTTCCTACTTTTCATCAATAACTGTATGCTACCTTTTGTGGTGATGGAAAAGCTACACCTTTTTTGACATTTGGTAAGCTACAAAGAATCATCTCACTTATCCAAAGAGAAATCTATGATGATTTGAAATTACTTTTGGTGTCAGGCATCGTGGCTCATGTAATTTCTCTCCTATATGGAAGGCAAGGATAGACTCATCACTCTAAACTACACCAGGCAACGTATTAGTAAGGCTTCATTTCAACAAAAATGTGAGTATTGTGGTGCTAGGCCTACCTAAAAAGTAACTATAGCAAATGGGTTTTAGTAGCTCAACTGGTAGAATGCTGGCCTGACTTCAAACCAAAGTAACCAACAAAAGATGATTTTGTATGTATGAAATCATACAATACAATTAAAAACCACAGAGAAATAATGGAGTATGTGTACAATTATAAGACACAAACACAAAGAGGAAATAAATTTGGTGGATCATACCTCTAAGCCTAGCTACTTAAGAGGCTGACATCTTAAAGAGAATTGACGTTCAAATCCAACCAGGGAAAGAAAAAATTTTGACACTCTTATCTCCAGTCTAACCACCAGAAAAAAGTGGAAGTGGAACTGTGGCGCAATGTGGTAGAACACTAGTCTTGAACAAAAAGGTCAATGACCAGGCTATGAGTTCAAGCCCCATGACTAACAAATTAACAGTGTATTGTTATTAAATGGTTGCTTTTCAATATTGTTAAATCTGTATCTAATTATCTTCATAACAAAAATTAGTGATAAATGGTTTAGATATAGTTACTGGGGTGAAGTCTACTTCCTGGGTGATGGTTTTTAATCCAATGAGAAATTTGCCATTAATAGTGGAAAATATCTAGCCCTCAGACTGTCTAAAGCCTGAGAAATCATTTGGTATGTGTGCAGACATGTATGCTGCTGGACATCTATCTACCTGTACTGATAATTTTGTATTGCCCAAGAATGACATTATCAATTGCCAGATGACTCTTGATAGAAAAGAGCTTCTCCACTCCTGCCTATAACAACAGAACTTGGTGTTTGTAAATGAATTTTAGAAACGTCATGAAATCATCAGAACTTTAGATGCGTTTTCAAACATGTAAGAGGAATGATGGGCCTCTTCATTGGATCTGCAATAAGATCCCTAACCACATTTTCAGGTCACACTTCCTGAAAGTTCAAGGCCTCTATGTCTCATTTCTTTGCTGCTCCTCTCTTTCAGCAACAGCTCAGTTCATGTTTGCTGTCCACCCCCTGCCATACATTCCAGCCCCAAGTCCACAGTAAGAAGGCACCGACTGCCAACATACGAACATTTAGTTTCCTTTGAGATCCCACAAAGGAACAAAAGAAATACCAAGAATTTGACTTTGTAAGAAAATCTTTCTGTGTCTTAGATACCACTGAAGCTCTACTTTCAACTTTAGAAAGAACAATTGACCATGGACATTATTCTTTGAAAGATGTAATTTCTATAGTGGGGTAATGTCGAGTGAGACTCTCATACGAAATCATATGAAGACTATCTAGGACAATTAAAGTCCTCACACCCATTATAAAATGCATAGCAGAAGCACTTCCCTCAGTATTGAATAAAGGATAAAGTACTTGAAAATCAAACCGTACTTGAGAAGTACGTGCTTCAAGAAAATCATGTGTCCTCTGGACCAGCTTTGGTTGTGACCATTGAAACACTGCTCTCTATCTGGTTTTCTAAGGCAATCACACAAAATTGATCTGTGTAAAGGGTAAAACCTATTCTAATCCTCACAAGTGTTTTCTTTTATTACGGTCAATGGATAAGATTTGTGAAAATGCTACATACAAATTTGCTTAGTTGAGAAAACTGATTCCGAGTTGTGTTAGGAAGGAATGGGTCTTTGATGTAAAGAAATGATTTTGCTATACAGAACAATTGCCACAGAGGCTCTAGGCTGTGCCATAGGTGACAGGAAAAATGAGGCTAATCTATGAGCACTGTGCCTTCACCTGGGGTAGTCAGGGATGAGTGAATCACTCTGCTGGTTTCCTCCAGATGTGGGTACACTGATGGAGGTATTAGAAGTTGTTGCCATGCCCCAGTGGCTCATGCATGTAGTCCTAGCTACTCAGGAGGCTGAGATCTAAGGATCACAGTTCAAAGCCAGCCCAGGCACAAACGTCCAGGAGATTCTTATCTCCAGTTAACCACCAGAAAACCAGAAGTGGAGCTTAGGCTCAAAGTGGAGGGCAGTAGCCTTGAGCTGAAGAGCTCAGGGATAGCACCCAGACCCAGAGTTCAAGTCCCACAACTGGCAAAAAATAATAAAAAAAAGGTTGTCTCTAGTGCTGATGAAATTGAAGGTAGGTAATTGTATTCCAGGTAAGATCCAATTGGAGGAGAAGGTTTCAGGAGCAGTGAGATTATAACCTCTGCTTAGGAGACTGAGGGAGGACAAAAATCAGAAACAGAAGTATGTGTGGGGTTTGGTTCTTTTTACATTTTCATGGCAAAATGGTATGACTGGCTGCGTTTGTGGATTTTGAGTGCTTTGTGTCTTGATCTGTTGTCCACCTCTGCTGTTACCACACCTCAACATTCATGCAAAAGTTTATGCACAAGAAGTTTTATGTTCAGTTTCTGGAATTAATCTGTGATAGAAACTGCTAGGTGTTGTGCCCTGATGAGAGGTCCCCAAAGAAAACCACCGAGATCGAGGCATCCGAAATGCAAAAGCAAGGTTTATTGCGGGTACAAGCCAGGCAGGGAACTCGTCTGTAAGGCTGGGATGGAGTTGTTAATCAGTGTCTACACAGTCTTTTTAAAGGCAAAAAGCACAGATTTACAGCCATCGGAGGGTCGAGTGAGATAAGGTAGGGATCAGGGAGCTCCCTGGGCTAATGGACCATTCAATTGTCAGGGAGTAGTTTTATGGCTTAGAAAACAAATGCCATCCCTTGCATTTACCCATGTTTTGGTTAATTTTAACACAGGTCAGTTCCTGGAACTTATGGGCACCACAATTCTGTTTCTTTAATTTATGTGCCCTTTGGGTTACTCATAGTTTATATAAACAGCAAAAAGATTACTGCCTCAGAATGGGGGCACTTTTTAGCTCCTCATTGGGCACAACTATTTTTCACACATCTATTTGAACCTGGAGACAGTTTTTCAGCTGTGGGCCTAGAGATTTAGTAGAAATAGAAATACTCCTTTTCACTCAAGATCACAGTCAGTAGCAGCATTTTCATTCTCCCTTTTATGATTACACCTCATTCAAAGGCCACTTAGATGAATGAATGTAAGGACATTTAGTTTCAGCTCATTGTAAAAGCTCCTCTGTCCTGACAAGAGATGGAGGAAAACATGACTTTAATACACATCCACCCTAGACTCCACACAATCACTAATTGTTGGATGACTCATGTAATTTTGCAGCAAGTCAAAGGTCCTAACCCCCAAATTCCTCCTGTAGTCATTTCCAAAGTTAGGCTTTCAAAGATTTCTACTTTTTTTTTGCTTTTTTGAAATTTTTTTTTGCTTTTGTTACAATCATGAGGTAGTGAGGACATTACTTCTTGAACATTGTTTCCCCTTCCCATGATTTTCTCCCACTTTCCCTCCCCCCCAGTTGTAAAGATCATTTCCAACCTATTATTCTGTGAACATCGCTGTTACACTGGTTCACCCTTCTGTCATTTGTCATATCATCTTGTTTTCCCCTTCCCTTCCCTGATTCACATAAACATATACATGTGTATACAGTGCAGCAGGTACCAAATTCAGATACAACCACAACAGGGGATAAACAATAAGGAAAACAGTCAAATGAGTTAAGTAAAAGCTTTACATAGTACATTGAAAATCACAAAAATAATTCCCATTTCCCTATTCTATAGTTCATTTCACTTATGTTATCCTAGATGGCCATATGTAAATAGTTTTGAGTTATTGCATTCCTCTGCGAGGAGAACTCTAGACATTAATTACAAATGAGGGAAATCCTGGGACCTATGTTCCTTTGGGTCTGGCTTTTCACTTAATATTTTTCCAAGGCTTTCCATCTCCTTACAAATTGGTCAATGTCATATTTTCTTGTGGCAGCATTCCATTGTGTATAAATACATCTTCTTGATCTATTCATCCACTGAGGAGCATCTGGGTTGGTTCCATGTCTTAGCTATGATAATGCAGCAGTGACCATGGTTGTGCTGGTAGGTTTAGTATGGCCTTGTTTGTGGACATTTGGGTAAATGCCAAATGGACTGATGGGTCATAGGGAAGTTCGGTTAGGTCTTTTGACTTCCATACTGTTTTCCAGCAAGGTTGAACAAGTTTACATTCCCATAAACAGGGTAGTAGCATTCCCTTATGTCCACATCCCCACTGGCATCTGTTATTAGATTTTTTGATAATGGCCAGTCTAACTTGGATAAGGTGGAATCTCAAAGTTTTCATTTGCATTTCTTTTTTTTTGCATTTTTTATTGTAATTAGTAAAAGGGTTACATGATATTTGCCAGATAGAAGGTGCATTAATTCACGTACATTGATACCCTTTCACATGTCTTGGTACCCATTTCCCTCCCCCCCCCCACACCCCCCACCCGTCTTGGTTTTCCCCCCTTCCCTATCAAATTTCAAATCATTTGCATTTCTTTTATGACCAGAGATTTCTTTTATAACCAGATGTGTCTATTGGCCATTCTTATTTCTTCTTCAGAGAAGTCTTTAAGTCTTTAGCCCATCTCTAAATGGGATGGCTGTTTCTTTGCAGAATTGTTTTTAAGAGAATGGAATAGAACTGAAGATCCAGAAATTAATCTGCAGACATATGGCCATCTTATCTTCAGTAAGGGAGCAAAAAATATAGGATGGAAGAAAGACAGCCTCTTCAACAAATGGTGCTGGCAGAATTGGCTAAACTCCTATAGAAAACTAAAGTTGGATCCTTATCTGTCTCCTTGCACCAGGATCAATTCCAAATGGATCAAAGACCTTGAAGTAAAAGCAGATACCCTGAAAATTTTACAGGAAGGAATAGGAGACATACTAGGGCTCCTCAGTAAGAGTCAAAACTTTAATAAAGGACCAGAAACACAACAAATGAAAGAAAGCCTGGAAAAATGGGACTGCATTAAATGATAGAGCTTCTGCATGGCAAAGGACAAAGCTAGCAAGATAAACAGAAGGCCCACAGAGTGGGAGAAGATCTTCACTAGCCATACAATAGACAAGGACCTTCTATCTAAAATATACCTACAGCTCAAAAAACTAATTCTCTCAAAACAAATCTGCAAAGATTTCTACCTTTGTATTGAAGATTTCAATCCTGGACTAGATTATTCTAGTAACAAAATATGTTAATAGACACCTATAGTGGGGCTGTGTTAACAAGGATGCTGACATGTCAGGAGCGCCATCATCACAAAGGGCAGTTAATTTGTCCACAAAATACTTTTATTATGCCCCCCATCCAAATCTTTCTCTTATCCTAATTTCTGATAATTTTTTTCTTCCCTCCTTTCTTCCTGAGCTTATTTTTGTTCTGGATAGTGTCCCAGCACTTGGGCCCCAGCTCCACTTTCAGCATTTTGGGGCTTAACTGGAGAATGATATGAACTGCCTTTTGTTCAGGATCATAACAAATATGGAAATTGTTTTCAAGAATCATCTGTGTTGAGATATATCATCTTTCCCTTCTATATTTAGAACAGTATTTCCTGTTTATTTCTTGATATATTGCTCAGTGTTCCCATTTGTTGACTGTTATTTTGGTTATTTAGCTGCCATGAACATTTGTGTGCACGTTTCTGTGTGTACCTTAAAATGCTTCCTCAGTATATTCCTAGGATTAGGATTCCTGGACTCTTTATCTTTTGAAGAATTTCCAAACTGTTTTCTCCATATTGTATCAGGATTGTTTAAATCTTCAATTTAGCCACTTCATGGCCAACATTTCCCCCCTTTTTTTCATTAGAATCATCCCAGAATCCCTGTAGCTTTGGTCTGTATTTCCCTAAGAACTAGTGATACTAACTCTGGTTTTGTATGTTCCCTTGACAGTAAGTATATCTTCTTTAAAGATATACTAAGATATAGAAAGTATTGTAATGTAATTTTACTGCCATTAGTACCTTTATTTATTAGAGATTTTTCCACCCTTGGTGAAAATCAGCTGAACAAAATATGGGAGTTTCTGCACTTTGGACTCTATTCCCTTATTATATATGTCTAACCTTATGCCAGTATCATGTAATTTTGTTAGTGTAGCTTTATAGTTAAGGATTTAATTGTCACCTGGGAATGGTGACATGCTAGTAAAGTTTTCTATGATTGTGTTGCATCACATGATGATCATATGTTCAATTTAAAAACCAAAAACTATGAGTCTTGCTGGGCGCAGGGATCATGCCTGTAATCCTAGCTACTCAAGAGTCTGAGATCTGAGGATCAAGGTTCAAAGCTAGCCCAGGGAACAAAAGGACCTGAGACTCTTATCTCCAATTAACCTCTAGAAAATAAGAATTGGGTCTTGGCTCAAGGATAGGGCAGTAACCTTGAGCTGAAGAGCTCAGGGACAGTGCCCAGGCCAAGTTCAAGCCCCATGACCCACCAAAAAAAAGTATGAGTTTTCTAAACTTATTATTTTCCTGTATTTGCATTTCCATTTCAATTCCGAAACACCATGTCAATTTCTGCAAAAAAAAAACACCAAACAGTTCTAGAACTTTAGGATTTGTTGAAACCGTCAGTTGATTTGACAGCAGAGTAAACAAAAGTATTTAAATCTATGAACATATATTTCTCTCCATTCATCTCTACTTGAAGGACTGGCACTTCCTACTTGGGATACCAAGAAATCCATGCTTCTGAGGATGATCCTCCATCATCTCTGTAACACAGACCCACTGAATTCATCTAGTCTAGAACTGAAATCTTCCATACAAAGGTAGAAATCATCTAAAGTATAACTTTGGAAATGACTATAAAAGGAATTTGGGGCAGGAATTTTGACTTCTGCAAAATTATATAACTCATCCCAGTGTTGTTGGTGAATGGGTGAAGAAGAGTCTAGGGTAGATGTTTAAAGAAGACATGTTTTACTTCTCTCTTTTGGGGCTTGAACTCAGGGCCTGAGCACTGTGCCTGAGCTCTTCATATAAGGGCTAGTGCTCTACCACTTTGAGCCACAGAGCTACTTCTGGTTTTCTGGTGGTTAATTAGGGATAAGAATCTCAGAGACCTTTGCTCCTGGACCATCCTCAGATTTCAGCCTCCTGAGTAGTTGGGTTGCAGGCATGAGCCACCAAGCCCTGATCACTTCTCTTCTGACAAAGCTGCTTTTACAATGAGTTGAAACTAAATATCCTGTCATCCACCCCCTGGAAGTGGGTGGAACTAGAAAGGAAAGACTAATGAAAATGCTGCTGATCCGCTGGAGGAATTTCAATTCCAAACTTTAGACTCTATTACAGAGCTATACTCCTCAAAACAGCTTGGTACTGGCACAGGAACAGGCCTGAAGACCAATGGAATAGAACTGAGGACCCAGATATTAAACCACAGACCTATGGCCACCTAATCTTTGACAAGGGAGCCAAAAAAATAGAATGGAAGAAAGACAGCCTCTTCAACAAGTTGTGCTGGCAGAACTGGTTAAGCACCTGCAGAAAACTAAAGTTGGATCCTTCTTTGTCACCTTGCACTAGAATTAACTCCAAATGGATCAAAGACCTGGAGTTAAAAGCTGACACACTGAAAACTCTACAGGAAGGAATAGGAGATACACTAGGCCTCCTTGGCACAGGTCGAAACTTTCTTAATAAGGACCAAGAATCACAACAAATCAGAGAAAGGCTGGATAAGTGGGACTGCATTAAACTGCAGAGCTTTTGTATGGCAAAGGACATAGCTAGTAAACTAATCAGGATGCCTACCGAGTGGGAGAAGATCTTCACCAACCAAACAACGGACAAAGGCCTCTTATCTAAAATATATCAACAACTCAAAAAATTGAATCACTCCAAAACTAACCTCCAAAGTAACAACCATCCCATTAAAAAATGGGCCAAAGACTTAAAGAGAGTCTTCTCTGAAGAAGAAACAAAAATGGCCTATAGACACATGAAGAAATGCTCAACATCTCTGGTCATAAAAGAAATGCAAATCAAAACAACTCTAAGATTCCACCTCACTCCAGCTAGAATGGCCAGGATTAGGAAAACGAATGACAACAGATGCTGGAGGGGATGTGGCCAGGAGGGATCACTACTACACTGTTGGTGGGAGTGCAAACTCGTTCAACCACTATGGAAAGCAGTATGGCAGTGCCTCAAAAGGCTAAACATAGAACTCCCCTATGACCCAGCAATTCCACTACTTGGCATTTACCCAACCATCCAGAAACAAGGACATACTAAACCCACTAGCACAACAATGTTCATTGCAGCACTATTCACCATAGCAAAGATATGGAACCAACCTAGATGTCCCTCAGTTGATGAGTGGATCAACAAGTTGTGGTATTTGTACACAATGGAATTCTATGCTGCTGTCAGAAAGAATGACATCGCCCCATTTGTTAGGAAATGGAAAGACTTAGAAAAAATCATATTAAGTGAAGTAAGCCAGACTCAAAGGAACTTAGGCTCAATGGTTTCCCTCATTCATCATAATCAGTAGAAACCTTGGGCTCTACTAGCAGAGATTTGCAATAGAGCAAAATCTTGATACATAAGGACATATAATGTAAAGCTAATTAAAAGGACCTCCAGGATAGTGAAACAAAAGCCATATAATGAATGATTGTTGTCCTTAATGTACTATGTTGTCTCTCATCTCCTTTGCTGTCCCTTGTTATCTCATATTAGTATAGTATCTCACTTTGTTATCTAATATATTGAATTTATTTGTATTTGGATATTTGAAATTTGATAGGGAAGGGGGGAAAACCAAGACGGGTGGGGGGTGTGGGGGGGGAGGGAAATGGGTACCAAGACATGTGAAAGGGTATCAATGTATGTGAATTAACGCACCTTCTATCTGGCAAATATCATGTAACCCTTTTACTAATTACAATAAAAAATAAAAAAAAAGAAAATGCTGCTGATCTCAGACTGAAAAAGAGTGTTTCTCCTACATCATTCCTCTCATGTTTGAAATGTTTTCATGGCATTTCTAAAATCATTTAGAAGCACCAAATTATGTTGTTATAGGCAGGAGTGAGGAAGCTTTTGTCACGAAAGAGCCATTTGGCAATTCATCACATCATTCTTGGGCTGCACAAAATTATTGATTCAGGTAAACAGCAAGAAGCATATGTGCCTGCACATGTACCATATGATTTCTCAAGTTATATGTGGTCTGAGGGCTGGAAATTTCCCAGTATTTCTGGCAAATTTCTCATTTGATTAGAAAATATTATACCCCATGAAGTAGACTTTGTCCCAATAAATTATTTTTCTAAACCATTTGTTACTAATTTTTGTTATCAAAATAATCAGTTATAAACATGAAAGTGTTGAAATACAACAGAATCTATTGCCTCTTTGTCACTCATGATGCTTGAACTCAGGGCCTGAGCACTGGCACAGAGCAATTTTTTCTTAAGGCCAATGCTCTACCACTTTGAGCCCCGGGTTCTACTTCCATTTTTCTGGTGATTAAATTGGAGATAAGAGTCTAATTGAAAGGATCTCCAGGATATCGAAACAAATGATTGTTGTCCTTAATGTACTATGTTGTCTCTCATCTCCTTTGCTGTCCCTTGGTCATCTCATATTGTTATAGTATCTCACTTTGTTATCTGATATATTGAATTTATTTGTATTTGGTTATTTGAAATTTGATAGGGAAGGGGGGAAAACCAAGATGGGTGGGGGGTGTGGGGGGGGAGGGAAATGGGTACCAAGACATATGAAAGGGTATCAATGTACGTGAATTATTGCACCGTCTATCTGGCAAATATCATGTAACCCTTTTACTAATTACAATAAAAAATGCAAAAAAATAAAATAAAATAAAATAATGGCATTTTCTGGGAAGTGGATGAAACTAGAAAAAAAAGAGTCTCACAGTTTTTCCTGCCTGCATTGGCTTTGAACCTCAGCCACCTAAGTAGCTAGGATTACAGGCTTCAACCACCAGTGCCCATCTTATTTCCTCTTTAAGTATGTCCTTGTCTTAGCATTATACATGCAGTCTATTGTTTCTCTGTGGTATCATTTGCACTGAATGTTTTCTGACATTCAAAAGAATTCTTGGTCATTCAAGCAGTCTACCAGTTGAGCTACACATCCCAAAGCTTTTTGTCATGGTATATTTTAGGTCTGCTCCAGCATACCAAATATTTTTATTGAAATGAAGCCTTTTTAATATTTTGCCTGGGGTTGTCTAGAAAGATGAGTCTTTCCCTGTCTTGTAAGAGAGTGAATACATGAACCCTTATGTCTTACACAAAAAATAATTATAAATCATCACAGATTTATTTTCTGGATCCAGTGAAATAATTCTAGGTGACTTACCAGATGTCATTTCTTTTGCCATCTCCAAAAAAGGTAGCAAACAGTTAATGACCACAATAGTTATCAGTGAGAATAAGGAAGGAGAAGCCAGGTTAAAAACTAGGCTATAGTTTTGACCAAAAAAAATACTTTTAATTTTGTCTGAGCACCTAAAATATTTGCTTTTGCCCAGAGTTTATAAAAGAAACACAGCTGTAGGTGACACCACACGTGGTGATCATGTTGAAGGAGCTCCATCAAACTGCAAAAACAAATTTTAAATTAAAATGAGAATTGAGAGTAAGATGTGTTACAAAGAAGCAGAATAAACATGATTATGAGAAGGATAAACCACCTAGAGTGGACATAGACCAGGACAAAATATGCGAATGCCCAAAGTAGTTCACAGAGGCCTTAGGCGTTCCCTGAGAATCTAGGGGGAAATCCCATGATTATAGCCTTGGGCAGGGCTCCCTGTGCTCCGTCCTAGCTTCAGTCCCTCCCAGAGACTCTGGGGTGCATCATTCCAGGTTAATATCAGGAAGAAACATAAGCTCACTTACCATCCTGTTGTCTAAGGTCTTTTATTTCTGTCTCTGTAGTAGAACTTTTTTGGTGAAGTCTTAGGTCACTGTAGAATGCAGTCACAGGGATTCGAGTGGTAGTAGGTCCTCCCATTGATTGGCCTCTGTGTATATCTGTAACACAGATCCTCTTCTAGTGTCTATTAACATACTTTATTCTATCACTAGAACAATCTAGTCTAGAACTGAAATCTTCACTAAAAAGGTAGAAATCATCTAAACCCTAACTTTGGACATGACAAGAAAAAATTGGGGGTAGACTTTGAACTTTCTACAAATTACATAACTCATGCTAGCATTAGTGATGGTGTGAAGAGTATAGGGTAGATGTGTATCAAAACCAAGTTTCATTTCCTCTCTTGTCAGGACAGAGGAACTTTACAATGAGCTAAAACTAAATATTCTATCACCAGACCCTGGAAGCGGCCTTTAATGAGGTGTAACCAGAAAGGGGAGAATAATGAAAGTGCTGCTACTGACTCTGACCTCAAAATATCTGAGTGTAAAAGAACATGTCTGTAATGCACATTCCATCCGGCAAATATAATGTAACCCTTCCATTAATTACAATAAAAAGACAAAAAAAGAACATTTCTCCCACATCTCTGAAACCATACTAGATGAACATTGTTCCCAGGTTGAAATATATGTGTTAAAAAAAAGAGTTGTACAACCATCCCATTAAAAGATGGGCCAAAGACTTAAAGGAGACTTCTTTGAAGAAGAAATAAGAATGGCCTACAGACACATGAAGAAATGCTCAACATCTCTGGCCATAAAAAGAAATGCAAATCAAAACAACTTTGAGATTCCACCTCACTCCAGTTAGAATGGCCAGGATCAAGAAATCTAATAACATGATGGTGGGGATGTGGTCAGGAGGGATCACTACTACACTGTTGATGGGAGTGTAAACTTTTTTAACCACTATGGAAAGCAGTATGGCAGTACCTCAAAAGATTAAACATAGAGCTCCCTTATGACCCAGCAATTCCATTCCTTGGCATTTACCCAATCCTCCAGAAACAAGGACATACTAAAGCCACTAGCACAAAGATGTTCATTGCAGCACTATTTACCATAGTAAAGATATGGAACCAACCCAGATGCCCCTTGGTAGATGATTGGATCATGAAGATGTGGTATTTATACACAATGGAATTCTATGCTCCTGTCAGAAAGAATGACATCTCCCCATTTGTAAGGAAATGGAAAGACTTAGAAAAAATCATAGTAAGTGAAGTAAGCCAGACCCAAAGGAACATGGGCTCTATGGTTTCCCTCATTTGTCATAATCAATAGAAACCTTGGGCTCTCCTAGCAGAGATTCACAATAGAACAAAATCTAGATAAGTAAGGCCATGTAGTATGACGCTAAATGTATGGACCTCCAGGATATAGAAACCAAAGCTACATAATGAGTGATTGTTGTCCTTAATGTACTATGTTATCTCTCATCTCTTTAGCTGTCCCTTGGTTATCTCATATTGTTACAATATTTCACCTTGTTATCTGATATATTTTATATATGCTTAATTGGTTATTTGAAATAGGATAGGGAAGGGGAGAAATCAAGATGGGCTGGGGGAGGGGGCAGGGAAATGGGGACCATGACATGAGAAAGGGTATCAATATTTGTGAAGTAATGTACCTTCTATATGGTGAATGTGGGGTGGCCCTTCTATTAATTACAATAAAAAATATATGAAGAAAAAAAAGAATAGCCAGTAGACAGATGAAGAAATACTCCACATCTCTGGCCATAAAAGAAATGCAAATCCAAACAACTTTGAGATTCTACCTCACCCCAGTTAGAATGGCTGTCATCAAGAAATCTAACAGATGCTGTCGGGGACGTAGCCAAAAGAGAACACTACTACACTGTTGGTGGGAGTGTTAACTTGCTCAATCACTCTGGAAAACATTAATGGTAGTTCCTTAATACTAAATGTAGAACTCTCCTATGACCCAGCAATCCCACTCCTAGGCATTTACCCAAATGTCCACAAACAGGGACATACTAAAGCCACCAGGTCAACTATGCTCATTGAAGTGTTATTTACCCTAGCTAATATATGGAACCAACCAGACACCTCTCAGTAAATGAATGGATCAGGAAAATGTGGTATGTATATATAGAGGAATTCTATGCTTCCATCAGAAAGAACGTCATTGTCCCATTTGCAAGGAAATGGAAAGAATTGGAAAAAATATATATTAAATGAAGCAATCCAGGCACAAAGAAATTTAGGTTTCATGGTTCCCCTCATTTGTAATTACTAGAATATGCCTGATATTCTTAGCAGAGGATCACAGTAGCCCAATCACTCAGTGTATATGACCATACATACTGAGGCATATCCAAATGAACTCCAAGAATTGGAAATAAGTGGTTTTTTTGCCAGTAACTAGAAAGTTTATTAACCAACATAGATTAGCATTATTTTTCATATATTTTTATTGTAATTAATAGAAGGGTTACATTATATTCACCAGATAGAAGGTACATTACTTCACAAACATCGATACCCTTCTTATGTCATGATCCCCATTTCCCTCCCTTCTCTCCCCACTCATCTTGATTTCCGCCCTTCCATATCCTATTTCAAATAACCAATTAAGCATATATAAAATATATCAGATAACAAGGTGAAATATTGTAACAATATGAGCTAACCAAGGGATAGCTAAAGAGATGAGAGATAACATAGTACATTAAGGACAACAATCACTCATTATATAGCTTTGGTTTCTATATCCTGGAGGTCCATATATTTAGCGTCATACTATATGGCCTTATTTATCTAGATTTCATTCTATTGTGAATCTCTGCTAGGAGAGCCCAAGTTTCTACTGATTATGACAAATGAGGGAAACCATTGAGCCTATGTTCCTTTGGGTCTGGCTTACTTCACTTACTATGATTTTTTCTAAGTCTTTCCATTTCCTAACAAATGGGGAGATGTCGTTCTTTCTGACAGCAGCATAGTATTCCATTGTATATAGATACCACATCTTGTTGATCCACTCATCAACTTTAAAACCCTGAAAAAGGAAATTAAAGCAGAACTGAGAAAATGGAAAAAACTCCCATGCTCCTGGATTGGAAGAATCAACATCATGAAAATGTCAATCTTGCCAAGGGCTAGCTACAAATTCAACACAATACCCATCAATATCCCAATGTCATTCTTTAAAGAAATAGAAGAAGCAATCCAAAACTTCATATGGTGTAGGTAGCCAGTAAATCGCCATTACAAGATGGCGCCCGTTTCCGCTGTTTGATTTGTTATTGTGAACTTGTTGATCTGTGAAGTTAAGGAAATAGAATGCCTAGTCACGCTTTTCCTACGTGCTCGGAAGTCTGCCTGCTGCCATATTAGGGCCTGCCCAAAGTGTGCTATGTGCGTGCTATTGTATGATTGGCTTGTTTATAAGAGGAAGCAAAAGTCTGATTGGTTAAGAGAGCTTTATAAGGCCAGGTTAAGAGGAAGTGGGAAGAGAGAGACGGGAGAGAGATGGGAGAGGGATGGGAGAGAGAAACGATAGCGAGCTTGCTGAATAAAACGTTGCTTGAGAAGAAGTCCTGTTTGTTGCATCTTTCTTTGCCAGCCGAGGGGATCACGACAACTGGTGGCCCGTACGGGGACTTCAGAACTCAAGGTGGTGCACCGGTAAGTCCCAGGTAAGGGGGACCAATTTATTTTGCTCTCTTCTGTAGATAAAGAGAGAGTGGTGAAGGGTTCTGGAATGGGAGCCTCAGAATCTTCACAGTTAGTGACTGCTCTTGACGCGCTACTGCGCGCTAAGAATTTGAAAGTGAAACAAAGTACTTTGAGACTTTTCCTCCTTAATGTGGAGGAGGTAGCCCCTTGGTTCTCTATGTCAGGTAATCTGTCATTGCCTGCTTGGGATAAATTAGGGAGAGACTTGGACGCCGCGGCAGATCAAGGACGTCTAGGGCCCGGAGTAAAACCCATTTGGAAACTAGTTAGGAGCTGTTTGTCTGATGAGCGCTGCTCTGGCGCACTAGTGGAAGGAAAAATAGCATTGGAGGAATTTAAGGAGGAAAGGTCAGAATCCAGGAGCGAGAACTCAGGGGAGGATCGAAAGATTCCTTCTATTTATCCCCCCTTGCCACCTGAAAACATGCAGGAAGAGTCTGATCCGGACGAGCCTGTGTTAGCTGCAGTATCTCGACTTAGTGTTATCTCAGACTGGAAGAGGTCGCACAAGAGAGCGGACCTTAATGCAGGACAGGAAGCTCCTCATTTCGAGGCGCTTTTCCTCCTCCTCCTCCCCCGCCTGTTGCGGGTGTTGGACGCTCCCGAGCTCCAGAAGTGTGGAAGCAAGTACAAAAGGAACTTTGTCTAGGATGCCCAGTTTTTGAAGGACCCAATAATCAGAGGTACCATGAGCCTATAGACTTTAAAACCATTAAAGCACTGGCCGAGTCAGTCCGTGCCTACGGAGTGGGGGCCTCCTTTACTGTAGCTCAGGTAGAGAGCCTTAATAGACACTGCATGACCCCGGCAGATTGGGCTTCGCTTGCTCGAGCTTGTCTTAGCCCCAGGCAATACCTGGACTGGAGAGCTTTTGTTATGGAATATGCTACTGAACAAGCTGCAATTAATGCAAATGAGGGAAGGCCCTATTGGAATAGAGATATGCTATTGGGGTTGGGAAATTTTGTTAACGATCAGAATGGATTCCCCGCTGATGTTTATGGCCAGATTAACCAGATAGGCATTAGGGCATGGAAAGCTCTTCCAAATAGAGGAGAAGTTGCAGGAAATCTCACTAAAATCATTCAGGGGCCTTTAGAACCTTTTTCAGATTTTGTCGCCCGAATGGTTGCTGCAGCTGGAAAAATTTTTGGAGACGCAGATAGGGCCATGCCCCTTATCCAACAATTAGTATTTGAGCAGTGTACCAAAGAATGCAGAGCCACAATCACCCCATACAAAGGAAAAGGTATTGAGGTGTGGATGAAAGTATGTAGAGAGATTGGAGGACCCCTTACCAATGCTGGTTTAGCCGCCGCCGTAGTACAAATGACAAGACAGGGACAAAAGGGAAGTAATGTCTGTTATAAATGCGGTAAGCCAGGTCATATGAGGAAAAACTGCCCGGAGAAAAATAGTAAAGGGAATGCAGGAAATCAGCCTCAAGGGCACCTTTTGCCAGGTCTTTGCCCCCAGTGCAAGAAAGGGGCCAGTGAATGCAGGTCGGTAAAGGACAAAGAAGGGCGACCTTTGCCTCCACTCAACCAACAGAGTTCAAAAAATGAGTACTAGGGCCCACGTCCCCAGGGCCCTCAAATATATGGGGCAATGACATCTGCCTCCAGGCCAGTAACAGAGACATGGCCAACCCTTCGGCATCCGAGCCAGCGAGGAGAGCCACTCCTGGGTCAGCGGGACTTGACCTCTGTTCCACCACCAGACTCATATTAACCCCAAAAATGGGAGTCTAGTTAGTGGACTCCGATCTCAAGGGCCCCCTGCCTACAGGTACCGTGGGTCTTTTAATTGGCCGTTCCTCTTCCACCCTAAAAGGCCTTAGAATTCACCCTGGAGTAATAGATTCTGACTATCAAGGTATCATCAAAATCATGGTGGAATCCCCCCGGGGAATTTCAGCCATCTCGCCTGGGGACCGCATAGCTCAATTATTGTTACTTCCTAGCTGTCATAAACTATTCCCTGCAAAAAACATTAGTCGAGGAAATCAAGGTTTTGGATCCTCTGGAGGCAATGCAGCCTATGTATCCATGGAGCTTGAGGAACGACCTGTCCTACAACTATTAGTAAATGGAAAGTCTATTTTAGGATTGCTGGATACTGGAGCAGATAAAAGTATTATTTCTAATCAGGATTGGCCAAGAGCCTGGCCAATACAGGTCGCTTCGCAGTCGTTACAGGGATTAGGCTATGCATCTACCCCAAACATGAGTGCGGCTATGTTGCACTGGCAGGATCAGGAGGGACATAGTGGACTTTTCCAGCCCTAGGTGGTCTCTATACCCATATCCCTTTGGGGTAGAGACATCCTAAGACAAATGAAGTTCAAACTTACCAATGACGCTCCTAGCAAAGCAGAAAAAATCATGTCAAATATGGGTTACCAACCAGGTCTTGGATTGGGAAAACAATTACAGGGACGTACTTCTCCTGTCTCAGTAGAACAACTTCCTAAACACCAGGGTCTGGGTTTTTCTTAGGGGCCACTGAGACCATACCCATTCAGTGGAAGACAGAGGAACCTGTGTGGGTTCCTCAGTGGCCACTTCCCTCTGAAAAATTACTTGCAGCTCAAGCCCTGATACGTGAACAGTTGGATTTAGGACATGTCCGCCCCTCAGTATCTCCCTGGAATACTCCCATATTTGTTATCAAGAAAAAATCTGGAAAATGGTGACTATTACATGACCTGCGAGCAATCAATAACCAAATGCAGATCATGGGGCCTGTTCAACGAGGACTGCCTTTACTTTCTACTTTGCCTCGAGAATGGCCCATAATTGTTATTGATATAAAAGATTGTTTCTTTTCCATTCTGCTGAACAGTATGGATACTTGTAGGTTTGCTTTCACCCTACCCTCTATAAATCAAGAGAGCCCAGATGAGCGTTTTGAATGGGTTGTGCTGCCTCAGGGAATGGCCAATAGCCCCACCTTGTGTCAATTGTATGTACATGCAGCTTTAGTTCCCGTTCAGGAGAAGTTTCCATCGGTGCGGTGCTTGCACTATATGGATGATATCTTGTTGGCTTCCAAAGATCAAAACATATTGGATAAGGCTTTTGCCATATTAATTAATTGCCTGGAAAATAGAGGATTATTTATAGCCCCAGAAAAGGTACAGAAGGATAGGATAGTGCAGTACTTAGGAAGTAAAATAACATACCAAAAAATAAGGCCTTTGAAATGGCAACTGCGAAAAGACCATCTTAAGACCTTAAATGATTTTCAGAAACTTTTGGGGGATATTAATTGGATTCGAGCCTCCTTGCCTATGAGTAATAGTGAATTGAAGCCCTTATATGATTTATTGCAAGGTTCCTTGGACTCACCAAGAGAATTGACCCCTGCGGCTAGAAAAGTTTTAGAAATTTTACAAGAAAAATTAAATTTGACATTTTTACAAAGAATAGAACCGGGGCGAAATTTCTTTAATTATTTTAGCCTCGTTTCAGCAGCCTACAGGAGTGTTGTGGCAGGATGGACCCTTAGCGTGGATCCATCCGAAAAATGTCCCCCACCAAATCCATTGAATATTATCCCACAGCAGTTGCCAATTTATCCATTTTAGGAATTAAATTTAGTATACAACATTTCGGCTATCAGCCTAATTTTCTTATAGTCCCATATAATGCCCATCAAGTTCAAGTTTTAAATGCCACCATTGATGAATGGTCTATTTTGAATTGTATGTTTATTGGGAAAATTGATAATCATTAT
The DNA here is from genome assembly GCF_031878675.1 of Megascapheus bottae. Lineage (NCBI taxonomy): Eukaryota > Metazoa > Chordata > Mammalia > Rodentia > Geomyidae > Megascapheus > Megascapheus bottae. The sequence continues at coordinate 14,221,653 of NC_143536.1, forward strand.
CCCAAAAGTTCTCTTTTACAATTCTTTAAGGAACATCCAGTTATTTTCCTTATAATTACTGCCAAGCAACCCATACCCGGAGCAGTTAATATTTTTACTGATGGTTCCAAAAATGGGTTGGGAGCCTATTTGGTTGAGGGTCAGGAACCAGTATTATGTCAGTTTCAGCCTGGGTCGGCACAACAAATAGAATTGCAGGTTGTTGTTTCTGTATTTAGAAATTGTTCCTTTTCTTTTAATATTATTTCTGATTCTGCATATGTAGTTAATGCTTTGCAGTTTTTAGAAGCTGCAGGACCCATAAGTAAAAGTAGCACTGTATGTAATTTGTTTATGCAATTGCAGGAATTAATTTGTGCTCGCAAAGCCCCTTTTTTCCCATTGCATATACGTGCCCACACAGGTTTGCCTGAGCCCCTAAGTCTAGGCAACGATGTAGTGGATAAGTGTACGCGTATGCAAATGGCTTTTGCTGTATTTACCCCAGAAGTGCAGGCCCAAGAATTTCATAGTCAATTTCATATTAATGCTCGCACCCTGCAATCTCGGTTTAAATTGTCTCGGCAAGCCGCCAGAAAAATTGTATTAAATTGCCCAAAATGTGTTACCCATCTTCCAGTTGTGCCATTAGGTGTCAATCCCCGTGGCTTACTTCCCTTAAAAATTTGGCAAATGGATGTTACTCATGTTACAGAATTCGGGAAGTTAAAGTATTTACATGTTTCAGTTGATACATGTTCAGGAATTATTCATGCTACCCCTCTGGGGGGAGAGACTACTCATCATGTAATTATTCATTGTTTGGAAGCTTGGGCTTCCTGGGGAATGCCTTATCTTATTAAAACAGATAATGGTCCTGCCTATACTAGTAAACAATTTGGTGCCTTTTGCCAAACCATGGGAGTGCAGCTTTCCCATGGATTGCCTTATAACCCTCAGGGTCAGGGTATTGTGGAACGAGCTCACCGCATCCTAAAAAATTATTTACAAAAACAAAAAGAGGGAATTGGGTATAATAGGACACCTAAAGAAAGAACTTCATTAGCCCTTTTTACTATAAATTTTTTAAATTTGGATATTCAAGGCCATTCTGCCGCGGAGTGGCACACCACTCCAATTATAGGGCAATTCAAGGGATTGGTAAAGTGGAAGGATATATTAACTGGCCAATGGAATGGGCCAGACCCCGTGCTCTCATGGGTACGAGGAGCAGTTTGTGTGTTTCCACAGGACTCACAGGATCCTATTTGGGTGCCGGAACGACTGGTGAGAAAGGCGCAAGAAAATGAGCACAAAGAAGATACTGCTCATAGCACTAATCTGCCCACTGGTGGAGCCTCGCCTACTATGGGCCATAATGAAGACGTTCCCATTACCGATGCCCGTGACTAGTACCTCCAAAGTTTTTCCATATATATATATATATATTTTTTTTTTGCCAGTCCTGGGCTTGAGCTCAGGGCCTGAGCACTGTCCTTGGACTTTCTCAAGGCTAGAGCTCTACCACTTGAGCCTCAGCACCACTTCCAGCTTTTTTCTATGTATGTGGTACCGAGGAATTGAACCCGGGTCTTCATGCATGCTAGGCAAGCACTTTAACCACTAGGCCAAACTCCCGGCCCCTCCATATATTTTTACTACTAACTCTTCATGGCAATTGCCTTATGTGCCTTTTATTAATGATTTAGGGAACTTTACCCTGTTTGTAAATTTAAGTTCTTCATTATGCTTTACCCTTAATAATAGTATTGGTCCCTGCATCTATTTTCACACCCAAAATGTGGGTATGTTTAATAGTTCCTCGTTTTATGAGCATTCTAAAATTCAGGTTGTTGGGTTTTCTGCCACTGTTCCCCCCTCTTCTTTTGACATCTTAGAAGACCCCCCTCCTGTATTTTATCCTAGATGTACAAGTCGCATGACTTGGCCCTGGGAGTGGACGGGATGTCAAAGCCCCTCGTATTCCAGCTTAAATAATGGCTTTACCTTTTCTCCTAAAATAGTCACTTTTGCAAATATCTCACATGTTGAATTAAAATATGATTATAATTTTCAGGGACCTAAGGAAAACCCAGAAAATCCTTTTAATGTATGGCTACTTTGTGGTCGGTATGCTTGTATTGCTAGTAATGCTTTAGCTTTTTTAAAATCAGGGGAAGTTTGGTATTGCAATAGTACAGTAAAATCTCAAATTAATATGCTAACTAAAAAATATAACAATATAGAAAATAGCAAAATTGTTGGTGCTTCCATGTTTAATGTGACGTTAAAAGAAAATTGTAAGTTTAAAGCAAAGTATACAGCCAGCCCTGTGTGTGTTTGGCCTCCTTTTATGTTTTTGGTTTTTTCTTCTCAATATGTTGAGGATTTCTTGTTAAATTGTTCCAATAATCGTTGCCATTTGAGCCAATGTTGGAATGCTAGTGAATATGATTCTGCTGTAGTTATGAGGATGCCTACCTTTGTTCCTGTTCCGGTCCGAGTGCAAGAAAAGGACTTAGTTGTGAAACTAAAGCGACCCAGACGTGATCTTGGCGTTACAGCGTTGGTCGTCTTAATTTCGTCACTGATTGCCACAGCCACTGCCAGCGCGGCCACTCTAATTACCACAGTCCAGACTGCCACAGCCGTCAATACTTTATCTGAAGCAGTCTCTCAGGCGATGGACACTCAATTACAAGTCAACCATCATCTTGCTCGAGGACTTATGTTATTAAATCAGAGAGTGGACTTGTTACAGGAACAGCTGGATCTTATGTATCATTATGCTCAACTTGCTTGTGTGGGTATGGGTAGTGGATTATGTATTACTTTGTTGACTTATGATAATCTTTCTCATGCAGCGAATTTGTCTAGAAGGTTAGGGAAAATGTTGACGGAATCCTGGTCTCAGGAATTTGAAAATCTTACCAATCAATTGCGCTACGAAATTATGACTGTTAATACCACGCGGGTAAATATTGCTACTGTGGAAGATTTTGTAAATTGGGTCTCCAGCTCTTTTAATTGGATTAAGGAATGGGCAGGATGTGTATCTTTAATTGTACTGTTGAGTATGGGCCTAGGAATTTTGTGTTGGATTGTGTTTGCATTGCGCAGCCAGATACTGAGGCAAAGGAAGCGCGATCAACTGGTAATAAAACAGGCATTATTGGCTATTACCTTGGAACAACCCTCCAGGTATGGTTAAGCATGCTGGACCAGTAGTCAAAGACGGGCAAGTGAGGAGATTGGTCTTGATACCAACCTAAGACAGACCACGATGCTCAAGTATCTTGTGTCCATGACGGGTAAGGATCAAGAGGCATCTCCCCAACCTAAGACAGACATGGTCTCTTGCTTCTGTAGTGGGAATGACAGGAGGTTCTGCAGGTCTCATGCCTTTCCTGTTACAAATGTTACTCTTTTAAACAAAAAAGGGGGAGATGTAGGTAGCCAGTAAATCGCCATTACAAGATGGCGCCCGTTTCTGCTGTTTGACTTGTAATTGTGAACTTGTTGATCTGTGAAGTTAAGGAAATAGAATGCCTAGTCACGCTTTTCCTGCGTGCTCGGAAGTCTGCCTGCTGCCATATTAGGGCCTGCCCAAAGTGTGCTATGTGCGTGCTATTGTATGATTGGCTTGTTTATAAGAGGAAGCAAAAGTCTGATTGGTTAAGAGAGCTTTATAAGGCAAGGTTAAGAGGAAGTGGGAAGAGAGAGACGGGAGAGAGACGGGAGAGAGAAACGATAGCGAGCTTGCTGAATAAAACGTTGCTTGAGAAGAAGTCCTGTTTGTTGCATCTGTCTTCGCCGGCCGAGGGGATCGCGACAATATGGAACAATAAAAGACCCTGTATGGCAAAAACACTTCTTAGCAGAAAGAACAGCACAGGAGGAATTTCAATACCAAACTTTAGACTCTATTATAGAGCTATAGTGACCAAAACAGCTTGGTACTGGCACAAGAACAGGCCGGAAGACCAATGGACTAGAACTGAAGACACAAACATTAACCCACAGACCTATGGTCACCTAATCTTTGATAAGGGAGCCAAAAAAATAGAATGGAAGAAAGACAGCCTCTTCAACAAATGTTGCTGGCAGAACTGGTTAAGCACTTGCAGAAAACTAAAGTTGGATCCTTCTTTGTCACCCTGCACTAGGAAATAAGGTTTTATTATATACTACTTGTGGTTATTTAGTTTTAGCTTTCTGTAGCTTTGTCTTGTGTGTAAGTTTATCTGATCCATGGAAAGCAAAAGGAGTCACAGGAACAATAGGGCAAATGATGATCTAATGCAACAATGACACTTACTCGACAGTATGTTGGAAATGAACTTCACACCTTGGGGAAGAGGGAAGTGGGAGGGGGAAGCTGGAGAAAATGAGAGGGGGGATAACAGTGACCAAAAAGAAATGTACCTTACTTATGCAGTAACAACTCGTTCATTTACAATTTAAAAAAAAGTGCTGGCATTTCCAGACACTGGAGGCTCATGCCTATAGTCCTCAGGAGGCTGAGTTCTGCGGATCTTAGTTCAAAGCTAGCCCAGGCAGGCAAGTCTGTCAAGACATTTATTTCTAATTAACCACCAGAAAACTGGATAGGGCACTATGGCTCAAAGTGGAAGAACACTAGCTTTGAACAAAAGGGCTCAGGGACAGTGCCCAAGCACTGAGTTCAAGCTAGCAGTGACCAAAAAAAGTGCTGGAACTAAATGTGTGTGCCATCCTAAGATGGTTATGTATCTTGAGTATTCATGCTTAGAAGTCCAATGTGCTATCCATTATGCAATGGAGCTACCTTGAGTACTCATACTTGATTTTTGCCATAATACTCTGATTTTTTAAATTTTATTTTATTGTCAGGATGATGTATAAAGGCGGTGACAGTTCCATTCATAAGGTAGTGAGTACATTACTTCTTGCACACTGTTACCCATTCCTATGTTTTTCTCCCACTTTCCCTTCCTCAACCCCTTCCAAGGTGTAAAGTTCATTTCCAACATATTATCTTGTGAATATCATCATTACTTTGGTTAACCCTTTATCCTTTGTCTCATCATCTTGGTTTTCCCCTTCCCTTTCCTAATTCAAATAAACAAATAAATGTATATATAATATACCAGGTACCAAAGTCAGATACAGTAACAAAGGGGATAAACCATGTGGAGAAAAAAGAGGAAAGAAATAACTTCACATAGTATATTAAAACAACCAGAAAGATAAGCCTTGTTTACATATCCTAGAGTTCATTTTACTTAACATTGTCCTATATAGCCATATGCACATAGCTTTTGAGCTATTGTGATCCACTGCTAGGAGAATCCTAGATGTATACAAATCATTAAAGATGAGGGAAACCATGGACCCTGTGTTTCTTTGGGTCTGGCTTACTTAACTTAATATTTTTTTCCAAGTCTTTCCATTTCCTTATGAATGGGGTGATGTCATTTTTTCTGATGGAAGCACAGAATACCATTTTGTATAAATACATTTTCTAAATCCATTCATCTACTGAGGGGCATCTGGATTGATTCCATATCTTAGCTATGGTAAATAATACTTTAATATACATGGCTGAGCTGGTAATTTTCATTATGTCCTTGTTTATAGATAAATGCCAAGGACTAGGATTGCTAGCTCATCGGGGAGTTCTACATTTAGTCTTTTGAAACCACCATAGTGCTTTCCAGAGTGGCTGAACAAATTTACATTCCACCAACAGTGTAGTAGTGTTCTCTTCTGGCTATGCCCCATCAACACCTGTTAATAGATTTCTTGATGACGGCCATTCTAACTGGGGTGAGGTGGAAATCTCAAAGTTGTTTTGATTTGCATTTCTTTCACAGCCAGAGATGAGCATTTCTTCATGTGTCTACTGGCCATTCTTATTTTCTCTTCAGAGAAGTCTAAATCTTTAGCCCACCTTTTAATGGGATGGTTGTTTGAGGATTTGTTTTTAAAATATTTAATTTTTTAGCTGTATGTATATTTTAGATATAAGACTCTTGTCTGTTGTATGGCTAGTGAAGATATTCTGCTCTGTGGGCTATTTTGCTAGCTACGTCCTTTGCCATGCAGAACTATAAAGCACAATCAGTCTCTTTTCTTTATAATTTACATTCTATGCTGTTCTATAACAAGTCATGCAAAAGCAACTAAAGACAACTTCTAATCTTTACTTTCACGGATATATGACATTATATTTGGGAAGAAGAGAATGCTTCTAGGACTTGTTCACTCTGGAATTGCTTGTGGCTGACAGAGAGAAGCTAACAACTATTATTCCTGCCACGAAAAAGGGCTTGGTCTTGCCTACAGAGCAATCACACCCTCACTCACATGAGCTTGTGTTATAAAAGGCCTTTGAGGGAGGAAACACAAGTCATAATTCCTGGAAATAATGCAGATTGAGCAAATGAGAACTGAACTGCTTGACCCACTGTTCCTACTCCTCCAAGGAGGAAAGGGGGGCTGTGTTGTAGAGGATGTTTGTGTGGCTTCCTCATCCAGCCCAGGGCAAGAGCAAACTTCCTGAGGATGGACAGTTCTCAAGTATCTCTCATTTCCAGTAGCTGTAAGAGTCTCGATGCACCATTTTTAGGAACATCATAGTGTTTTTCCTGGGCGTTTCTAAAATACAGCAGAGTTGTGCTGCATCTTTTTTCTGTTTAACTTTTTCAATGAGAAAATGGGAAATTCACCACATTTGCCATCTTCATGGCAGAAGTCTGTGAAAATCTCCAAAGGAGCCAAACACTGTTTTGTATGAATGCCAGAACCATTTACATTTTTTCTTCTTTGTCTTGGGCTGGTTGGCCTCAGACAATAAGCACTGATCAGCCTTGTTTTCAGACCTTATAGGAAAATTCTCATGAGCATTCTTTTTTTTTATTGTCCGAGTAATGTATAGAAGGGTTAGTTACATTTCCTAGATAGTAGGTGCATTACTTCTCACACATTGATACCCCTTCTCAAGTTTTTGTCCCCATTTCCTTCCCCCTAGCTCCTCCCAATCATCTTGTTTCTCCCCTCCCTTTCCTATTTCAAATAAACAAATAATCATATGTACAATATACCAGGTAACAAAGTCATATGGAAACAAGAGCTTTATCTTGTGTGATTGTTGTTCTTAATGTACTGTTATTTCTCTTCTCTTTTTTGGCCCTTTGAGCATTCTTGCACAAATCTAGAACTTTCATTTTCCACCTCCTATGGAAAAAATAGGTAATTAAAACTCAGGAGTCTCAGAATGCAGGAAAAATTTTTTAAATGACTCATTTAGAATTTACTACAAATTCTACCCCCAGTGAAATTCTGAAATGGCCAGAAGTTCTGTATGTTCAGGCTTTCTTTGCTCTCTGTGCTTGCCCTTCTCTCAGTCAGTCCTGCCCAACTTTCCCTATCCTCTTGGCACAAGGGCAACCTGTCTCTGCCAAATCGCCTAAGAGCCTGGAGCCTCCTTTCTGGATTTGAAGTGTTCGATCCCTCATTTGACATTGAAGACTCTGCTCCTCCTCCCCTTGTTAAGCCTTCTGCACCTTCTCCTCCTCCTTCATCCCCTTTTTATTCACCTGCTACTCACACTTGATCTTGGCCTGGTAGCTCACAGCCTCCACCAGCCTCCTTATATCCTCTGCAGGAGGTGGCAGAGGCAGAAGGGGTTATTCGTGTGCATGCCCCCTTTCAATGACAGATCTTTTCCAGATTGAAAAGTGACTAGGATCATACTCCCAAGACCCTATTAATTATATGAAAGAATTTAAATATCTTGTTCAGATCTATGACCTCACTTGGCATGACCTATATGCAATCCTGTCCTCCACCCTTACCTCTGAAGAAAAGGAAAGGCTTTGGGCCACAGCCCAGGCACTTGTTGATGAAACCCACCATCTAGACAATACTTTCCCAGTAGGGGCAACAGCTGTGCCCAAGGTAGAGCCCAATTGGGACTACCAAAATAATGCCCCTGAAAGGGCTAAGAGAAATAGGATGGTAACCTGCCTGGTAGCTGGCCTCCAGAAAGCAGCTCACTATGCGGTCAATCATGATAAATTAAGGGAGGTTACTCAAAGACCCACTGAAAACCCAGCTGAATTTCTCGATCACCTCACAGTGGCACTCCAGCGTTACACAAAGCTTGACCCAGAGTCAAGGGAAGGCAAAATGGTCCTTAGCATGTATTTTATCTCCCAGTCAGCTCCTGATATTAAAAGAAAGTTTAAAAATGCTGAGAATGGCCCTCAAACTTCCCAACCAGATCTGATGAGCATGGCCTTTGAGGTTTTCAATAACTGAGAAGATTAGGAAAAAGCTGATAGGCTGCCAATGATAGAGAAAATTACCAGCTCCTGGCTGCTGCTCTCTGGGCTCCTCAAAGAAGAGACACCCAACTTATACCACATGTACCATGCTTTAAGTGTGGCAAGGAAGGTCATTGGGCAAGAGCTTGCCCTACTCCACAACCACTATCTGGACCCTGCCCAAGGTATGGACAGCTGGGATACTGTGGAGTTGACTGCCCCTCCTCATCTCTACAAGGGGGGCCAGCCATCTACACAGGGAGGAGCCCAAGTCATTCAAGGTACTCGACTTGGTGGAAGACTGATGGTGCCCAGGGCCACTGGCTTCCACAAACATCACAATGGAGGAGCCCATCATCCCTCATCTTCTTAAACAAGGACTTCTCAGACCTGCTAACTCCCCCTTCAATACTCCTATCTTACCAGTGATTAAGCCCAAAAGAACTTATCGTCTGGTACAGGATCTGCACATTATCAACGCTGCAATCCTTCCTATCCATCCAGTAGTGCCTAACCCATATATTCTTTCACAAATACCCACTGGCACCACCTCCTTCTCAGCACTGGATTTAAAAGATGCCTTCTTTACAATCCCCTTACACCCCAATTGCCAGGACCTCTTTGCTTTTACCTGGGCAGATCCGGATACTCTTAAGGCACAACAGCTGACCTGGACAGTCCTCTCCCAGGGGTTTCTAGACAGCCCCCACTTTTTTGCCAGTCCTGGGCTTGAGCTCAGGGCCTGAGCACTGTCCTTGGACTTTCTCAAGGCTAGAGCTCTACCACTTGAGCTTCAGCGCCACTTCCAGCTTTTTTCTATGTATGTGGTACTGAAGAATCAAACCTGGGTCTTCCTGCATGCTAGGCAAGCACTCTACCACTAGGCCAAACTCCTGGCCCCCCACTTTTTTTGGACAAGCATTAGCAAGAGATCTTCTTTCTCTTCAAGTGTCTCCTAGTGTCATCCTTCAGTATGTGGATGACCTCTTGCTCTGCAGCCCCTCCTTTGAGCTGGCTCATCAACATACAGATGACCTCCTTAACTTTCTACTGTCCAAAGGATATAGAGTCTCCTCTTCCAAGGCCCAGATAACAAAGCCAGAGGTAACATATCTGGGTCTGTCCATAACTCCCACAGAGATATGAATTACTCTTGACAGAAAAGCCTACATTGAATCTCTCTCTGTTTCTCAAACCAAGGACATTCTTTCCTGGGACTGGCATTCTTTCTTCGTATTTGACTTTGTTACCTTGGCCAAACCTCTTTATAAGGCAGCCAAAGGCTCCCAACAAGAGCCTACTAAACCACACAAATCCCATCGACACCCCATTTAAAGTACTGAAGCAGGCACTTCTTCAGGCTCCAGCACTGGCTCTACCCAACCTTAAAAATCCCTTTACACTCTATGTCATTGAGAGACAGGAAATTGGCCTTGGGGCTCTTGGACAAGTGTCAGGCCCATTTTTTAAACCTGTGGCCTACTTCTCAAAACAGCTGGACCCAATGGTAAAAGACTGGTCAGCATGCCTTCGAGCTCTGGCAGCAGCAGCTACTCTGGCCCAGGAAAGCACAAAACTCACTTTTGGCCAGCCCACCACCATATGTTCTCCCCACAGACTAAAGGACCTTTTATCTCATAAAGCTCTGTCCTCCCTTTTCCCTTCCCGCTTATAGTTGTTTCATGCCACTTTCATTGAAAATCCCAACTTCTCATTGGAAAGTTGCCCTCCTCTTAATCCAGCTACTTTACTTCCATCCTTGGCAGAACTCACACGCCACTTTACAGGTCTCGTGGACATACCTCTCTCTAACCCTGAAGACACCTGGTATATTGATGGCAGCTCCACATCTGTCTCCCTGGGCAGTCGGGTTGCAGGCTATGCTATTGCTAATAATCGCACCATTATTGAAAGCAGCCCCCTTCTCCCCAGCACCACCTCAGAAAAGGCAGAACTTATAACCTTAACTAGGACCTTAACCCTAGCTAGGAGTCAAAGGATTAACATCTATACAGATTCAAAATATGCCTGTCATATTCCCCATTCCCCATCTGGAAGGAGCATGGCTTCCTGCCTACAAAAGGGACCCCTCTCACTAATACTCCACTTATTCTAAAGCTCCTAGAAGCAGGTTCTCTTCCCCAACAGGTAGCCATCATTCACTGCCGGGGTCATGGGACAGGACCAGACATCATCAGGGTAGGTAATTCAAAGGCAGAGCAGGAGGCAAACCAGCAGCCCAGAGACAACTTCCAGCTCCCCTACTCCTGGTACTGCCTCTGATTCAACCCTTTTATACCCCACAGGAGCTCAAGGAACTTACTCAACGGGGAGCCTTCCAGGAAGTGCCGGGATGGAGGACCCTGGGAAAATGACTAGTTCTTCCCAAAACACAAGCAGACAGCTTCCTGTCTCAGATTCACCAGGCCCTACACATAGGACACAAGCCTCTTTCCCACCTTCTGAAATCATTATCTATTGTCCTGGCCTAATTACATGACTAGAAACTATTATCCAAACCTTCCCTACTTGTTCCCTTACCTCCCCACAGGGTGGTCTCTCACCGGCTGCATTCCCCACTCACCAACTCCGGAGGACATACCCCAGGAGAAGACTGGCAGATAGATTTCACTCACATGCCCCCATGTAAGCAACAAAGACACCTTCTAACTATGGTAGATACTTTTTCAGGATGGATCAGAGAATGCTGATACTGTCACTTCTGTCTTACTAAAAGAAATTATTCCTAGGTTAGGGAAAGAGGGGAAAACAAGATGGGAGGGGGAGGGAAAAGGGGACAAAAACATGAGAAGGGGTAGCATTGATTGTTAAGAAATATACCTTCTATCTGGCGAATATAATGTAATCCTTCTATTTAATTAATATATTACATTAATACATTACAAAAATAATTTCAAATATTAAAAAAAAACAGAGCTCAGGGACAATTCCCAAGCCCAGAGTTCCAACCCCACGACCAGAAAAACAAAAAATAAAAAGATGTATTGTACTTATAAAAAAAAAAAAGAAATGATTCCTAGGTTCGGTTTACCCAGGTCACTTCAACCTGACAATGGACCTGCCTTCGTCTCCAAAGTGACCCAGCAGGTAGCAGCCTCTTTGAATGTCCAGTGGAACTTTCATATCCCTTATAGATCCCAGTCTTCTGGAAAGGCTGAAAGAGCAAATGTTCTCCTTAAAACACAACTTAGCAAACTTTCTTTAGAACTCCAGCAATCCTGGCCAGAACTGTTACCTCTTGCTCTCACTCATTTACGTGCCTCCCCCTGCAGCCCTACCTTTCTTAGCCGCTTTGAACTAATGTATGGAAGACTTTTTCTCCTGGGAAATTTCCTCACTGATGGCACAAAGGCTCCACTAATGGATTATCTTCCTGTCCTAACTTTTCTTAGACGCATGTTATGCCAACATGCTGATGAATGCTTTCCGCAGCCCCTCCAAGGCCCTTTCCCTTCTCCAATATTGCCTGTGGATCAAGTCTCTCTTAAGACCCTTAATCCATTTGGTTTATGTCCTAAGTGGACAGGCCCACACCAGGTCCTACTGACCACTCCTACTGCAGTTAAGCTCAATGGACATCCACAGTGGATTCATCTGTCAAGAGTAAAGAGGGCTACTGCTTTTGCTCCTGCGCCTCCTATACCAATGTTGACACCAAGGTATGACTGCTCTCCTCCCGGACCTACCAAGGTAAAGCTTTTCCGTATCTCTGAAGAATATGAGAGTGAGTAATGTTCTCCCTTGTCTCCCTCTCCATGAGCTCTCCTCTGTGTTCCTCTACACCTCATTACTTTCGTTATCTCTAAATCACACAGGTTTTTTCTTTCTTATTGTTCAGACTTGGCCTCATAAGACTTCATCCAGGGATACAGGTTCACTACCAGGGAACAGTCACTGCTGCCTTCTCCTGCATGAACAACATCTTCACCTTTTCCCCCAAGGGGCACCTTTCCCCGATGACCCTTGCCAGCAGGAAGTAGCCAGAAAGTGTCAGCGCCCCTTTATAACTATCAGAAGATAGGAATGTTAGGTCTGCCTGGGAGAAATGGTTCCTTCCCTTGGCTCTCTCCTGTGCACCCTGGAAATCCTGGCCCAGCACTGTAACTTTGGCAGCTGGCATATCTGGAAGCAGTGTGAGGTACCCCAGTCTGAAGAATTTCCTCTGTGAGCCCCCCATATATAATCTCTCGCTTCTAGCAGAAGGCATCTCTAGATCTTCCGCATGACTTCAACTTGTGCAGCTGGAAGTCTGTTCTCTCTCCCTCCCTCTCTCCCTCTCTCCCTCCCTCCCTCCCTCTCTCTCTCTCCCTCCCCCTCCTTCCCTCCCCCCTTCCCCCTCCCTCTCCCTTTCTCCCTCCCTTCCTCCCTAAATAAACCCTCTTCTCTTGAACCACATGGAGTTTCCTTTTGGCAAACCTTAAAGACCAAAATAAAATTTAAAATAAAAAGCTATCTTTTCCAATTCTACTGATGAACGATGAGAAAATACAAGGTAATGAGAAATGTATAGCTTTAACTGTAATTCTGAGAAATGTACAGCTCTAATTGTAATTCCCAGGCTAGCAGGAGTGACTCCATTTTGTGCAGCAGCTGCAGTTCAGTTATAAAAAGAAATTGAAAAATAACCAGCAAGATGCTCACGGTCAGGGTGACCGAGAACTGGAGTTGTATAAACAAGAAAATTCCAGGATAAGGAGTAGGATAAGGAGTAGGATAAGGAGTATGTGAAAAACATGTTGTGACCAGAGGAAGGACACTAGGCCTTTCTCTAGCCAAAAAGGAAAATTCCACCGCTGTTCAGAATAAACCCCCCGCCCTATTTGAATTAACCAATCCCTACACTGTAACTATGCTTCTGCTTCTGTAACCACGCTTCAGCTACCCATAAATACTCCCCTCTCCCCAGCCTCGGCGCGCAAGTCTTCTAGGAGACTTTGTCGCCCGGGACGTCCGTGTACTCAAATAAACCTCTTGCTGTTTACATCCGATTGCGTGGTCTCGTTGCTTCCTGGGAAGGGTCCTCCATCTGTAGACATCCCGCTGAGTCGGGGGTCTTACAATTGGGGGCTCGTCCGGGATAGGAGACCCCCACCCAGGGACCACCGACCCACCTCCGGGAGGTAAGCTGGCCAGCAAATTTCTGTTGTCTTTTGTATGTCTTGTCTTATGTTAAGAGTATTTCTGGAATCTGAGACTCGGCCGTGTCAATCTGTATCTGGCGGACCCGTGGAGGAGCTGACGAGCTCGTACTCCCGACCGCAGCCCTGGGAGACGTCCCTGAGGCATCTGGGGTCAGATTTCTGACCCGTCCGGTTTCCCCTTTTGGGGCTTCGCCCCAGTCTGAGGACTCTTCAGTCCAGCTGATAAGGGAAACGTCTGGGTTTCTTCCAAACACCAGTTTACTTTCGGTTTTGGAAAGAAGCCGTATTGTGAAGATTTTTGTCTGTTGTGTATTTTTGTTTCTTGTCTTAATTGTGACGGGACTGAAGTTGACGACTAACATGGGACAGACTGTGACGACCCCTCTAAGTTTAACCTTACAGCATTGGAAGGATGTGCGGACCGTGGCCAGCAATCTGTCAGTGGAAGTCCGCAAAAACAGATGGATGACTTTCTGTTCTTCTGAGTGGCCAACTTTTGAAGTCGGCTGGCCAGTAGATGGCACTTTTGACATGTCTGTTATTTTACAGGTCAAATCTAAAATAATGGAACCTGGACCCCATGGCCATCCGGACCAGGTCCCCTATATTGTCACCTGGGAGGGTTTAGTTTCTGACCCTCTCCCTTGGGTAAAGCCTTTTCTTACCGGACCCACGTCTGCTGTAACCCCTTCTGCACCCATCCTATCCTCTCCCCCTCACCCTTCCCCAGTTCCTTCTCCTCCTCTTTTTTCACGGTCCTCTCTATACCCAACCCTCGTTTCTGAAGAACAAAAGAAACCTGAGAAACAGCCTAAGGTCCTACCCCCAGATGAGGGAATTTTGATGGACCTCATGACAGAGGAACCCCCTCCCTACCGAGGGCAGGGATCTCCTCCTCCTCCGGTAGTGGAAGGGGAACTCCCGCAAGTTCCCCCACCTAGGGACCCTATACATTCCCCAGTGGCAGGAAGACTGAGAGGGCGCCGCGACCTCCAGACCGATCAGGTGTCCTCGTCCTCCCAGGCATTCCCCTTAAGGGTGGGCTCCAATAATCAGTTGCAATACTGGCCTTTTTCTGCCTCAGATTTGTATAATTGGAAAAATAATAATCCTCCCTTCAGTCAGGATCCCTCCAGACTGACCTCACTGATTGAGTCCATTCTAGTGACCCACCAACCCACCTGGGATGATTGCCAACAGTTATTGCAGGCGTTGCTAACATCGGAAGAGAGACAACGCGTGTTCCTGGAAGCCCGGAAAAATGTGCCGGGTGACAATGGGCGCCCCACCCAGTTGCCCAATGAGATAAATGCTGCTTTCCCTCTAGAGCGTCCCAATTGGGATTTTACCACTCCTGAAGGTAGGAACCATCTAATTCTTTATCGCCGGTTGCTTATCGCGGGTCTCCATGGGGCCTCCAGGCGCCCCACCAATTTGGCACAGGTTAAGCAAGTGACTCAGAAAAGTGAGGAGTCTCCTGCAGCCTTTCTAGAGCGTTTGAAAGAGGCATATCGAGTGTACACTCCATATGACCCTGAGGACCTTGGACAGGCTACTAATGTTGCCATGTCTTTCATATGGCAGTCTGCACCGGACATTAGAAAGAAACTGGAGAGACATGATAATTTGCAAAACCTGTCCCTCCAAGAACTCCTCAGGGAGGCGGAGCGTATTTACAACAAGCGGGAGACTCAGGAAGAAAGAGATGAGCGACTAAGAAAGGAGGCGGAGGACAGAGAAAGTGCTAGAGATAGAAGAAGAAGTAGGGAAATGAGTAAGTTACTGGCCACAGTAGTGACAGGACAGCGGCAGGATAGACAGGGAGGAGACAGACGGGGCCCCCGCGGAATTGAGAAAGATCAGTGTGCCTATTGCAAGGAAAAAGGACATTGGGCTCGTGATTGCCCGAAGAAGTTTAAGGGAATTCGGAAGCCTAAACTTCAGGCCTCCCTCCTAACCCTGGAAGATTAGGGGGGTCCAGGCCAGGAGCCCCCCCCCTGAGCCTAGGATAACATTAACTGTAGGGGGGCAACCGGTCACCTTTTTAGTAGATACTGGAGCTCAGCACTCCGTGCTGACCCGTTCACCTGGCCCACTAAGTGAGAAGTCTGCGTGGGTGCAAGGAGCCACTGGAGGGAAGAGGTATCGGTGGACAACTGACCGGAAAATACAATTGGCAACGGGTAAGGTGACTCACTCCTTTTTGCATGTTCCTGATTGCCCATATCCCCTTTTGGGAAGAGACCTATTAACAAAATTAAAAGCCCAAATTCATTTTGAAGGAGATGGGGCCCACGTTACTGGCCCCCAAGGGCAGCCTTTATATGTACTTACCCTCAATGTTGAAGATGAATACAGAATATATGAAAAAGAAGTAAGTGGGAAAACTCTACCCGCCTCTTGGCTGCAAGCTTTTCCCCAGGCATGGGCAGAAACGGGAGGAATGGGACTGGCCAAGCAACAAGCGCCCCTTGTCGTTATGCTCAAGGCTGACGCTACTCCCGTTTCCATAAAGCAATATCCAATGTCACAAGAAGCCAGGGTGGGAATAAGGCCCCACATCCAGAGACTGTTAAATCAGGGGATACTGGTGCCTTGCCAGTCCCCGTGGAATACTCCTCTACTACCTGTAAAGAAGCCTGGGACTAATGATTACCAACCAGTGCAGGATTTAAGGGAAGTTAACAAAAGAGTAGAGGACATTCACCCTACTGTGCCAAATCAATATAACTTACTAAGTGGCTTGCCTCCAACGCACAACTGGTATACTGTACTAGATTTAAAGGATGCGTTCTTTTGTTTGAAGCTGCATCCCAATAGCCAGCCTCTCTTTGCCTTTGAATGGAAGGACCCCAAGCTGGGAATCTCGGGGCAACTAACTTGGACTAGATTACCCCAGGGATTTAAAAACAGCCCTACCCTGTTTGATGAGGCGCTGCACCGGGACTTGGCCAGCTTTCGGGTGCGGAACCCTGACTTAATACTCCTCCAGTATGTGGATGACCTCCTACTAGCAGCAAGGACTGAGCAGGACTGTGAGTCTGGAACTAAGAGACTTTTACAGACCCTGGGGGACCTGGGATACAGAGCATCTGCTAAGAAGGCTCAACTCTGTTCAAGGCAAGTAACTTACCTTGGGTATTTGGTAAAGGATGGGCAGAGGTGGCTAACAGAGGCACGGAAGCAGGCTATTATGAATATTCCTGCCCCAAAAGGACCCAAACAATTGAGAGAATTTCTAGGCACGGCTGGGTTTTGCCGGCTATGGATTCCGGGATTTGCAGAAATGGCTGCGCCCCTATACCCACTTACTAAGACTGGAACTCTCTATGTGTGGGAGCAGGAACAGCAGCTGGCATTTGACCAGATAAAAGAAGCCCTGCTACGGGCCCCAGCTTTAGGCCTGCCTGATCTAACCAAGCCTTTTGAATTATTTGTGGATGAAAAGCAAGGATATGCCAAGGGAGTTTTGACTCAGAAGTTAGGCCCATGGAGACGCCCAGTGGCCTACCTCTCTAAGAAATTAGATCCAGTGGCCTCCGGCTGGCCACCCTGCCTCCGGATGGTGGCAGCTATTGCCATCCTCGTTAAAGACTCTGGTAAATTGACCATGGGGCAACCAACAACAATACTGGCCCCACACGCCGTGGAGGCCTTGGTAAAACAGCCCCCTGATCGGTGGCTTTCCAATGCCCGAATGACCCACTACCAGGCCATGCTCCTAGATAAAGAACGGATTCGATTCGGCCCGGTGACCACCCTCAATCCAGCCACCTTACTACCCCAGCTCGGGGAAGTAGACTTTCATGACTGCTCACAGATCCTTGCAGAAGTCCATGGAGCCCGGCCCGACTTAACAGATCTTCCCCTCCGAGACGCAGACTTCACCTGGTTCACAGACGGCAGCAGTTTCCTGGAGAACGGAGAGCGGAAGGCGGGAGCGGCTGTCACCACCGAGACTGAGGTAATTTGGGCCGAAGGGCTACCTCCTGGGACATCAGCTCAGAAAGCCGAGCTCATTGCCATGACCAAGGCCCTCCAAATGGCTGAAGGTAAGAGACTCAACATTTACACGGATAGCCGATATGCTTTTGCTACGGCTCACATACATGGAGAAATTTATAGAAGAAGGGGCTTACTGACCTCAGAGGGAAAGGACATTAAGAATAAAGCAGAAATTATAGCCCTGTTGACTGCACTATTCTTGCCCAAAAGACTGAGCATTATGCATTGCCCGGGCCACCAGAAGGGGGAATCAATGGAGGCTAGAGGCAACCGCCTAGCAGACAAAGCAGCCCGGGAAGCTGCACTCCAGGGTCAGAGAATTCCACAAGTGCAAGTCCTCCCAATGACAGAAAAATCTGTCTGCAATCTTCCTCCACTCCCATACACTCCAGAGGATATTGAGTGTCTTAAGAAAATGGGGGCGGCCTATGACTCCAAACAAGGACAATGGACTTTTAATGGGAAAACAGTTTGGCCTAAAAAGTGGACTTTTGAATTTATTTCTAATCTCCACACTTTAACCCACTTAAGCAAGAATAAAATGAAGACCCTCATAGACCGGCAAGAAAACTTCGGCCATTTCTTGGGAAAAGATGAAGCCCTGCAGCGAGTATCTGATCAGTGTTCTGCATGCGCTCGGGTTAACGCAGGGCGAGCCAAGATTGGACTTGGAGTCAGAATGAGAGGACACCGCCCAGGTGTTCATTGGGAAATTGACTTTACAGAAATCAAACCTGGACAGTATGGCTATAAATATCTCTTAGTATTCATAGATACTTTTTCTGGGTGGGTAGAAGCCTACCCCACCAAGCATGAAACAGCCCGAGTAGTGACTAAGAAACTACTGGAAGAAATTTTTCCCAGGTATGGCATGCCCCAAGTATTAGGAACAGACAATGGGCCAGCATTTGTCTCCAAGGTAAGTCAGTTGGTGGCCAAGTTATTGGGGATTGATTGGAAGTTGCATTGTGCTTACAGACCCCAGAGTTCAGGACAGGTAGAAAGAATGAATAGAACCATAAAGGAGACTTTAATTAAATTAGCCATAGCAACTGGCGTGAAGGATTGGGTGTCCCTACTCCCCTTAGCCTTGTATAGGGCCCGGAACACACCGGGCCCCCATGGACTAACTCCCTTTGAAATTATGTATGGAGCACCCCCACCTCTTGTAAACTTCCTCCATCCTTATGTTTCTGATTATGCTAATAGCCTCTCTCTCCAGGCCCATTTACAGGCTCTTCAGATAGTCCAGAAGGAAGTCTGGAAACCCCTGGCGGCGGCATATCGGGAGCAGCAGGACAGGCCTATCGTCCCGCATCCCTTCCAAATTGGAGACTCCGTGTGGGTGCGACGACACCAAATCAAGAATTTGGAACCGCGCTGGAAAGGACCATACACAGTCCTACTGACAACTCCCACCGCCCTCAAAGTCGACAGGATCGCTGCCTGGGTCCACGCCTCCCATGTAAAAGCGGCTCAACAGGACAACGCTGCCAGCCAGACTTCAGAATGGAAATTACAGCGCACCCCGAATCCTTTAAAGATAAGACTCTCCCGTTTATAATATCTCTCTGTATATTCCCCTTGTCTCTGGCTGCTGGGAGCCCCTATACTCCCAGAGCCCAAACCTGGCAGGTAATATCCCAGACGGGAGACGTCGTCTGGGCCGCTACAGGGATATACACCCCTGGCACCTGGTGGCCTAGCCTCACTCCCGATTTCTGTCAATTGGTGGCTGGAATAGGTGGTAATGGATGGGATGTCCCCAATTATACCCCAGCTTCCCTTCCCATCAACGAGTGCCCTAGTACATGGGAGTTCAGTATGGCGGATGAATTTTCTGGATGTTGCAGCCCGGAAAATAGGGAGGCCCTTGCCTCCAATGATTTCTATGTGTGCCCACGGGAAGGCCGATCACGGAGTAAGCAGGCAACATGCGGTCACATAGAATCCTATTATTGTGCAGCTTGGGGCTGTGAGACTACGGGGGATAATTATTGGGTCCGAAATTCTCGAGACTGGATTAGTGTAAAGAAAGGACGCCCCTGGGCTACCAAATGTGAGAAAAATGCCACCTGCATGCCCCTTAATATCACCTTCTCATCAATAGGAAAAGCCATTCCCACGAGCCAATGGATAGAGGGCCGGACGTGGGGAATTCGCTGGTATAAAAGGGGACGTGACCTGGGGGCCATATTCAAAATCAGACTCTATTTTGAGACTCAAACTCTGCCAATCGGGCCTAATCCTGTGTTGCCGGTCAAGAAAACCCCCAGTCAATTGCTTGTTTTAAAGGAATCTGTTGAGCCTCAAGTCTCCTTAAACTCCCCTTCAGCAGAGCCCTCGCCCTCTTCATCCCACCAACTGGGAACCAGTGAAAGACTTATCAATTTAGTAAAAGGGGCTTATACAGCCCTCAATTATTCCAACCCTGACCAAGCCATAGATTGCTGGCTCTGTTTGGTCTCTAGCCCCCCTTATTATGAGGGACTTGCCCTAAATGCCAACTTCTCTAATTTAACCACGGCGCCTGACCTCTGCCAATCTACCCCCAGCTATAAGTTGACCCTTCCGGAGGTATCAGGGCAGGGTACGTGCCTTGGCCAAATACCAACATCCCATCAGGGCCTGTGTAACCGGACTATCATCATAAACGGGGACTCTTACCTTGTAGCCCCCAAAGGAACCTATTGGGCCTGCAACACGGGTCTGACTCCCTGTGTACAGTCTAAAATTTTTAATAAGACTTCAGATTACTGTGTCCTTGTCCAGATTTGGCCTAGAATTACATACCATAACTCAGAAACTGTCCTAAATTTGTATGAAAATAGGAAAAGATATTCAAGAGAGCCTGTTACTTTAACCCTAGCCTTATTATTGGGAGTCGGAGGAATAGCTGCTGGAATCAGTACCGGAACCACTGCCCTACTTCAAAATGACAAATTAATGGATTTACAGATTGCTATGAATGCAGATTTAAAAGCAATTGAAAAGTCTATTACGGCCTTAGAAAAGTCTTTAACATCCTTGTCTGAAGTAGTACTACAAAATAGAAGAGGTCTAGACCTACTTTTCTTAAAGGATGGTGGACTGTGTGCTGCTTTAAAGGAGGAATGTTGTTTTTACGCAGATCAGACAGGAATTGTACGGGAAACTATGAGTAAACTTAGAGAAAGACTAGCAGAAAGAGAGAAGGAATTCCATTCCCAACAAGGATGGTTTGAAAGCTGGTTCAATCAGTCCCCTTGGTTTGCAACCCTCTTGTCCACCATAGCAGGTCCACTCATTATACTCATTTTGATTCTCACTTTTGGCCCTTGTATTCTTAATAAGTTAGTCCAGTTTGTAAAAGACAGAGTATCAGTGGTTCAAGCCTTAGTACTCACCCAGCAATATCAGCAAGTAAAAGATAAAGAGACAGTCCTCGTTGAATGAAAGATTCCATTCAAGGAACCAGAAGAAAATGGGGGAATGAGAAATGTATAGCTTTAACTGTAATTCTGAGAAATGTACAGCTCTAATTGTAATTCCCAGGCTAGCAGGAGTGACTCCATTTTGTGCAGCAGCTGCAGTTCAGTTATAAAAAGAAATTGAAAAATAACCAGCAAGATGCTCACGGTCAGGGTGACCGAGAACTGGAGTTGTATAAACAAGAAAATTCCAGGATAAGGAGTAGGATAAGGAGTATGTGAAAAACATGTTGTGACCAGAGGAAGGACACTAGGCCTTTCTCTAGCCAAAAAGGAAAATTCCACCGCTGTTCAGAATAAACCCCCCGCCCTATTTGAATTAACCAATCCCTACACTGTAACTATGCTTCTGCTTCTGTAACCACGCTTCAGCTACCCATAAATACTCCCCTCTCCCCAGCCTCGGCGCGCAAGTCTTCTAGGAGACTTTGTCGCCCCGGACGTCCGTGTACTCAAATAAACCTCTTGCTGTTTGCATCCGATTGCGTGGTCTCGTTGCTTCCTGGGAAGGGTCCTCCATCTGTAGACATCCCGCTGAGTCGGGGGTCTTACAGTAATGGGTACAAAAGGGGCTCTCAATTAAAAAAGACTCCCAGACTCTGGGCTTCAGAGATTTACTAAGATGATGAAAGGCCCAAAGGCTACACCTAAGGCCAGTGACTCTTCAACCTCAGGCTCTCTTTATCCAGACAAGATTGCACCCAGGGACAATAATCCTTCATTTTTCTTCTTCAAATTTCATTATACATTCACTTTTGTAGAAAGTCTTGCAAGAACTGTCTAGAAAAATAAAAAGCCAAACACTGCACACTCCATCCTGCCCTAAGGAGGACACATTTTTACACTACTGGGATCACGTTCGTTTTCCTTGCTTGCTGTTTTGGTTTCTGAAGCACCCTCCACGTACCCCGGACTGCCCTCGGACTGGTCCTCCTGCTCAGAAAGTCTCTTCATTGCCAGGATTTCAGGCGTCGACTGTCGGGTTCTGCACTCCAAATCCCAACCCCAGCTTCTCAGCGGGACCTGAGGACAATCTGAGGTGGCGGGGCTGGGCTGGTCACGGTGTCCCCTCCCCAGGCGCACTGACCTCTGTCCTGCCCCCCTCCACCCCACCCCCGCCCCACGCCTCCATCTTGGGACCCCAGCAGGGCGAGGCCAGCACCCGCAGGGGCGCCGGGGCGGCCGCCCCACTTCTCAGGCACCCACAGCCGGCCAATGGGGGCGCGTGCTGAGCTCAGAGGCCTCGGGGCGCCTCCCCGTGAGGCCGCCTCCCGCTCCGCACGTGGTCGCCAGGGCTCCGCGGCTTCCACCCCACATTTCCATATCCCACGCCCACACGGAAAAGGGGACCCGGGGGGCCCGTGGTGACCACCACAGGGTCTGCGTGACTTACCTCTCCCTCGGCCCGCGCCTCGTGCCTGGCGAAGCAGCGGCCTCGGTGACCTGAGGAAGAGAAGCCAGGATGACTCAGCACATCCCCAGCCCGGCTTCCCAGGCCTGCCTCGGGCGAAATCTCGCGAGATCCAGGGAGGTGGGCGAAATCTCGCAAGATCGAGGGCCCTGGGGGACCAATCCCCAGAGTGGGAAGCCTATGGGGGGAGGGCTTTGTCGGGAAAGAAGGGTTTGGACACTCGGGTGTTTGTGGTCACCCCAACAGGACGGCAAGGGGTAGGGAACGGAAGTAGGAGTGTGATGTGTTCCGAGGATAAGGAGCTGACAAGGTAGAATAGAAAACGGGGGTGTGGAATGTAACTATAACCCCTCTATACATCACCCCGACAATAATTTAAAAATAATAAAAAAAAATGGAAAACTAGGGCCGGGAGTTTGGCCTAGTGGTTAAAGTGCTTGCCTAGCATGCATGAAGACCTGGGTTCGATTCCTCCGTACCACACATATAGAAAAAAGCCGGAAGTGGTGCTGAGGCTCAGGTGGTAGAGCTCTAACCTTGAGAAAGTCCAAGGACAGTGCTCAGGCCCTGAGCTCAAGCCCAGGACTGGCCAAAAAAAAAAAAAATGGAAAACTAGAAGAGTCTGTTTCTCTCAAAGGCCATTTTCCCCTTGAAATGCAAGCATAAATTACTTTCCTTAGGCAATAGGCACAAATATCAATGAGAAAGAAAAAAGAAAAAGAAAAAGAAACCGGGAATGTCATGGTAGGAAATGGAGAGAGGCCAGAGGAGACTGGAATAGTGCAAAGCAAGAAATGGGAATGGACGGTATGTAGACTGCAGGAGTTTGTGGGGGGGGGAGGAAGGTGGACAGGGGGGGGGGCATCTGAGGGAGAGGAAGAGCACCCAAAATACGTGATAGAAAAGGAGGGGTCGAGGTAAGGTGTGGATGGGGTATAGAGGACGTGGTCTCTGGGATGGGGTGTAAGTGCAGCTTGGACCTGTCCTGGGGCTTGTACTGCCAGCATTTGTGTCCCACTTCTTCCCCTGAATTAGGGTCATCCCTCCACCTCCTTCTCATAGTATGAGCCACCAGCCTGGGCAGACAGTCCGTGCTTCCTGTACTGTGAACCATTTCAGGTAACCCTGACAAAGCAATGCAGCTGTACGCCCCTTGTTTGCCTTCCCTCCATGCTTGCCTCAGCTTCCAAGTTTTTAATCTGCTTAACTTCTAACCTTTCCACCAACTTGACAGACTCCAGCTTCTGCTTTTTTAAATTCAGATCTTCTGTCTGGGGTCAGGGGTCAGGGTGGGGGTGGGGGATGTTGCACTTGGGACCAGTAGTTGGCACTGGAATGTCTGGGATAGTCTGCAAAGCCTGTGAGTTTCTGGGCCTACCTTTTCAATCTCTTTTGAGAGTGAGGGAGACAAGTCAGACTGAGGATGGTCCTTCTGTGATGAAGAGATGGGAATGAGTTACCATCAAAATGGGGGACAAGTTCAAGAACACTCACTCATAGGCCCTGGAACTCATTTTCTTTTAGTTTCCGTGCTCAGGTCTGAGAAGTACTTATTGTAAGGTCTGCCAAAAGGAAACTCCATGTAGTTCAGGAAAAGAGGGTTTGTTGTGTGAGGAAAGAGCAGACTTCCTGCCACTGCCCAAGATGGAGTTGGGAAGAGCAAGAGAGCTTATGGAGGGAAGGGGTGTGGCCATAGTGGAAGTGGATGTGATCTCAGAGGATGGGGAAATACCTCAGATGGGGACCTACCACTGCCCCCAGGCATGCCAGTTGCCAGGGTTACAGGTGCTGAGTGGGGAATTCCCCAGTGCAGTAGGGAGAGAACCAAGGGAAGAAGTCGTTTCTTCCAGGCGTACCTAACACTTATTTTCTACAATCTGTGTTTTTTTAAATATATTTTATTGTAATTAATAGAAGGGTTACATTATATTCACCAGATAGAAGGTGTATTACTTCAGACACCTTGATACCCTTTCTCATGTTTTTGTCCCCGTTTCCTTCCCCTCACCCCTCCCCTCATCTTGTTTTCTCCCCTTCCCTATCCTACTTTAAATAAATAAACTTATATACAATATATCAAATAACAAGGTAAGGTACTGTAACAATGTGAGAATAACCAAGGGACAACAAAAGAGATGCAAAATAACATAGTACATTAAAACAATCATGCATTATATGGCTCTCGTTTCCATATCCTGGAGGTCCTTTCATTTAGCCTCATTCCATATGGCCTATGTATCTAGGTTTTGCCCTAATGTAAACCTCTGCTAGGAGGGTCCAAAGTTTATGCTAATTATGACAAATGAGCAAAACCATTGAGCTTATGTTCCTTTGAGTCTGGCTTACTTCACTTAATATGATTTTTTCTTTTTTTATCTTTTTTCATATATTTTTATTGTAATTAGTAGAAGGGTTACATTATATTCACCACATAGAAGGTGCATTACTTCACATACATTGATACCCTTTCTCATGTCTTGGTCCCCATTTCCCTCCCCCAACCCCCTCCCCTCATCTTGTTTTCCCCCTTCCCAATCTGATTTCAAATAACCAAGTACACATACATACAATATGTCAGATAACAAGGTAAAATACTGTAACAAGGAACCGCAAAAGAGATGAGAGATAACATAGTACATTAAGGACAACAATCACTCATTATATGGTTTTTGTTTTTATATTCTGGAGGTCCTTTCATTTAGTATCATACTATATGGCCTTATGTATCTAGGTTTTGCTCTATTGTAAAATCTCTGTTAGGAGAGCCCAAGGTTTCTACTGATTATGACAAATGAAGGAAACCTTTGAGCCAATGTTCCTTTTGAGTCTGGCTTATTTCACTTAATATTATTTTTTCTAAGTCTTTCCATTTCCTTACAAATGGGGCAATGCCATTCTTTCTGATGGCAGCATAGAATTCCATTGTGTGTAAATACCACAGCTTTGTGGTCCAATCATCTACCAAGGGGAACCTGGGTTGGTTCCATGTCCTTGCTATGGTAAATTGTGCTACAATGAACATCATTGTGCTAGTGGATTTAGTATGTCCTTGTTTCTGGACAACTGGGTAAATGCCAAGGAGTGGAATTGCTGGGTCATAGAGGAGCTCTATGTTTAGTCTTTTGAGGAACCGTCATACTGCTTTCCATAGTGGTACAATCTGTGTTTTACTCAAAGTGGAGCAGTAGAGGATTGAAAGAGCTCTGGGATTGGACCCCTACCATCCCAGGATCTCTAATCTCAAACACAGGCTATGGTGACCTATGTGGTATGTTTGTCCTACTATTGCAAAGACATCCCCATGCCTGGGAACAAGGAACTAATTTAGGAGGAAAGGAAGGAATAGAAGGTGGGAGAGAGAAACGATCTGGTGATAGAATAGCTATATTTAAACATGGTCTTTAAATTGATTTCTTTGGACCTGGAATTGCCTAAGAGAATAGGCAGATGACAAAAATAGAACGGATTTTTGACTCGTGGCCAGGATGTCTGGAAGAAGACAGCCTCATCTTTTCCCCCTTCCTTCCTTCCTTCCCGAGATAGAAAGCACCTGCAGAATATACCTCATCCAAGAAGCAGAAGAAAAGTCTCCTCTTCAAGTCCTCACGCAAGACCTCCAAGTTTCAGATGAGCTGTTGCTGCTGCTGTCTCTGAGTGCTGAGGGGTGGAGCAGCTTGCTAGTGTGGCATGCACCCCAGGCCTGGCACTTGGCATAAAATGTAGCCACCAGGAGTGGAAGAGAAGTCAACAGGAGCAGCACATCTTTGTGTTTTCACTAGAAAATTCAAAAATGGAAAATTTGAGTTTTATGTTTTGCCTACTGATAGAGTGTTTGCCTAGCATGCAGGAAACCCTGAGTTCCTCAATACCACATACACAGATATGGTTCTGTGGCTCAAGTGGTAGAGTGATAGCCTTCAGGAAAGCCCAAGGACAGTGTTCAAGCCCTGAGCTCAAACCCCAGGACTGGAAAAACTCCTGTTAGTAGTAATTATTTGCAAATGGTAACATTTCAATGTTTTTTTCAGACCTTCTGTACTTACAAAATATCCTGTAAAGGGCATTTGGGAATTAGAAGACAAAGTCTAGCTTTAAAGTCTGGTCTTCTAAAAGTGGATGCTTTTAATCAAGTAAGAATCCACGAGGGAAGTAAACATATGAGCGAATCTGGGCATGCTGGTGGAAGGAAAAGATCTTGAAAGTGATCTACAAACTAGTGGAAATCTAGTTCAGTTGTTGGCAGAGAAGGGGAGGAGTTGGGCTTGGCCATTGAAGCCAAGCATGCACCTTGGTGTTCATAAAGGATTCAACAATTGTAAACTCATGACATTTATTTTAGTTGGGAAGCTAAAGCTTCTCAGACTTATCATTCCTTTGCTGCCTCTGTCCTTTCCTCTCTATTCTTGACCGATGTCTACACCAATTAATGATCGTGAGTAATCCCAGGTAACACTGTGATTAATCAATCTGTGGCATCTTAGTTGCCTATGGGACCTCGATCATTCTCTTCCTCAGCCCAGGGCAAATAGGGAAGACCAAACAAAGGCAGAGGTAAGTTCTCCTGTCTTGGTATGAAAGACAGGATTACTTTATATCATTTCCCAGTGGATTACAATATGATCACATAAATATGTATGTTGTTCATAACATACATGAATATGATGTGAGTTATTTTCCAATTGAGATCAGAGTCTCCTCCTGGCAAGGACTTAGTGCTTCTAAGCATAAATCAGAAATTACCTGGGCTCAAGTCCAGGTAATAAACTTCTGACCCTTAACCTACTCAGGCTACCTCATAGTCTCTTCTCTCTCTCCCCCCACTTGGAACCCTGTTGGATGTATAGTGCTGATTCTTCAAGTGAAATCAGGAGAGCCAAGGCATAAAATCTTGAACTTGAAGCTGCCATCCTACTAGTCCTACACATGTTATAAATCATTCTATAGTTAAATTGTTTAAATTTGGTTTTAAAAATTCTTGTTCTTCTTTTTAATGGTGTAAATATATTCATGTGTTTTTATGATAACTTGTATTCCCTCTTTTTTTCTAATACACAACTGGGTTAGGACAAACCCCTACACTTTATTGCTATCCAGTCACCCTAGTAACGTCCCCTATTTCCATTCTCTCATGTTGACTCTATTGAAGGCAGTTACTACCCACTTAGTACTTGCCATTGGCTTGTAGCTCTGATCTTTTCTAGGTATTTTGTGGACAGAATTTTGTTTGTTGCACTGGAAGGGATCACATGACTAAAATGGCCTACCTTCTGAGAGCTTGGGTATCAAGACAGCTTGGCTGGTTCCTCATTTATAACTCTTATGTCTCCTCTTGTGGAGGAGCTCCTCTTCAGTGCTCTGTGTCCTTTTTAGCACATTCTTTCTGAATGTCAGCAGTTCCTTTTCATTCTCTTGTATGTCTTTCACTAGTTTATCCCAAAATTACAAAGGATTCTTTTTAAGTCCAGAATTTTATGAGGATATGCCAAAATAGAATTCAAAAGAATATGACTTGCTTTCATTTATCACTTTAAGTTATATGAATTGTTTGCTGAAGATTCAGCTGCAAATCACTTTTATTTTCAGGAGGCCCAATGGAGTTACATGTTTTACGTGTTACTTAAAGTTTTGTTCTTTCTTGGTGTTTTGAGGTTTTGTGTGTTTTTTTTTCATTTTCTGACACTTCATTTTATATCCATGAAGCATTCTATGATTGTCGTCAGCTTTTCAAATTTGTCCCCAATTTTTTACTATCTCCTGTTCAGTTTCTTTTGAAAATACTTGCCTTCTTTTGTCTTGTCAGACACAACCCTTCACTTGTTTCTCTTTCACTACAGTATTGATTTCAGTGTTTGCTTTTCTCTCCTGCTTCTGTTCATTTACTTCTGAGTTTCTGTCATTCTGGTTAATGATGCCCTTCCCAGCTTTGTCTCATTGTATGAGTATTTCTTGTGTTCCAGAAATGACATTATCCATTAAATGCAGAACTTTCATGGGTTTTTTTTCCAGTCTTGGGGCTTGAACTCAGGGCCTAGACACTATCCCTGAGCTTTCCCAAGGCTAGTGCTCTACCACTGGAGTCACAGCACTACTGCTGGTTTTTTCTGTGTATGTGAATTGAACCCAGGGATTTGTGCAAGCTAGGCAAGCACTTGACCATTACATGACATTCCTGGCCTAAAACTTTCATGGTTTTAGTGCTAATTATCTGTGCTGACTCATATTTTCCCTATTATATCCTTTAATCAGAGTCATATCAATATGATACTATCCCCTTGTGATATAAAGTTGGTTTTAGGAAGATGAGGGTTTACTAACACTTTTCTAAACTCTGTGCTTTTGCCTGATTTGGACTCATTCTCTTGTGTTCCCAAGTAGTATTCTTTTCTAAACTTTTATTCCAGGCATACAAGTCCCCCTCTTTCATTTTCATTTTCTAATCTCACCATAGTGAATGATAGCCCTGTACAAAGAGAACTTGACATGACCTGTTTATCAATGTGTCTTTTCTTCTCTGACTGCAGGTAGATTCCATAGCACACTGAACTGTACATATTCCCAACTCACTAAAAAGAACAAAAGAGCTGAGAAAGGTTGGACTTCCTCACCAAGTTCTGTTCAGAAATACATTTCATTTCACCTTTCCTGGTAGAAAAGAGAACTGAGCTTTCCTGAGCAGGACTGATAATAAAAAAGAAAAATCTATGACAATTTCAGTTTTTCCGCACACCTACTATGCCATATTGGTAGTGTGTGGTTGTGAATGTGAGATCTGGGAGGTGCCTGGAAGTGCACAGATGTGGAATTGTCAGGCAATATATTTGTGAGGGTCCATTTCACTACAATGTCAGTGTGCATATGTGGTGCCAGTGAAACATTTTGCAAAAGAATCCATTACCAATATATTCTGGACAAAATTATGTCTTTCAGTTCTCACCAGAGTAAAATCTAAAGCTCAGATTAGTACGGATGTTCCTCATGTAGTTACAACACAAACAAAATGCGCTAGGTGATTGATCCTGGACAAGAAAAATATAAAGCCAGGCTTAGTCCCAGTGCTGACAATCTTAGTTTTAAGTTTGCTGTCATCATCACCCCATTCCTAGTCACTATGTCAGGGATTTCTGTCCCAATCCAGTGTTTACCACTGCATTGCTTCACAGAGGGATGTGGAGATGGGCACAGCGCTCCCAAAACACAGGACTCAGTTAGCAGCAGAAATTCCTATCCAACAAAGTAGAGTGAGCATTCTCATCCCCAGAGAACACTTTCATGTGCCTCCCACTTAAATCTGAACTAAGATCTGTACATTGAACTCATATGAGTTGAAGTACATCTATCGTATTTGGAATTTTGATTAAAATAGGATGAAATTGAGGAGAAGGCTGAACTGATCACATAAATATCAGGTGAGCTCAAAAGTTCCCCTCCCCATATGTATGTATGAAACCATCTGCAGTGTTCTGTTGAAGGCTCTGACTCCACAGATCTAGTATGGGTGTGAGAACCCAGAGGAATAAGCAAGACAGTGTGAGAGCCACCCTGACCACAAGTGCCACCAGGACCAACGGGAGCATCACTTCCAAGTACCTTACTGTTTATGTTTCCAAAGAGGACTTTATACAGAAGATCCATGACTCCAACAGTATCAAAGGAAGATGGTCAGAAATAGGATCATAATCCAGGAAGGACTCAACAGGAGCTGTCAGGTCACAGCTGCCACTTTGGAGACTGAGGAAGTATGGTATGAAATCAGAAAGAAAAAGACAAGATGTACACAAGTCTGACTGGCTCACATTTCAGTGACCAAATAGTAAGAGGTTCTGAGTGTTCTGGCTTTGTAATTGTCTTTTCTTTCCATGGTAGTAGAAAATGGTTATCTTTCCTAGAAGACTAGGTATTTTGTTTACCACACAAACATCAAAGCCATGGGATTTTTTTGGCAGCACTCTCTGGAAATGATGCACAAGAGATTCCGAGTTGGCTATTACCAGACCTGGTGGAACAAGATTTGCTTACTCACAATCTCAAGCCTCCAGACAAAGCTCCCTGGCAGGGCCAGGGGATGAGGAGAAGTTCCTCACCCTCTGTGTTCTTTGTACTTATAACTGCTCCTCCTTCCCATTCCTCCCCACTAGTGCTAGACTACAGGGTACTGCCAGAGCTGGGGGATTGAAGCTGTTTTCTGTGGGATTAGCGAGTGTGCTCAGCACTCTGGAGAAGTGAGGGAGCAATGTAAGCTTGGCTTTTGTCACCCTGCACACCTTACCCAAGGCATTTGTGTCACCTGTGCCCTGCAATGCCTTGTGCCCTTCTGTGCTCACACAGCAATGCTAGAGGATTGTGGGAAGCTGTGTTGGAGCTTCTACCACATCTGCCTTCCTGTTCCACTGGAATCTCAAATCTCCTCTTGGACCAGCTCCAGGAGGAGGGGTTCTCTGTGCAGCAGGCCCAGGTCACTGCTATGCTCAGATCCACACACTAGGCAGGAAACACCAGTGTGTATTCCTACTCCAGCTGGCCCGACCTTTCTGTTCCTTGTCTTTGCATCAGCACAGTGGCCTCATGTCTCAGTCTATTCATGGGTCTGTGGGAACCTTAGAAATCTCTTGTAATGAAATAGTTCCAAGTCTTTGTCTCACCCACTGATAAAGGGGACGTGGACAAGTCGTGTTAGCTCTAAACTTGTGTCTTTCATCTCTAATGATTCAGACATATGGCACTGGTGTGAGGAGTCCATTCAGTATTTTCCAGAATTGCCTAAAGTAATACAAGGCTCAAACTACTGTAGCTGGTTGTGGTCGACACATTGCCAGGATGGCTCCAGTTAGACCCAGTATCCTTCTTTCACTCATAGTGATCAGAACCTGGAAACCCTGTAGAGGTTTCTCTCTTCTCTCTCTTGTGTAAGACTACTTTCCCAGACTTCACCTCTGGCAATCATCTGAAAAAAGAGAGGACTCCCTGGATATCTCTCTAGGTACATTCTGTGGAAGCAATCTTATGGGGAAATCAAAGTGTCTTCATTTCAGGTCTGCTTTGGACTCAGAAGTTCTCTGAATCATTGCTCTGTACATTCCCTGTCCATTCTGGGATTTTCTGCATGCATCAAAAGGGTCTCTCAGTAAAGCAGGGTCTGCTGCAAGGCAAAGGAGCAAGAAACTGGAGCTGCCGGCCTGCCTTGTCTTTCGCGTCTACAGGGCTCCAGATTTGTGATGAGCTCACAAGAGCCTGTGTTGGGTGACTCCACACTGTATTCTACAGTGCCTGGCTCTGGTCTGAACTTCTCTGAAAATGCTAATATTTCATGCCATGAACTCTATGGTCAACTACAATTTTGTATTCCAGGAGTGGAACTTGCCCCAGCAGTCAAAGATGAAGCCTGGAGCCAGGTCTAGAAATAGGGGTAAAAAATGTAATCATTCCACCGAGGGATGTTTTTCCTTGGTCTGGCTGGCCAGAGGATAAGCAATTACAGACTAGAGTTGCCCAGGTCATAGTATATTTACTTCAAGGGTAGGGTACTGAGAATCATCGAGGCACACATCTATCCTGATGTCAAAGTGACACTGGCATTGGATAGTGACCTGCCCTTCCTCAGGTGCTGTCTGCTCAGTGTTCCGGAGGCCATGCCAAAATGCTTTTCCTACACCCTGCTCTTTATCCCACAAAGACACTCAGTCCTATTGAGTCAATATCATGCCAATTGAATGCCATTCCAAATGGAAACACCATCCTGAGATGCAGGACACCATGAAGATTCGCATTTGTGGAAACATAGCTCCTTGCTCTGTTTATATATTATATTGAAAGAATATTTGCATGAATAGAAATGGAAATATTGCAGATGATATGACAGCAGTTGTTTGACAGGGAGAAAGAAACAGGCATTATTCAGAGAAAGGAAGTAATTAGTGGAGGAAGTTGGAAGTAAGAAGAATCATGGAGACAGAGGGCAACTTGAAGGAAGAGAATGTCACATTTGTTCTCCCTTGGTCATATTGGTGGGACTCGATGGCCAGGAAAGTATGTTGGAAATTAGAGTCTACCTCCCTCATAGCAGAGAAGCATTCTAGGCTTTAGGAAGGGTGTGTAAATGAAAGAACAGAGAGGGTGATCCATCCATGAATTGGTGGGTGGGAAGCTTTATTTTCACCTCAGTACTTTCCTTTCCTACATCAGCCTCATCCTTACCAGTGTTCATGGTCACTGAGAAGATGTCATCTCTAATAACAAAACAAAGCAGCTCTCACCTGCGAGCCACTGGTTTCCTCTTTAGGTCATATTGTTTTAATCTCTCATTGTTGTTTCTGAGCTTCTACTTTGAGCTCTTGCAATTACGTCTTTCCATCTTATGAGTCTCTCCCTGAAGGTTCTGTTATCATTTCGGTAACATTTCGGTTGACCGCTTCAACTTTCATCCTTTTTAGTTGAGCCTTGGTTTGGGATCCCAGGTTGTGCCATTGAATTAGTCTAGCAGCCTGAATTGTTACCTGGAGCACTGAGCTGCAAGTCGCCACTTGCTGCAGGGGACTCTGGGTTCTCCTCTGAGCACCTCACATAAGGTTCTCTTGTACTGTTTATGTTCTTATCACCACTCAAGTAATCCTATGCTTTTAGAGTCCATAGAAAGCACTGAGAATTTCAATGGTTTTGAAGAAAAAACAATGTGAATGAGAGATAAAGCCAGGAAAATGATCCTTTATCATTGTGCATGGCAGATATATGTGGGGTGGGCTTGAACACTTTTTCTCAGGCCAACTTGGAAAAGCATGGGATGCAGGCAGAGTAGCCCACTTACTTCAGCTTAGCAGCTTAGTGGAGACTGAATGGATTGTGACATCCAGTAGAGGAGAGTACACTGCTTCAGACCTGTTTCGACCAGATGAGACTGCTCAAGCCTGCAAGCAGCCCTGTGGGGATATAGGATGAGCTTGATTACACTTTTCATATGCATGTAAATGTCAAGCACAGATAAAATAAAATCAGTGGAAATGCAAGGCAATTCCAATGTGAGATGTTGTCACTTGGGGATGTATTATGATTATGAATATCATTTATTTATGTATATTATGTTTTCTTACATTGGAAAACAAATGCCATTTGATCTCTTTCATTTTATTTTTTTTCACGCGTATTTTCTAAAACACGGGCTACTGTTATTTTATTTTATTTTACTTTTTTTATATTTTTTATTGTAATTAATAAAAGGGTTACATGATATTTGCCAGATAGAAGGTGCATTAATTCACATACATTGATACCCTTTCACATGTCTTGGTCCCCATTACCCTTCCCCCGATCTCTTTCATTTTAAAGAGTAATGTTTCCCATATTGTTTTCATAAAAGCATGTGGTGCATTAAACCAAGAAATAGTGTTGTTTTCATAATAATATCATTGAATTAGTATCAATACCATCTCACTGTGGTTTTCTTTTGAGAGGCACAGGCAAGGTTTGGTGCTGGTTGAGAATAATTCGCATGCAATAGAGAGCTGGAGGAAGCTGTCACATTTAACACAGGGGATGTATCATGGATCACATGGAGAGGAGGGATGGAGGGCAGTTTAGAGCTTCACCTTTCTCACAAGGCTCCGGCTTGTTGCATGTGTTCCTTTTTACCCCAGAAAGAGACAGCCTCCCATGACCATCTTCTCTGCCTCATGAACACCGTCAAGAAAGCAGCTCCTGAGACTGCCTAGGTGTGCTGGGACATCTGCTTCTCTAAAAGAGGAGCAAGGAGTCAATCTGCAAACAGTAAACACCCATTGCAGAGGGTGGCTGACAGGCCTGAGTTCCCCCTGGATCCAAGCCTTTGTGGAGGTTAAGGTCCTAGGTTAGCTTCCAATGCTGAGGACACTGGTTTTTGTCTGCCTCTCTCCTTTACCTTCCCTCGTTATCCACATCTATTAATGTTCCTGAATAATTCATGAGGAATACTATCAGTATCATTCTATATTTAAAATTCCTGTGCAGAGCTGCTGGATTTACTTGAGAAGGACAGCAAAGCGAGGAGAACCCATTTCATTCCCTGGTAGTTTCACTTGTCTATCTAAAATACAAGTATTGCTAACTTGTATTTGTTTTCCACTTGGGTTAAAATTCCCCACCTCTGCAATGAACCCTTGTCCTTCATCTCTGTAAATTCCCCCCATATCTCCCATGAGAGTACATGTAGTAGATTTCCATAGTGACCCCAGAGAGGATAGTGACCTGAGGTCCTGAGCCTCAGATGAGGAAACTTTTTTAAAAATGAGAAGCTCAAATGAAGCTTCGAGGCCAAAGGACAGAGCCTCCTTATCCCCCGTGTTATAACCTAGAAAGTTTATTTTACATTGTGCAGGCTTAAGTTTAGCTTTCTATGTATATTCTCGAATGATAGAAGTCTTATCAAGTGCATCTACTGCTTTTAAGAACTTGTACATCAACTAAAATGCATATAGAATAAAAGAATATTTGTCAAGCGATTTCTCTTGGCCTATTCCCTTGCCTCCTGGTTTGTTCTGAAGCAGAAAGATCTTTGGTGATTCCCTCGTGGATCTTCTACCTGGGAGGGCACTGCCATACCCATTTGTGCTAATTTTGTGTGAGCACGAGGATTCAGAAAATACTTGGGACAAGTGATTTCACTGTTAGCACCCATTAGTCAAACACTGTTCTCTCCATTCACAGAAGGCAGCCTTGGATATTAAGACCTTCAGTTATTGACTGAGTAGCAACTTTTATGTCCCATATTTACCATAATCTAGTGTTTTTAGGAGTTCACATTGTATATGATACAATGGATATGTAAGTCTCAGGGGATAAGACAAGTATATAAATTGTTCTGCAAAGCCAACTTCAAGCCCAGGGAGCTTCATCTGAATATTTCTTATGAATAATTCAAGTAGACATGAGGACCATCTCCTACATCCTTCTAGTGCATAGCTCTGTGTGAAATACCATCACACCATTTCCTTTGCATCAGAACAATGTTGATACCACTCCAGCTACAGATATTACAATTATAAGCAAATTACAGATCCAATGCATCCTGAAAGTATCTGTTCAAATTTGACCCAATCATCAGAAACAGAATTAGCCATGTTTAGGAGAGAAGGATTTCAGAATGGATACCGTAGAGTTCATGAGGACATGATTCCTGCCAATGGTGCACTGCTGAGAGAGCGAGAAGATGGACTTTGCCTCATGTCAGGAGAGGTTGCATTTGGTGATAGTGGTACACTTGGTATAGCACGGCCTGGGTGGTAGTTAAAGAAGGGCATGTAGGGGAAATCACAGGCAGTGGCTAAGGAGAGGATGGATCTAAGACTACACTGACATGGAGCTCTGCAGGTCTGCGCAGAATGAGTTTTGTTGAGCAAGGACATGAGCAGGGATGCCCATGCCCAGAACAGGGAGCAGCCACCTCTCATTCTCAGCTATGCCTTCACCACAGGCTCAGTCAGTTGCTCACAGCAGTGGTCAACACTGGTACACATCATTCTCCACTGAACCAAGTCACTATGAATTGAACAGACCACCTTGCCTCATTAACTAAGTCCTCATCTAAGAATGGTTAGTCAAAGTCTGAACTAATTCAGTAAAGTTGTACCATTTAAGTAGGTTGCCTGGTAAAGGATAGGGTTCAAAGGAAAGTACACTTGACCTCTGGGAGACTCAGTTGTTGCAGGTGATATTTTATAAAGGTACTAGAGGAGGAGTGACCCAGGCTGGACTCTTCTGGGCCCTTTCAGAGTTTTATTTTTTGCTTTTTTTTTTTTGGTTTTTTGCTAGTCCTGGGCTTGGGCTCATGGCATGAGCACTGTCCTTGGACTTTCTTAAGGCTAGAGCTCTACCACTTGAGCCTCAGCACCACTTCTGGCTTTTTTCTATGTATGTGGTACCAATGAATTGAACCTGGGTCTTCGTGCATGCTACGCAAGCACTCTACCACTAGGCCAAACTCCTGGTCCTGTTGTGGTTTTTTTTTTTTTTTTGTTTTTTTTTTGTTGTTGTTGTTGTTGTTTGACAGCTTTCTACCAGGATTGAATTCCTGGGAAGCAGGAAGTTGGGTCATCTATATATCCTTTTCTTGGCTTGTGCCTCCTCTATGACAATAACTGTAACTGTCTCCAAATCCCCCCACCTCACTCCCACCACCACTACCACAGCATTGGGAAATAGAGAGGGGAAAGTTCTTGGCTCTGGAGTGCAGAGAATGAGATAAGGGACTCAACTGCTGAAATCCATCTCTCCTGAGAACCAATTATATTTCCTGTCAGCATTTTCCCTCAGTGTGTGACCCTGGGCAAGTCACTTCATTGACTATAAAATACAGGGCCAAGTAGATCCCAACAAGGTTGATATGGGGTGTGTATGAATACAGATCCTCTGTAACCTAGATTCACATCCCTTTTCCATGACTTGTAGGCACCCATTCTTCCTTACATCTGGCCCACTCCTGAAGACAGCAATACTTATGTACACTTAGCAAGCATTAGTCATTTTCCCTCGTTTGCTATGCTAAGCTTCACTAACAGAGTAGTCAGTACATACTCTATTCCCATAAACGCTGGGCTAGAAATTGAAGCAACAGGGTGAAGTCTCACTCTCAAACTGATGTGGCCCTAAGTGGGACCTGGCCTTCTACTACCAGCATGTCAACCATTGTCCAATTCTTCCGGGCTGCTCTGACAGTGCCTCAGACAGGTGCATTAAGGAGACCCAGGTGCCCATAGACTTTGAACTATCAGAGCCCCAGCCCAGCAGCCCCCTCCCCAGCTGATCTTGACTCATCCTCTAGATTGACAGTTAAGGTGCTCGTGTTGGAATGTTGTGAGTTCTGAGGCAGTTGACAGTTAAGCAGACCACAGGGACTCAGGGCTTGGAGGAGGGCAACTGTGGGCTCTAGGCTGTTCAGCAGGGCTTTATCTGGAACAAAGGTTTGGTCATTTGGACCAGGGATTAAAATTTAGAGCCAAATTTAGACTTGAGTCAACATCTGGACTGTTCAGTAAAGCAAAGTCCTCTTCCAGTAAATATATCAAAGATCTATTGCTATTTTAGGGCAGGAAGATTTGGGAAAATGAGAATCTATGGATTTAGTGTCCAGGCCAGGATCTAATGGTCCCAGGTATTCAGACAGATCCCTGTCCCCAAGGAACAAACTGTGAGCTCTTTTTTAATCTGTCAGTTGTGAAGTTGAATTCAGGGCCTGTGCACTCAGTGTAAGCACTATACCACTTTGAGCTACAATACTGTGTCCCATTTTCTGGTGGCTAATTGGAGATAAGAGTCTTACATATACCTGCCCCAGCTGGGTTCAAATCATGATCCTCAGATCTCAGCCTCTTGAGTAGCTACTATTGCAGGTGTAAGTCACCAGTGCCCCGGCCCAGCTATGTTTCTTTACTTTGCATGTATTATTGTCCACTGCTGTGATTTTGAGCAAATCAATTTAAGTTTCAGTCCCCTGAATAAGAATCAGAGGTCCTAGGTTATCTTACATCACATGAAATATCAGATTTTTCTTGTAAAGAGTGGCACCCATGCTGATGAGGAAAAATAAGATGTCATCCCTTGATTTGTCACCTTCCATGTACCAGCTTCTCAAGACCATTACTTCTAAATAGATCATTTTGATTCTAACAGGCACTTAATAATTGAAAACCTTTTATAGATAGCATGTAGATGGTAGTGATTTTTCTTCATTTTTTATTTGTTTTACCATATAACAATAATACTCAGTTTTTATTAACATTTTAACATTAAAAAACAAGGAACTGAGGCAGGTACTGATGGCTCGTGCCTGTAATCCTAGTTATTCAGGAGACCATGATCTGTGGATCATGGTTTAACGCCAGCCTGGGCACAAAAGTCCATGAGACTCTTACCTCCAATTAACCACCAGAAAACCTGAAGTGGTGCTGTGGCTCAAGTGATAGAGCACTAGACTTGACCTGGAGAGCTCAGGGACAGTGCCCAGGGCCAGACTTGAAGCCCTATGACCAACAAAACAAAATAAAAGAAGGAATTGAGAAAGATAAATGCCTAGTGGTGGATGTTCCCAGCTCAGGACATCAATACAATCAACCACACTGTGTTTTGCTGACTTTCTATTATTGGTCTTTTAGATATTTTGAAAGCCAAGTGGAATATGCATTTTTCAAAGCCCTACTGTTCGGGAAAGCAGTATGGTGATTCCCCTATGATCCAGCAATCTCATGCCTAGGAATTTACCTAAATGTCCACACACAAGGCCATACTAAACCTACCGGCAAAATGATGTGTGTTGAAGCATTATTTACCATACCTAAGATATGGAACCAACCCAGATACCCCTCAGTAGACGATTGGATCAAGAAGATGTGGTATTTATACACAATGGAATTCTATGCTGCCATCCGAAAGAATGACATTGCCCTATTTGTAAGGAAATGGAAAAATCATATTAATCCAGATGCAAAGAAACATAAGGTCTATTGTTTCCCTTATTGTAATAATTAGTATATGTCTAGGATTCTCCTAGCAGAGAATCCAATAGCTCAAAAGTTATGTACATATGGCCATATAGGATGAGGCTAACCAAAATGAACTCTGGGATATGGAAATAAGATATTTATCTTTGTGATTGTTATTCTTAAGGTACTATGTAACATTTTCTCTTTTCTTTTTTTCCCTTATGGTTTATCTCATGTTTTTACTGTATCTGACTTTGGTGCCTGGTATATTGTATATAAGCCTATTTGTTTACTTGAAATAGGGAAGGGAAAGGGAAAAACAAGATAATTGGGAGGGGCGGAGGAGAGAAAGTGGGAGAAAAACATGGGAAGGGGTATCAATATGCAATAAGTAATGACCAAGTACCTGATGAATGTAAGTATAACCCCTCTCTACATCACCCAGACAATTAAAAAAAAAAGCCTTACCCTGATTTGAGTGGCTCCTCTAGGCAGATAGCAAAAAATAGATGCAATGGTTGGCTGTGAAATAAATTTAACCCCCAGGTATCACAGAAAATATGCTGCCTCTCCCAGCAGCTGTTTAGTGGAATCAAAATGTGTAACGGTCACTGGGCACTGGTGGCTTATGCCTGTAATCCCAGCTACTCTAGAGGCTGAGATCTGAGGATCAAGGTTTACAGCCAGCCTGGGCAGAAAAGTCCCAATGACACCCATATCTCCAGTTAACCAACCCCAAACTGGAAGTATTGCTGTGGCTCAAAGTGGTAGAGCACAAGCCTTGAGCAAAAGAGCTCAAAGACAGTGTCCGGACCCTGAGTTCAAATACCACATCCTAGGGGAAATAAAAGAGCAACTGAGAAACAGTACCAAATATCCAAACACCCATATAGCCTATGCAAGTGAAGCCTCTGGGAGTGAAGATGGTTCAAGAGTCTCAACTGTAGTTTATTTTGTGCACCTTTAGAGTAAAAATAGTGAATCTAAATGTCGAACATTACTTAGCAAAGAAGTCCATGTTTTACAAAAATAGTTAAACCAGAAAGTTAAAGGTACAATGAGGAAAATTTTTTTCACCTCAGTTGTGTGTGTGTGTGTGTGTATGCATGTGTATGTGCGCATGTGTGCACACATGCACACATACCTGTGCCTTTGTGTTCTGGTCCTGGGGACTGAATTCAGGACCTATGCACTATCAGCTCACACCAGTAATCCTAGCTACTCAGAAGAGTGATATCTGAGGACCACAGTTCAAAGCCAGCCTGGGTAGGAAAGTCTGTGAGACTCTTTATCTCCAGTTAATTAACCTCAAAAATACTAGAAATGAAGCTATGGCTCAAGTGGTAGTGCACAGCACTGAGCAAAAAATTCAGGGAGGGTACTGGAGCTCTGAGTTCAAGCCTCAGGACAGGCAGAATAAAATACATGATACTTAGCATTTGCATTTCACGTGAAAAAATATGACATCCTTAAAGATATCCTACCAATGAAAAAAATGAGTTTCCCACCACATGATGCCATTGCATCTCTATCACAGAAGTGCTAGGCTACCTCAGACCCAGTGAGATGCCTTGGTTTGGGGATCCCTTTAGTACACTGATACATTCCAGATCCTAAGAAATACTGATGTAGAAGCAGATGAATGTAAGACTTGGGAGATGGGAGTAAACTCAAAGTCCATCTATCCAAAACATAAAGGATCTTACACTGTGGAGTTGGGTATGTTGGCTGAGTAGCCCAAGGAGCAAAAAGGTTCTGTAAGTTTATTTGCTACCACACACACGAGTGTATTCAGTCCCATATTGACCTCACCCCCTAACTTTTTTTTGCCAGTCATGGGGCTTGAATTCAGGGCCTAAGTGCTATTCCTGAGCTCTTTAGCTCGAGGGTAGTGCTCTATCACTTTGAGCCCCAGTGCCACACCAGTTTGGGGAATGGTTAATTGGAGATAAGAATCTCATGGACTTTCTTGCCAGGATTCCTTCAAAACACTATCCTCAGATCTCAGCCTCCTTCCTGAGTGGGTAGGATTATAAATATGAGCAAGCAATGCTCCACTTTTCCCCACATTTTTAATAACAGCATCCTAAAGAAGTTCCCGGGGAGGAAAAGTCCACACACCAAGATGGCGCTCTCTTTACACATTACCCTGGCTAGCAGGAAGCCAGTGCTGGTGTTCTTTGGATGACCCTTATGTGGGTCTAGTGACTCATGTATATGCTACTGTCATGGCTGAAAGTCAGCAACATCCTACACACACAGCAGTCGGGCCCTTCACCCTCTTCCCATAGCAGTTATTTATTCTTCTGTTTCCTCCTTTCAGCCATTTACCTTAAGCTTCAAAGAAGAAATGGGGCCATCAACTAATGTTATCATCTCTGACAGAAGAGAATACAGAAATCAGTGATATTAGGTAAGAATCTTCTTCTTGAGATATACGCTGTTGAACAGGATATTTCATTTGATATAGATCTACTTTCAGAACCTATTCTCCAAGATAGGAAAATATCATCTGTGGAAAGACAAATAACTTTAAGCAAAGTAAAGCAGACTCAAAGAAACATAAGTTGCATGATTTCCTTCATTTATAAAAATTAGAATGTGCCTATACAAGTAAACCCAATGAATAGTAAAAAATCAAAAATTTCTTGGACATGGCAAATTAAATGAGAGAGACCCAAAGAGGTTATTATTAGAAGGACTCATTAGCATATTAAATCATGCTATTCAAAATGAACTATAAGAAATTGAAACAAGGGTTTTTTTGGTACTGTTTGTAGTTTTTTTCTGTTTTATTTTCTTTGTGGCTGTTTTTGATTACTGTACTCGTTATCTTACATGTGAGTTTATCTGATTTGATGAGTGGATGGGGACACAGAAACAGTGGGATAAAGAGTGAAACAATCTCAGTGATAC
The DNA here is from genome assembly GCF_031878675.1 of Megascapheus bottae. Taxonomy (NCBI): domain Eukaryota; kingdom Metazoa; phylum Chordata; class Mammalia; order Rodentia; family Geomyidae; genus Megascapheus; species Megascapheus bottae. Next base: position 14,263,344 of record NC_143536.1, read on the forward strand.
TCACTAGTCGCCATTTTGGAAATGTACCATGCAACTTGGGGGAATCAGATTAGGAGGGGGAAAAACTGGGAGAATGTGGGGGAGAGAGTAACACTGTACAAAAGAAATGTACTCATTACATGATTTATTTAACTGTAACCCCTCTGTACATCAGCTTTAAATAATATGCCAAATTCCTATATCTGTCCCACTAGATATTTTACTCACAGTTTGGGATCATAGGTTCTCTTGCTATTTGAACAGCAACCTGTTTTACAAATAAGTGTCCATTTGAGATTCCATCATGTCGTTGTAATCGTATCAGAGCTACTGCCTTTATATACAGCCCATATGGATAAATGAAAATAGTCCACTTCCCTGGCAAGGAATATGTTTGTTTCCAGTATGGTGGCTGGGTGCATTCATGTAGAACAATTGGTATAAATTTAACTTTTCATGCTAATGAATTAAATGTTGGATCACATTAACAAATGATTCCATTCTTAAGAGTTTGGTAATTTATGCTTTATAATATATTTTGGAGTCTTAAGTGTCACAATAGGGCTGTTCCCATTACATTCATTACTGCTTAATTCCACCCTCTTGATCTACTTACTTCAACTAGATCCCACCTCATAGCTTTTATCTTTTACCTTTCCCCCATTGCCATTGTCCTTTGAACCCACCAATAGTAGATCAATACTCCATTAGCTTAGACCACTCCTGATCCTATTTTCTCTACAAACACTGAGAAGCAAACTTCTAGGTATGTTTTGTTAATGTCATTGGTGTTTTGCAATTGGGTGAAGTAGACTAGCTAAGCTAATCATCATAGGTAGCCAGGATAAACCAAGCTTCTCCATTTGCCTGATCATCTCAAGTACCATCTTTTGGTTTTGTTGAAAAACTTTTATTGACCTTTGTGGGTTTTGCTTTCCTTTCTAATTTTGCATTGCTCTACTTACACTATTTCCAAATTGAAGACTTAAATTCTTGATTGAATGAATGCTATTCTTATTTCTACCTGAGTTGAGAAATTACTTGTGTTTATGAAGAGGATTGAATTTTCTTAATTTTTCTTCTTTTATGTGGGGCAGGTCTGGTGTTTAAACTCTGGGCTGATACTTGGTAGACAATGGACTCCACCACTGAGGCATTCCCAGCCCTTTGAGCTTCCTTTAATATTGTAACCATGCAAGTCTTTCTCATGGGACTCTAATTTTATGAGGACATGCCTCAACTGTGGGACTATTTACAATTCTTGGAAGTTTCCATTCCTGCCTGTCAGCTGCAGGTGGAGTTCCAAGGGCATCCCCAGATCTTTTTTAATGAGGCTCAGAACATGTACATGTGGAAAGCCCTGCACAAGATGGAATATGAATCAGCACTGCTAGCAGCTACTTTTTCTTTTATGTATTTTATGTATGATGAGCCCCAATATTTTCTTTCACCTCAGGTAATTACAAGAGAATCATTGCACGTAGTTTCTTTTGTGAAATGTCAGTTGAAAATGCATTTTCACTGAGGAAGTTGGAAATGTTTCAAGACAAACAAATATAGATCAGTCATAACAAAAAAAATGATTGTCCAGCTTCATTACTGAATTAGCTTCATTGCAGTCCTGCCTCTATTCACTTGGTGTCAGAGTTTCCATTTGCATCACTGATGTGATTGCTACTTTTCATTCTGACCACAGAACCACAGAGCACATGGTACAACCTCAGAATAACATGCCACCAAGCTGGCTGCTTTTACTGAGTTCAGATAATTGTTTTGTTTTAATAGCTTCCTAAACTGTACAAACAGAAAGTCTGTGAATTTCTAGAATTCTAAACTACCTTATGATGTATTGAGGAAGAGAACATTTTTGTTAGTCTGTATTCTGTTGTGTTCACTGGTGTCATTCCATAAACACTATTCATTTGAATGCTTCTGGTTGCCAATCAACGCCAGAATATCCTCAACAGTGTGTATTAATTGCCATTCAGCAATAATGATAGTTTAGATTGCTTCATGGTATTAGAACATTTTTCATCTCAGCTCCAGAGCAATCAACCGGAACAATGAGTAGCTGTTACATCTACAGACAATTTCTTGTTAGATTACATTGCCATTCATATAATGGCAGGAATCAGTTTCTCTTTTCTTTCGTACCTCTCATTTAGTTTTGCCTTTCATTGAGGAAAATGTTTAACAATAGATCTACTTATTAGAGCAATCACTCACACACCACCCGCCTGCTAAACCAATTATCAGGTTTTTTAGTCAATTATGAATAGCATTAGCAATGATTAACAGTGAACTGTGTTCCTAGCTGTCCTGGAAAGCTTAGTGTAAAGGACAACTTTTAAACTAGAAGAAGATATACTCAAGGAGTTACTGCACTCTGAAATGGTAAGGCAATATTTCTTTGTCTGAAATAGAAGTGTTTTTTTTCATCTTTCTCTATCAAATTAAGATCAGCAATTAAACCATAAACCAGGAAAACCAGGTCCTGTTTGTAATCCTAACTACACAGGAGGCTGAAATGAGGTGAGAAGACTGTTTCTAGGCCATTGCAGGAAAAAAAATGTTCATGAAATGTCATGTTGGCCAATGAAAGGAGGACTATGGTGATATTTCCCTGTCTTGTCAGCAACTTGGGAAATGTAAATAAATAGATGGTAGTCCACACAAGCTCAGGCAAAATGCAAAACCTCAATGGAAATATAAGGAAACTAAATAGAGCTCCTGGTGTGATACATATCCACTTCACAATATATGAGCCTGAGGTCAGACTCAAGAGCCGCCAATAATGAACAATGCAGACAGTAAACCGCTAACAATAAACAATAAAGCAGTAGGTAGCCTAGCCGACTGGCTGCCCAGTATGCTTGTAAATGGCAGTGTTATGTTACAAACCTTATGCTTGCTGTCATCCTCTTTGGAAATGATGGTCTTACTTGGAAAAAATTATTTATGACTTGATTATCAAAATGGAGTTGAGACATATATTCTTTGAGAAAAGCATCTATAAAACATGCATCCTTTCCTTGTTTAGGCACTTTGACTTGTCAATGTTTTTCTAATCTTTTTCATACACCTGATGATCACTAAAACACTGTGTAAGCAAGTCACAGCACAACAGCGCCCTCACCCTGTCTTTCTATATAGTTCCAGGCAGCCTCAGAAGAATTGGAAAATGTTAAGTATCCCTCACTTAGTATGTGAGAAAAAAATGATATAGATACTAAAATATATATGGTAGTCTCTCTCTTGAAATGCCATTCTAGTTCTACATACTGGAATGAGCCAAAAATGGTCCAAGGGCTGCAAAAAAAAGTTGATTAGGTGAAAACTCATGATGTCTTTGATTCCTGCATCAATTGTTTCTGCTCCCTATCAGTCTTTTAGGTTGCTGGAGCTTTATGTGATTGTGTTTCATTATTGTGAATCTATCTGTGAATCTGTATATATGTTACAATTGTCTTAGAACATATTTGTATATAACAAATAAACAGAGCCTCAATAACTTCCTAAAGATAAAATCTATCACAAACACACACCGAATATGTGTTTCGTCATCTAATTCTCACCATAATTGTACCAGGAGTTTGATTGCTTTCTTCAGTAACTCACATACCAATATTGATGACCAAACCTCCCACAATTGTACTTTGAAAGACAACTCAGGAGTACTTGGGAGTGAATGTACTGTCACTCAGAGCTAATGCAATGAATTTAAGGATTCATAAATTGTTCATTAGCCCTAGTGTAAAGAGTTTACCATTCTTATGTTTTTAGTTGCCAAAGATCATATTTTGTCAAGATCATATTTTCACCCAGACTTTGGCATCTTCATTCATCTGAAATGCACATAAATACACCTACCCTTGGTATTTCTGACCAACTCATAGATTCTTGGAAAAGACCACATGAAGATGTAGCCCATTGTGGTTCATTATCTGTAAGTTCTGGAATGATGTCTTCAAAGACAGATCCAAACAGGCCCAGAGTTCACACCTCATGACCAACCAAAAATAATAATAATAATTAACTCTTAGGAAGAGTTTTCGGGCAGGAGAGAAGAATGATGTTCTCTTCATTGGCTCATATCATTCCCCTAACCACATTCTGGGAGTGTTACTTGCAATTTCAAGGCCTCTGTGTGTCATTTCTTTGTTGCTCCTCTTCTAGAGCAACAGCTCAGTCCATCTTTGCTGTCCACCCACTGCCACACACTCCAGCCCCTAGTCCACAGCAAGAAAGCTCCACCTCCATACTGACATTTCCTGCTTCCTCCTAGATCCCACACAGGACCACAACATGTATCAGCTGCTGGGCTTTGCAAGAGCAATTTTCTGTGTCTTACATAATAGCAATGAAGCTCTACTTTCACTCAACTTTAGAAAGAACAATTAACCATGGATATTATTCTGTGAAAGATGAAAATTACATACACTATGTAAGACAAAGTCCTCACATCCACTATAAAATGCATAGTAGAAACATTTCCCTCAGAATTAATTTTCCTTATTGAATAAAGGATAATGTATTTGGCACTCAAACCACACTTGAGGAGTGCATGCTTCAAGAGAAACACTGTTGCCTTTTCTACTGGTGTCCTCTGGACCAGCTTTGGTTGTGACCATTGATTGAAACACTATTCCCTATCTGGTTTTCTAAACTAGTGACACAAAACTAACCTTGGTAAAATGTAAAACCTATTCAAATCCCCAGTGTTTTCTATAATTACAGGTAGCAGGTGTAACTTGTAGAAGTGGTAAGTATACACAGATTTCCCAGGAAGTATGCCCTTGACTTTAGGTAAGTCTTATTCCGGGTTGTGTAAGGAGACAGTCTCTGATGCAAAGGAATTATTTTGCTACTACAGAACTATAGCCATGGAGGCTGTAGGCAGGGTCCTGAGCAAGAGGAAAAATAAGGTCAGTCTTCTGTAAGCAGTGTGCCTTCACCTGGTGTAGTCAGGGAAGAGGGAACCACTCTGTCTACTGATTTTCTTCCAGATGTGTGGGCTCTTGGTGGAGATACTACACTTAGAAGTTGTCTACAGTGATGATGAAATTGAGGGTAGGCAGCTGTGTTCCAGGTAAAATCCAATAGGAGGGTGTTTCAGGAACAGTGAAGTCATACCCTCTGCTTGGGACAAAGAAATCATAGACAAAAAGGAAATGTGGGGCTTCTGTGTTGTTCTTTTTACATTTTAGTGGCAAAATGGTATGAGTTGCTGTGACTGTTGGTTTTGAGGGTGTTTTATGTCTTGGTGGGCTGTTTAAAGATGATCTTTCCTAGAACACCTACTCTTTTCTGCCTCTGCTGTTGACAAAAATCAAATTTTATGCTGCAGGTTATAAGCATTCCATGGGGATTCTGCACAAGAAGTTTCATGCTTGGCTCTGGAATCAGTCTGTGATGGAATCTGCTGGGCACTACTCATTTTCACACATATATTTCATCCTGGGAAAATGTTCTTCTAGATGTAGGAGAAATACTCTTTTTTTCATCCTGATCTTTCCAGCACTTTAATTATTCTCCCTTTCTGCTTTCACTAATGGCTACTTCTAAAGATGGATGAGAGGGTATTTAGTGTTAGCTCATTGTGAAAGCTTCTCTGTCCTTAGTAAAGGGGTGTAAAAAATGACTTTGATGCACATCCAACCCTAGACTCTTCACAAAGCCGTGAACAATGAGGATGGCTTATATAATTTTGCTTAAAGTAAAAGGTCTTACCCCAAAATTCCATCTGTAGTCATGTCAAAAGTTAGGCCTTAGAAGATTTCTACTTATGGATTGAAGATTTCAGTTCTAGACTAGATTAGTCTAGCAACAGGATAAAAGTATGCCATTAGACACCTTCAGTGGGACTATGTTACAGAGATATATGGAGGATCATTGTCCCCAGAAGCAATGAATAATACCCAAAGTCCTTGCCGTATTTTCCAGAGATCTAAGGGTTCACTAAGCAGCTCCAGTTCCCAGGCAAGTATGACCCCAGGGTAACTAATATAAGAATCCTAAAGACCAGGATAGTAAGTAAACTCTGGTTTCTTCCTGACATTAACCTGGAATGATGTACCCCAGAGTCTCTGAGAGGGACAGAAGCTAGGATGGAGCACAGTGGGCCCTAACCAAGGCTGTCATCACGAGATTTTCCTTAGTCCCTCAGGGACAACCCAAGTCCTCCATGCACTACCTGAGCATTCTCATATCTTATCTTTGTTTACACTCCTTCCTCTACTCATCAGCACCCTAAGTGTCCATGATTATTTTTCCTTATAACACATCTTACCCTAATTTCTCTGTTCCCTCCATGAATTTTGAAGTCGGTTTTAATTCTTTTTTTTTTGCAGCTTGATGAAACTAAGACATTCCTATAGGAAATCCATGAAAAGCACCACCTTCAACAAGACCATCACCTGTGTATCACCCACAGCTCACTTTCATTTGCCTCTGTTCTGTATGAACTCTGGGCAATCCAAAACTTTTAGGTACTCAGACAAAATTAAAAATTTACTATCAAAACTATAGGCTTGTGTTTTACCTGACTCCTCTTCCTACTTCTCATTAATAACTTTTGTGGTCATTTCCTATAGGCTTATTTTTGTAATGATGGAAAAGAAATTAGGCCTTGCTTGACATCTTATAAGTCACCTAGAATTGTCTCACTAGAAAACCCTGCCATCTATTGATAATTTTGTGTGGCCCAAGGATACTGTCAATTGCCAAATGGCTCCTGACAGGAAAAAAAGCTTCCCAAAGCAATCCAGAAATCCATATGGAATAGTAAAAGACCCCGAATAGCAAAAACAATCCTTAGCAGAAAGAACAGCACTGGGAGAATATCAATACCAAACTTCAGACACTATTACAGAGCTACAGTACAAAAAAAAAGCTTGCTACTGGCACAAGAACAAGCCTGAAGACCAATGGAATAGAACTGAAGACCCAGAAATCAACCCACAGACTATGGCTACCTAATCTTTGATAAGGGAATAAAAAAAATAGCAGATAGCCTCTTCAACAAATGGTGCTGGCAGAATTGGTTAAGCCCCTGCAGAAAACTAAAGTTGGATCTTTATATGTCACCCTGCCCCAGAATTAGTTCCAAACAGATCAAAGACATTGAGGTAAAAGCAGGTACCCTGAAAACTTCAAGGAAGGAATAGGGCTCCTTGGCACAGGGCGAAACGTTCTTAATAAAGACAACAAATTAAAGTTTGAACAAATAGGGTTGCATTAAACTGCAGAACTTCTGCATGGCAAAGGGCATAGCCAGCAAGATAAATAGGAAGTCCACAGAGTGGGAGAAGATCTTTACTGGCCATATAAGACAAGGGCCTCATATCTAAAATATACCTACAGATCAAAAAAATTGAATCCCTCAAAAACAAATCTTCCCATTAAAACAACCATCCCATTAAATGGTGGGCGGAAGACTTGAGACTTCTCTGAAGAGGAAATAAGAATGGCCAATAGACGCGAAGAAATGCTCCACATCTCTAGCCATAAAAGAATGCAAATCCAAACAACTTTGAGATTCCACCTCACCACAGTTAGAATGGCCATGATCAATAACAGATACGGGCAGGGACATAGAAAGAGAACACTACTACACTATTGGTGGGAGTGTAAACTTGTTCAACCACTCTGGAAAGCAGTTTGGAGGTTCCTCAAAAAGCTAAACCTAGAGCTCCCCTATGACCAAGCAATCCCACTCCTGGGCATTTACCCAAATGTCCACAAACAAGGTCATACTAAACCATGTTCACTGCAGCATTATTTACCATAGCTAAGATATGGAACCAACCCAGATGCCACTCAGTAGATGAATGGATCATGAAGATGTGATATAAATATACCATGGAATTCTATGCTGCCATCAGAAAGAATGACATCACACAATTCATAAGGAAATGAAAAGACTTGGAAAAAATATTAAGCCAGACCCAAAGAAACATAGGCTCCATGGTTTCCCTCATTTGTAATAATTAGTACACATCTAGGATTCTCCTAGCAGAGGATCATAATAGCTCAAAAGCTATGTACATTTGGCTATATAGGATGAGGCTAAGGGAAATGAACTTTAGGAAATGGAAACAAGAGGTTTAACTTTGTGATTATTGTTCTTAATGTACTATGTGAAGTTATTTTCTCTTTTTTTCCCCTTATGGTTAATCTCACATTGTTACTGTATTTGATTTTGTTACCTGGTATATTGTATAGATGTTTATTTGAAATAGGGACAGGAAGGGGAAAAGCAAGATGGTGGGGGGGAATTGGAGAAAAACATGAGGAGGAGTATCAATGTTCAAGAAGTAATGTACCCACTACCTGATGAATGTAACTGTAACCCCTCTATACATTACCCCGACAATAAAATACAATTAAAAAAAAAAAAAAGCTTCCTGAGGCCAGGAGTTCGGCCTAGTGGTAGAGTGCTTGTCTAGAATGCACAAAGACCCAGGTTCGATTCGTCAGTACCACATACATAGAAAAAAAGCTGGAAATGGTGCTGTGGCTCAAGTGGTAGAGCTCTAGCCTTGAGAAAGCCCAGGCCCTGAGTTCAAGTGTTGGGGGCCAAGTAACGCCATGTCTAATAACTTTCTGCTGAAACAAGGCAAAGCGCAAGAGGCAGGGCGCAAGACTTGATTACAAATGAGTTATTGTTTATCACTCTCTGCTGGGACCTAGAGTGAGGGGATATTAGCTGGAGGGACTTCCTCAGGAGGGGGGGTTTTATTGGAGAGAGATTTTCCTGCCTTGATGAAGCTTCGTGGTGTCTCTGTTCGTGCTCTGGGGAAGGAAGGCTGAGCGCAGGAGGACAGTGGGCCCTCTCCTCTCGTGGCTCATCCTGCTCAGGGCGTGTTTTTCCCCATCCCTCCTACTAGTCCAGAGGTTCCAGGGATGAAGGACCTCGACACCTGTCTTTGTTCTTTGTGCCTAGGTGTCTGCGTGGTTTCCTAGTAGGGCATAACATTTTGAAATATGAAAGTAATGATGTACCTCTTCATGGGCTCGTATCTTTCCCATAACCACATTCTGTGTGCACTGCTTGCAGTGTCAAGGCCTCTATGCGCCATTTCTTTGCTGTGATGGAATCTGCTGGGTACTACTCTTTTTCACACATGTATTTGATCATGGAGACAATGTTCTAATGTGGACCCAAAGATGTAGGAAAAATGCCCTTTTTCACTCAGGATCAGAGTCAATAGCAGCATTCATTATTCTCCTGTTTTGTTTTGTTTTTTCATCAGTCCTGGGGCTTGAACTCAGGGCCTGATCACAGTCCTTGGGCTTTCTCAAGGCCAGACTCTACCACTTGCATAGCACCTCTTTTGGCTTTTTCTATGTATGTGGTACCAAGGAATCAAACCAGGGTCTTCATGCATGCAAGGCAAGCGCTCTACCACTAGGCCAAATTCCCTGCCCATCTCCCATTTCATATTACATCTAATTAAAAGCCACTTCTAGGGATAGATTAGAAGATATTTAGTTTCAGCTCATTGTAAAAGCTCTTGTGTCCTGAGAAGAGAGAGAGATTAGAAGATATTTAGTTTCAACTCACTGTAAAAGCTCCTGTGTCCTGAGAAGAGAGGAAGTGAAACATGACCTTGATACACAACTACCCAAGACTCTTCACCCATTCACTAACACTGTGATGCATAATGTGTTTTGCAGAAAATCAAAGGCCCTTCCCCACAATTTTTCCTGTAGTCATTTCCAAAGTTAGGCTTTCAAAGATTTCTATTGAAGATTTCAGTTCTACATTCTTCGAGTAACAAGATAAAGTTATGTTAATAGATGCCTACAATGGGTCTGTGTCAGGGACAATAAAGACATACTTGGAGGGCCATCACCAGAGGCAGTTAATACCACCTGAAGTCCTGAGACTTCTCTCCAGAGATCCAAGGGTTCAAACAAGCAGCTCACTTCCCTGTGATACCCAGTGTATAGGATGACGTATCCTGAAGAACAAGATGTTAAGTGAACCCTCGGTCTTCCTGACATTAATCTGGAATGAGGCACCCCAGAGTCTCTGGAAGGGACAAAAGCTAGAGTACTGAACACAGTGAGCCTTGAACAAGACTATGGTGATGGGACTTTCCCTAGACCCTCGGGGACAACCCCAGGCCTTCTGACACTACCTTGACCATTCTCATATCTAGTCTTTGTCTATGCTGTAGGTAGTTTATCCTTTTTCTAATCATCACACCTCTAAGTGTCCCTGTTTATTCTGCTTCCTTGTAACACATCTTACCCTAATTTCTCTGTCCCTTTCATGAATTTTGAAGTTCAGTTTAATTTTCTTTTTGAAATCAACATGACAGAACACTCAGGCTTTGACAATATCACCATTGGGATCACTCACAGCTGACTTTATTTTTCCTCAGTTGTACATAAACTCTGGACAAAATTCTGAACCAGAAATTCCTTTTCAGTGCTCACTGTGGTCATTTAGTGGAGGGATCTGGTTGGTGGAATTGGGGGAAATGATGAAAAGAGTTGCGGCATACAAGATGAATTGAACATATGTAGGAATCATTACTATTTTCCTCATCTCCATACCACGGAGTCTTAGAAAGCACATTTACAAGGAAAGCTGTGATACCATCCTGGTAAAAATATTAATTTATTTCCTGGCCAACCACTGCATCTCTTTTTTGCTAGCTGCCTAGGGGAGCCATCCAAAATCACCGTAGGGCTTCAAAAATAGATCTTCTATTCGAGTTTACACTCAGATATCCCAAAGACCAATAAGAGAAAGCCAGCACAGTGCAGTATAATTAACTGATGTTCTGAGATCAAAACCAAGAAGTGCTGGGAATGTCAATGTTCTCAATTCTTTGTTCTTTTATGTTAAGTGGTTATTAAAATGTACTTATTAATATTGTGTGATGAGGGTAGTTAACTGGTACCATATAAGTGCCATCTATAAAAGGTTTTTGATGATTAGGTGTTTGTAAGAAGGAGGGGGAACAGTCAGCAGTAATGGTCTTAAGGATACATGGAAGGTGACAAATCAAGGGAAGACATAATCTTTATTTTTCCTCAACAGCATAACGTCATTCTTTATAGTTCAAGGAAAAATCTGATATATTCTGTGAGGTAAGATCAACAGGGTTCTGACTCTTATTCAGGGCACTGAGAATTAGACTGATTAGCTCAAAATCACACCAATGGACAATAATAAATGCACAGTAAGAAACAGTTTGGCCAGTGCCAGTGGCTCACACCTGTAATCCTAACTACTCAGCAGACTAACACCTGAGGATTGTCCTTCAAAGCTATGCTGGGCAGAAAAGTTTGTGAAACTCTAATCTCCAATTAGCCATCATAAAATGAGAAGTGGCACTGTAGCTCAAAGTGTTTTTAAAAAAAATGATAGGACACAGTGCCCATGTCCTGAATTCAAGCCCACACCAAAAAGAAACAGCATGGGCCTGGAGTTTAGCCTAGTGGTAGAGTGGTTGCCTAGCTTGTATGAAGCCCCGGGTTCGATTACTCGGTAACACATACATACCAAAAAAAAAAAAAGCCAGAAATGGTGCTGTGGTAGAGCTCTAGCCTTGAAAAAGCCCAAGAATAGTGCCCATGTCCTGAGTTCAAGGCCCAGGACTGGCAAAAAACAAACAAAAAAAACACTTGTTCCTTGTCTCTGAACACCTGGAACCAATAGACTAGCCTGACACTAAATCCATAGATTCTCATTTCCCCAAATCTCCTGCCCTAAACTAGCAATAGATCTACATTGTACTCAGAGAGGACCCTGCCCTACAGAACAGTCCAGATGTTGATTTAACTTTGGCACTAAATTTTACTCTCTGGTCCAAATGACCACACCTTTGTTCCAGATAAAGCCCTGCTGAACAGCCTAGAGCCCACATTTCCCCTCCTCCAAGCCCTGAGTCCCTGTGGTCTGCTTAACTGTCAACTGCCTCAGAACTCACAACATTCCAACACGAGCACCTTAACTGTCAAATCTAGAGGATGAGTCAAGATCAGCTGGGAAGGGGGCTGCTGGGCTGGGGCTCTGATAGTTCAAAGTCTATGGGCACCTGGGTCTCCTTAATGCCTTTGTCTGAGGCACTGTCAGAGCAGCCTGGAAGAATTGGACAACGGTTGACATGCTGGTAGTAGAAGGCCAGGTCCCACTTAGGGCCACATCAGTCTGAGAGTGAGACTTCACCCTGTTGCTTCAATTTCTGGCCCAGTGTTTTGGGACTATTCATAGTACTACTAAATAATTGTATGTTGTGAAGCTTAATATAGTAAATGAGGAAAAGTGGCTAGTGTTTGCTAAGTGTACATAAGTATTGTTGTTTGCAGGAGTGAGCTAGATGTAGGGGAGGAAATCTGGGTGGCTGCAAGTCATGGAAAAGGGGTATGAATTCAGGTTATAAAGAGGCTCCATATTCACACACACACACCCCATATCAGCCCTGTGGGGTCCTACTGGGACCTTTATTTTTACCGTCAAATGAAGTGACTTGCCCAGAGTCACACACTGAGGGAAAATGCTGACAGAAATTATCATTGGTTTTCCAGAGAGATGGATTTTAGTAACAGAGTCTGCACTCCAGAGCCAAGCACTCTTATTTCCCAATTTTTCTCACACCATGGATGCTATGCAGGAACAGTAACTGCCATGTAACTGACCCAACTGACTCAAACCAAGAGAAGGACACAGAGCTGACCCACTTCCTGCCTCCGGCATTTCAACCCTGACTGAAAGCTGTCACTTTCTCAAAAAACAAAAACAAAAACAGAAAACCTTGAAGGCCCAGAAGAGTCCACCACCCTTTGGGTCCCTGTTCCCACCAGCACCTTTACATATATCAACTGCAACAAATGAGCCTCGTTGAGTTCAGGGGAATCTTTGAAAAACCAGAGGTCTTCTTGGATCTCACTTTCCCTAAAACTCTATCCTTTCCAAGACAACCTACTTAAGTGGTATGACCATAAAGAATTGGCTCAGTCTTTGACTACCCATCTCTGGGTGAAGATTTGGTTAATGAGGTCAAGGGAGTCTGTTCAATTCATAGTGACTTGGTTCAGGGGAGAAAGATGTATAACAGGGTGTGTTGACTACTGATCTAGGCAACTGAATGAGCTAGTAGTAAAGGTATAGCTGAGAATGAGCAGTGGCTGCTCCCTGTTTTGGGCATGCACATCCCTGCTCCTTCCTTGACAAAACTGAGTACCATCATCTCATTCTGCATAAAACTTCAGGGCTCTGGGACACAGTATATTCTTAGAGATACCCTCCTCTTACCCAGTGCTTACAATTCCCACCACATGACCTTCTCTGAGGACTACCTAAGCCCTGCAATCCCAAGTTTATCACTATCACCAAAACCCACATTTGGACTCGAGGCATAGTCCATCTTCCCACTCATCTCAGCCACTTCTAAATGGCAAGGATCATGTCCTCATCTATCCTATGACATCCATACTGACATCCTAGTTTCTCTCCTATACATTGCTAAAACTATGTGCTGATCTGTGTCAAATTTGGAACATTAGGTCTATAATTTGCTTGTCTATAGTGTCTATGGCTGGAGTGGCATCAACATTGTTCTGAGGCAAAGGAGATGGGGTGGTGATGTTTGACCCAGATCTGTGTGCTAGAAGGATGTAGGAGGTGGACCTCATCTCTACATGAAATATTCAGATGAGATATTCAGATGAAGCTCCCTGGGCTTCAAGCTTGCTTTGCAGAAAAATTTATATATTTGCCTCATCCCCTGAGACTTATATATCGATTAAATAATGCACAAATGTGGGATTCCAATGAATACTAGATTATTGTAAATATGGAATATAAAGGTTGCTACTCAGTCAATAACTGAACTGTCTCAATTTCCAAAGCTGCCTTCTGTGAATGGAGAGAACAGTGTTTGACTAATGGATGCTGAGAGTGAAATCACTTGTCCTAAGTATTTTCTGAGTCCCAATAATCACACATAATTAGCACAGAAGAGCATGGCAGTGTCCTACCAGGTAAAAGAATAGAGCGTGATACTCCATAGGACTTTCTGCTTCAGAAGAAAGCTGGAGCAGGAGAATAGGCAAAGAGAAATCTCTTGACAAATCTACCAGAAAAGGGGGGTCTCATGAAGTTCCACCTTTGTCCATAGTTTTATTCTATATGAATTTTAGATTATATACAAGTTCTCAAAAGCGGTGGATGTACTTGATTTAACACAAGACTTCTATCATTAGAGAATATACATAGAAAGCTAAACTTAAGCCTGTACAATGAAAAATAAACTATTTCTAACTTAAAACATAGAGACTAAGCACTAAGGAGGCTCTGTCCTTTGACCTTGAAGCTTCATTTGAGCTTCTCATTTTTAGAAAACTTTCCCTCATCTGAGGCTCAGGACCTCAGGTCACTATCCTCTCTGGGGTCACTATGGAAATCTACTACATATATTCTCACGGTGGGTGTGGAGGGAAGGGAGGATACTTACAGAGATGAAGGACAAGGGTTCATTGGAGAGAAATTTTAACGCAAATGGAAAAGAAATACCAAGAGAAACCCTTGTATTTTAGACAGAGACAAGTGAAGCTACCAGGGCATTCAGTGGGTTCTCCTCGCTTTGCTGTCCTTCTCAAGTAAATCCAGCAGCTCTGCACAGGAATTTTAAATATAGAATGATACTGATAGTATTCCTCATGAATTATTCAGGAACATTAATAGATGTGGATAATGAGGGAAGGTAAAGGAGAGGCAGACAAAAACCAGTGTCCTCAGCATTGGAAGCTAACCTAGGCTTGACCTCCTCAAGGGCTTGGCTTCAGAGGGAACCCGGGCCTGTCCGCTGCCCTCTGCAATGGGTGTTTACTGTTGGCAGACTGACTCCTTGCTCCTCTTTTAGAGGAGCAGATGTCCCAGCATACCTAGGCAGCCTCAGGAGCTGCTTTCCTGACGGTGTTCGTGAGGCAGAGAAGATGGTCATGGGAAGCTGTCTCTTTCTGGGGTAAAAAGGAACACATGCAACAAGCCGGAGCCTTCTAAGAAATAGGAGCTCTGGTGAGAAAGGTGAAGCGCTAAAGTGCCCTACACTCTCTTTTTTTGACCCATGATATGACAGCTTCCAAATATGACAGCTTCCTAGAACACCCTGTTTTGTGCAAGTAATTCTCTACCAGCACCAAACTTTGCTGTGCCTCTCAAAACCAACCCACTGTGAGATGGTATTGATAATCATTATATACTACTATTATAATGAGAATAACATACTTACATGAAAATAATACAGAAATTATTACTGTTTTAAGATGTAATAAATACAAGAGTATTTATTTACCAGTGTGGAAAGCATATTACCTATAAGTAAATGATAACCATATTTACAATATATTCCCAAGTTACAATATCTCAAATTTGAATTGGCTTGAATTTCCACTAATTTTTATATATGCTTGACTTTTACATGTATATGAAAAGTCTATACAAGCCCACCCCAGATCCCCACAGGACTCCATGCAGACTTGAGCAATCATATCTGGTCAAAACTGGGCTGAAATAGTGTACTGTCCTCTACTGGATGTCACAATCCATTCAGTGCCCACCAGGCTGTCAAGCTGAGGCAAGTGGCTGCTCTGCCTGCACGACAGGGAGCCCAGATCCATCCCATGGGTTTCCAAGGTGGCCTGGGAGAAAGTGGTCAAGCCCACCCCACATTGTCTGCCACACATAGGGCTAAAGGATGAACTTCCTGGCTTTGCCCTCTCTCGACTCCTCTGAACACTCACATTGTTGTTCCTCTTCTTCAAAACCACTGACATTTTCAGTGTTCTCTACGCACTCCAAAAGAAAAGGATCCTTGACCTGTGAAAGGAAGGGAATAAATGGGACAGGAGAACTTCATGTGAGGTGCTCCAAGCAGAACCTGGAGTCCACTGCAGAAAGCCTGGCAAAGCTTCGGTGACTCATAGCCCAGGTGCTCCAGCTGACCATTAGAGTTTGCTCAGAGTGATTCAGAGGAACAACCTTGGAACACAAACTATAGAGGAGAGAGCACAGCTAAAGAGGAAGACGGTTGGATCATGGGATCACAGGATTTGCATTGCCTAGATGAGAACAGAACCTTCAGGTAGAGACTCATAAGAAGGAAAGAAGCAATGGTAAGAGCTCAAAGTAGAAGCTCAGAAATAGATTTTTTAATAGCCTATAGGGGAAATCAGTGGCTTTTGCAGGAAGGAACTGCTTTTTTGGCTGTTCGAGAGTATATCTTTTCAGTAAACACTGGTAAGGATGAGGTTGACATAGGACAAAGACTTGATCCCTCCCCCTTGATGGAATGGGTAACGCCATCTCCTTGCTCTCTCTCTTGTCATCTACACTCCCTTCTCAAGGCCTAGAATGCTTCTCTGATATAATGAGGAAGATAGACTCTAATTTCTAACATGCTTTCCTGGCCATCCAATCCTACCAATATGATCGGGGAGAATATATGTGACATACTATTCCTCAAAAGGACAGCCATTGTCTCCATGACATTTTCACATCCAGGTCCCTCCACTGCCTGCTTCCTTTCTCCTGAATAATGCCTGTTTTCTTTCTCTGAGTCAAACTCCTCCTGTAATGTTAGTCTGCAATATAATTGGAGGATAGATTAGGAATAGTCTTTCTCCACATAATGAGGTTCTTTATAAATCAGGAATCTTTTCCATGATTCTGGGGATGATTTGATCCCCCAGAAAAAAAACTACAGCCAACTCTATTTTTTACAGAAGCATAAATTTAAAATCCATATTCAAGACTAACATTTCCTATATACAGCAGCCAAACTTGCCCAATCCCAGTGTGTTAAACATTTGATTTTCAATTCATTTGCTACAGTATATAAACAGACCAAGGAGCCATGCTTCCATAAATGAAAATCTCCATGGTCTCCAGGATCCCACAAAGGTGTTTTCACTTGCATTGGCTGTTTTACCATGAAGATATTAACCCAATCTCACTATCTTCCCTTGGCAGGGCCGGAGGAACCAAAATGTGGAGTATAGGAAAAGCATTTTGGCATGGTCTCCAGAACTCTGGGTTTTGTTGTGGTGGGTGATGCCCTCTCTAGATCAACCCTGAGTTGAGGGAACCTGTAACACTAAGGGAGAATAGATCACTAGATCCAATGCCAGTGTCACTTTGACATCAGGATAGATGTGTGCCTCGATGATTCTCAGTACCCTACCCTTGAAGTAAATACACTATGACCTGGGCAACTCCAGTCTGTAACCGCTTATCCTCTGGCCAGCCAGACCAAGGAAAAACATCCCTTGGTGGAATGATTACATTTTTTACCCCTATTTCTAGACCTGGCTCCAGGCTTCATCTTTGACTGCTGGGGCAAGTTCCACTCCTGGAATACAAAATTGTAGTTGACCATAGAGTTCATGGCATGAAATATTAGCATTTTCAGAGAAGTTCAGACCAGAGCCAGGCACTGTAGAATACAGTGTGGAGTCACCCAACACAGGCTCTTGTGAGCTCATCACAAATCTGGAGCCCTGTAGACGCGAAAGACAAGGCAGGCCGGCAGCTCCAGTTTCTTGCTCCTTTGCCTTGCAGCAGACCCTGCTTTACTGAGAGACCCTTTTGATGCATGCAGAAAATCCCAGAATGGACAGGGAATGTACAGAGCAATGATTCAGAGAACTTCTGAGTCCAAAGCAGACCTGAAATGAAGACACTTTGATTTCCCCATAAGATTGCTTCCACAGAATGTACCTAGAGAGATATCCAGGGAGTCCTCTCTTTTTTCAGATGATTGCCAGAGGTGAAGTCTGGGAAAGTAGTCTTACACAAGAGAGAGAAGAGAGAAACCTCTACAGGGTTTCCAGGTTCTGATCACTATGAGTGAAAGAAGGATACTGGGTCTAACTGGAGCCATCCTGGCAATGTGTTGACCACAACCAGCTACAGTAGTTTGAGCCTTGTATTACTTTAGGCGATTCTGGAAAATACTGAATGGACTCCTCACACCAATGCCATATGTCTGAATCATTAGAGATGAAAGACACAAGTTTAGAGCTAACACGACTTGTCCACGTCCCCTTTATCAGTGGGTGAGACAAAGACTTGGAACTATTTCATTACAAGAGATTTCTAAGGTTCCCACAGACCCATGAATAGACTGAGACATGAGGCCACTGTGCTGATGCAAAGACAAGGAACAGAAAGGTCGGGCCAGCTGGAGTAGGAATACACACTGGTGTTTCCTGCCTAGTGTGTGGATCTGAGCATAGCAGTGACCTGGGCCTGCTGCACAGAGAACCCCTCCTCCTGGAGCTGGTCCAAGAGGAGATTTGAGATTCCAGTGGAACAGGAAGGCAGATGTGGTAGAAGCTCCAACACAGCTTCCCACAATCCTCTAGCATTGCTGTGTGAGCACAGAAGGGCACAAGGCATTGCAGGGCACAGGTGACACAAATGCAAAGAAATCTGAGACCTCAGCCTTGGGTAAGGTGTGCAGGGTGACAAAAGCCAAGCTTACATTGCTCCCTCACTTCTCCAGAGTGCTGAGCACACTTGCTAATCCCACAGAAAACAGCTTCAACTCCCCAGCTCTGGCAGTACCCTGTAGTCTAGCACTAGTGGGGAGGAATGGGAAGGAGGAGCAGTTATAAGTACAAAGAACACAGAGGGTGAGGAACTTCTCCTCATCCCCTGGCCCTGCCAGGGAGCTTTGTCTGGAGGCTTGAGATTGTGAGTAAGCAAATCTTGTTCCACCAGGTCTGGTAATAGCCAACTCGGAATCTCTTGTGCATCATTTCCAGAGAGTGCTGCCAAAAAAAAATCCCATGGCTTTGATGTTTGCTGTGGTAAACAAAATACCTAGTCTCCTAGGAAAGATAACCATTTTCTACTACCACGAAAAGAAAAGACAATTACAAAGCCAGAACACTCAGAACCTCTTACTATTTGGTCACTGAAATGTGAGCCAATTAGACTTGTGTACATCTTGTCTTTTTCTTTCTGATTTCATACCATACTTCCTCAGTCTCCAAAGTGGCAGCTGTGACCTGACAGCTCCTGTTGAGTCCTTCCTGGATTATGATCCTATTTCTGACCATCTTCCTTTGATACTGTTGGAGTCATGGATCTTCTATATAAAGTCCTCTTTGGAAACATAAACAGTAAGGTACTTGGAAGTGATGCTCCCGTTGGTCCTGGTGGCACTTGTGGTCAGGGTGGCTCTCACATTGTCTTGCTTATTCCTCTGGGTTCTCACACCCATACTAGATCTGTGGAGTCAGAGCTTTCAACAGAACATTGCAGATGGTTGCATACATACAAGGGGAAGCCCTTGAACTCATCCATATCTACTGGATCTTTTCAGCCCTTATCCCCAATTTCATCTGATTTTAATCAAAGTCCAAATAGGATGGATGTACTTCAACCCAGACGAGTTCAATGAACAGATCCTAGGTCAGATTCAGGTCAGAGGCCCATGAAGGTATTCTCTGAGCATGAGAATGCTCACTGTACTTTGCTGAATAGGAATATCTGCTGCTAACTGAATCCTGTGTTTTGGCTTTCTCAGCACTTAAATATTTCCTAACCCTGGGAGTGAGTTGAGAATACATACGGTTTTCCAGACAATGCCATCTATAGGCAGATAGAAAAGAAAAGATACTATGAGGACCAGCTCATGTCCTGTCCTATGTACACAGGTCTGTTGTATACTATGGTGATATTAGCATAATAAATGGGAGGATCTGGCATTTCAGTGTACACCTGAAATTACAACTTCCTAATTAAGAAGATACAGGGCTAAGTCTGGCTTGGGCAAATGCACCATAAAGTTTGAGAAAGCCCTGGTGATATCAGGTCAGAAGAAAAGTTTTACTATGAAAAGGGAACATAAACATAGTGATGTCATTTCCATTTAAAGATAGTATAGGCCGGAGTGTGGCCTCATGGTAGAGTGCTTGTATAGCATGTACAAAGCCCTGGGTTTGATTACTCAGTACCCCATACACAGAAAAAGCCCAAGTGGTTCTTTGGCTCAAGTGGTAGACATCTAGCCTTGAGAAAGTTCAAGGACAGTGCCCAGGCCCCAAGTTCAAGCCCTAGGACTGGCAAAAAAAAAAGAAGACAAAAGATACTATAAGGAACATTATGTATCAGTACAGAATAACACTGCTGATATATGAAAATCCTCTGTTTGGAGAGAATCTATATACTGAAGCGTAATTCCTTACAAAGCATAAATCGAAGATCAACAAAATAAATACCAGGAAATGGATACTTTAAAGGAGTAGGCAAGAATCAAAGGGAAAGAAGTAAAAAGGAGGCGGAAATACAGTCAAAATTCAATGCATATCCTACAAAATTAAGAAAAAGTGAGAAAAGAAGGGTTGGGAGAGAGAGGTGACAATATTCAAAGGACAACACTGACCAAGGTACATTTTACTTAGAAACTGCTTTGTTGAAAGCCAACTATTAAAAGCCAACTATTGCAATGATGAAAAAGAACAAATATTTTTTTTAAAAAACTAACTAAATGTAAACAATTATAGCTGTAACTATTTACAATGAGACAGGACCAAGAATTCAGGACTCTTATCTTCACACGATTCAGTGAGGAACTTACAACATTGACTTAAAGCAAGGCAAGTGGAGAAGAGACAGCGCAAAGGGAGTGGGAGGCAGCTGAGGAGGGTGTGGAGATTCACAAGTTCCTCAGAGTTGGAAGATGATCTTGATCCCAGAAAATCCTGTCTGTTGCTCAGTCCTGAAGTGCTTTCTATGGAAGGATCATGTGAGAAAACTGTCATGGGCCACATCTTAGCAGCATGTAGATGCTATTGTTGTGTTGATGGATGTAATTGGAGGAAATTATATTCTTGGTCTATGGACATGAATTTGAGTCCTCATCAGTTGAGTCTGCTGAGGAGAGTGACATCTGCTGACACAGAATGGAGACATGGCACTGCCCTATCATCCCTGCTTTATAACTGACTCATTCTGTGACCTCCTGGTTAAATATGAACAGCTTCTTGGATTAGACTTATTTTTTGCACATATAATTATTATCTATCCAGCACCACCAACAAACGTGGACTGGACCATGCCTTGCAAATCAAAGAAATTTACTGGAACCTATTGTATATTTTAATGGTCAAATCATGCATATACAAGAGTTTCAGTTCGGCCCCCACTACCAAGGTAAGCTAAAAGAAAGCAATGTCAAGACCGTAAAAGAAGGTGTAATTGGCTAAAGACATAAATACCAAACTAAAAACACATTAAAAAATCAAATTTTTGTGCAGACAAATAGCTACAGAAAAATGAGTTCATGTGGAAGAAACCAATAGAAGAAAACTACAAAGAAGTAGTTGATAAAGAATAGGATATAAACAGATACAAAAAGGCTGGGCACTTGTGGCTCATGCCTGTAATCTCAGCTACTTAAGAGTCTGAGATCTGAGGATTATGGTTCAATGCCAGCCTAGGCATGAAAGTTCCTGAGACTCTTATCTCCAATTAACCATAAGAAACCCAGAAGTGGCACTGAGGCTCAATGTGGTAAAGCAGGAGTCTTGAGCTGAAGAGCGTAGGGACAGCGCCCAGGCCCAGAGTTCAAGCCCCACAATTGACTTTTAAAAAAGAGAGAGACAGAGAGACATAAATAGGAAATCAATTACATTCTCACTGGCTTTCTCTATCTCCACATCTTCAGTATCACTGGACGAAACTTCTGCATGCACCTCAGCCATGACAGTGATGGTGTGATCTGGAGAAAGGAGGATAAAATGAATACCCTGGAGAATACTTGGACTCCTGTTCCTCCTGGGGTCACACAGAAGAAACTCAGAACTCAGTGTTGCCTCATACACGGGCTCCTGTCTCCAGACTTCAGTTATGTTGTACTGGAAGGAAGAAAATGTCCAGATCTTCAGATTCTTTTTGAGCCCAAATTCTGCAACTGTATGAGAAACTGGTGCCTGGGCAACGTTGCTCAAAGAAGCAATGGCTTCATGAATTTGTTCACATAAGGAAAACCTCTCTCTGGCAAACATGCACAAATACACTCATACTTTTCTTTTTCCCTCATATAATTTCTGACAATTATCTTTCTCCTTATGATCCTTACCATCATAGGTTTCTCATACAGAAAACTTTGGATGAAAGATGAAGAATATAATATTGTCCTGTTTACTCAGATTCATAATGACCTAGATGCCTGACATTGGACAGGGTTCCTGTGTGATCATATGGAATGGAATTATAGTTAACCTGTATGTAGCATGATTTGTTTAGGTGTAGAGTGAGGACAATGTCTTTGGAGACATTAGCTTTTCACTGCAGTCCCATAGCTGATCCCAGGGGTTATAACAAGTCCTCTGAATGTGGGATTTGGATGAAGGATGGAGGGAACAATAGAGAACACACTGCTTATCTTTCCACTTGGGATGAACCAAGAGTGTACGGGAAGCAGATAGGAACGTTCTGAATCTCATTCCACTTGGCAGTGCCTTTTCAAAAAGGAGGACACAGGAGAACAGGATGGAAAATGTTCTTATGAGGCTTAACATTTCAATAAATGAGCCAGCTACTGGCAGAAGTGATGAGAACTCTCTTTCCATGTGGACCCAGTGCCTGGGAGCCAGGCCTATTCCACTAGATTCCTTCAAGCCTTGGTCAGCAACCCAAGACTTGAACTTCAAATGATGGGATGTCTGTCAAAAGTAGAATCTAAACTTGTGGAGACTATTGTTTTAAAATACTAGACACAATGAAACTGCATGCCCAGTATTGGAAATTATGCTACACTGTTACCCGGATGTTACTAAAGCATGAAGAGAATATATATATTCCTTGGCCTTTGTATTCTCTGTTCCTCTATTTGGTCTCCAGAACGAAAGCATAACCTCAATGTCCCAGGAAGCTTTAACATTGAATCTTCAATCAAGAGGTTTCCTTCCTGCAGGGTCTTCCTCTTCACTAGTTGAATCATATCACTTCATATTCCACACTTTGGAGACACAAACAATGCCAAGAAATTTATTGGCGTAGCTCTGTCATTCCCTCTGCATCAGACTAGGTTGTGGTATGCACTCTGTATTGTTTGGTCATACTCTGGAGGCTGGTTTCTCAGTGTGGTGATGTTGAAAGATGTAAAATTTTTCAAAGGTAGGGCATCCTAAAGATGAAAGTTCATTTCAGTAAACCAGTCTAAGGATGATTTAAGTAGGTACTCGGGTCCTGTGTTGCCCCATGAGTTTTTGTGTATTCTAAATGCAAACCAAACCTCTGAATATCTGAGGGTTTCTCACATTCATGTAATCTCTCGAGATCCACAAATAGATATTGTGGAGGAATCTGGAGTCTGACTGGCTGTCCACAGAAGAGACAAAACTTTTTTACCCTTCTTACTATCCAGATCACTTGTATTTGTCATTGTCATTTCAACAACTTCCTATTTCCCCCTGTATTGACAAAAAGGACTTGTGAGAATGACACTGTTCTGTGTTGTGTGCACAGGTCTGTTCCTTTAGCAACACTGGAAAGCAGGTAAGAAACTGACCAAGAGAATCTGAAAGTTAACAGTAAAAGCACTGCTACCAATAAACACGCGTCTTTCATATTCTACCCTAACTGAAGGCCTTTTTTTCTCAAATATAAAATTTTTACTAAAGAGGAAAAAAATGATATACTGAACAAGGGTCATTGTGACAGGAATTGTTATTTTGGTCTAAAATCAGTTCTCAGAAAATAACTCACTTCAAATTCATGAATGTTATAACGTGTGTTTATGTGATCATATTGTAATTTGCTGGGAAATGAAAAGGTAATGCTGTATTTCACACCAACACAGGAAGTCTTTCTTCTGCTTTTGTTCGGTTTTCCTCATTTGTCCTGGGCTAAGGAAGTGAATCAATTGAGATCCCAGAGACAAGTAAGATGACACAGATTGACTAAGGACAGTATTGCTTGGGATTTCTCAGGATCATTAGTTGGTGTGGGCATGGGTTAAGAATAGACAGGAAAGTAAATGGGTAGCAGAGAAATGATAATTCTGAAAAAACTTTTAACTTCCCAGTTAAAATAAACCTTGTGAATTTGTAATGGTTACATCATTTATGAACACCAAGGTGCATGCTTGGCTTCAATGATCACCACAAAGTTGGAATCAGTGTGTTCTGAACAAAAATAGGCAAGAACGTCTAACTTTTTCCAACACTTAAGTGTTCTAAACCTGTGAGTGAGTTAAGAATATATACAATTTCGTGGACTGTGGATTCTACCTGCACTAAGAGGAGAGAAGATATTAGGAGGAGCTGGTCACATGCAGGTCAACAGTTTACTATGGTGACATTAGAAAACTAAATGAGATTAACCAGTGTTCAGCACTCGCCTGAAAAACAAAGGCTTACAAAAGAACCATAATTATGAAGATCAGAGACCTAGTTTGGCTTGGGCAAATGTAATATAAGGAAAATCAGCTCATATAAGAAAATCTACTAATGTGACTGAAATAGCGTAGTACTTTCCTAGGAAATAGCAAGTCTTGGGTTCAAATCTATGCTATGCCAAGAAGAAATTTTAAAAATAATAATGACTAAAACCCACATGAGACAGCAGGATTTAGAATATAATATAGCCAGCTGCTAAGTGTGTTGTCATTCCTCCTGCTCAAAATATAGTTACTAACTATACCTGTCTGCAGCCAGGGACACTTGGTCTCATACATATTCTCAAAAAACAAAACAGCTTCTCCGGGAAGACACCAAATGGCGGATGTGCAGCACAGCAGGAGGGCCCGGAGGCCCAGGTGGCTCAGGCCTGGGAGGCCATTCCAAGGAGGTTTCGGTAGCGGTCTCTGGGGCCGAGGTTGCGGTCATGGAGGCAAGGCCAAAGACAAGGAATGGATCCCCGTCACCAAACTGGACCACCTGGTTCAGGACACGAAGATCAAGTCTTTGGAGGAGATCTATCTTTTCTGCTTTCCCATCCAGGAGTCTGAGATCATCGACTTCTTCCTGGGGGCGTCTCTCAAGGACGAGGTGTTGAAAATCATGCCTGTGCAGAAGCAGACCCGTGCTGGCCAGCGCACCAGGTTCAAGGCATTTGTGGCCATTGGCAACTACAATGGCCATGTAGGCCTGGGTGTGAAATGATCCAAGGGGGTTGCCACTGCCATCCGAGGGGCCATCATCCTGGCCAAGCTCTCCATTGTCCCCGTGCGGAGTGGCTACTGGGGGAACAAGATTGGCAAGCCTCACACTGTCCCATGCAAGGTGACAGGCCGCTGTGGCTCTGTGCTGGTGCGTCTCCCGCCTGTCCCCAGAGGTACAGGGATTGTTTCAGCTCCGGTACCCAAGAAGCTGCTGATGATGGCTGGTATCCATTACTGCTACACCTCAGCTAAGAGCTGTACTGCCACCCTGGGCAACTTTGCCAAGGCCACCTTTGATGCCATCTCCAAGACCTACAGTTACCTGACACCTGACCTCTGGAAAGACACAGTCTTCACCAAATCTCCTTATCAGGAATTCACTGACCACCTTGTGAAAATCCACACCCAGAGTCTCTGTGCAGAGGACCCAAGCTCCAGCTGTGGCCACAATATAAGATTTTATACAAAAATAATAAAGTGAATCAAGCTTAAAAAAAACACAGGGGAATTACTATTTCAAAGAATAACACAAATTCAACCTTAAATGTATTTTTCAGGAAGAGATTATATTTAGTGTTCAGACTCAAGTCGGTATCATGTGGTACATGTGAAACACTTTTTAAATCATTATGACAAAAGTGCTTGCTACCTAGCAGTTGCAAATGGGTGCTATCCTGTATCTGTACCATTGGGAAACAGTCACTGGAATCATGAAATTGATCACTCCTGACATTTTCCCACAGTGGAAATTATATATGACTTCTATAGTAAACACAAGAATTAAGCTTGATTACACATAGTAATTCATTTTTCACCCTGTGGCCTCAGTTCTGTGAGTATGCACAGAATCCTGTGTTGACTCAGTAACTCTTAGTATTTTATCATGGATAGGAAAGTATGCTAGATCCATACTCAAACTTCTCCATCTCACCTGCCATGACTTCCCAGCTTCTTAACTTAGCTGGCATTTTTTTGTGCTTTTGGAAATTGCATTAATTTTCCTTAAAGGTTTGTTTCTTTAAAATAGCCTTTGAAATGTTAAAAAAAAAGTTAATAACATTTGTATTTGAGACTAAAAGGAACAACTCTACCTCAACAACATTTTGGTCTTCCTCTTCTGAGTAATCACATGGCACTACCACCATGATGATCTTCGTAGAATCTAGTGAGAAACTGTGACTGTCAGTACCTTGGCACTGCTGCAGGACAACTCAGAGAACTTCATTTGTATGGACACACAGGGCTTGTGGGGATGGAGGTGGATGACGTAGTTTCTGTTAGAATATGCTCCTTAGTAGATAAAAGAAAAAAAGGAAAGGAGTGGAACAACAATGATTTTTTAAAAAACCAGAAACAAAAATAAAATGGCAATGAAAAAGAACTGAATACACTATTGTGGTGAAACATTTAAACATACCTTTGTGAGTTCTAGAGAAACTTTGAGGAATCAACTAAGGAAGGCTAGAACTGACTTACCTATGTTGTATACCAAGTGTTGTCCTGAAAATACACAATAAAAGCCAGGTGCTAGTGACTCATGCCTATAATCCTGACTACTCAGGTTAGATCTGAGAATAACAGTTTGAAGTCAACCTGGGCAGAAAAGTGCCCCTGAGACTATTATCTCCAGTTAGTCATCAAAAAAAAAAATCGCCCAGAAGTGGCATTATGGTTTGCGTGGGAGAGCACTAGTCTTGGGCACAAGGAAGTTCAGGCACAGTCCCCAGGCCCTGAGTCCAAGTCCCATAATTTAAAAAAAATAAACTGAAACTCTAATGGCAGAACCTGTACAGTAGATGATTTTGGACTCATTACAGATGAAGTCAATCAACCTAAGGTTCACTGGAGATATACATAACCTCTCCTATGAATAGGCTGTAGCAGACTAAGAAAAGATAGCCATGAGATTCTGAAACCAAAGTGCCTTGTTGGAATCCAGTAAGGTGGCAGTATTCCATATAACAATTAATATTGAATTGATAATCAATTGTTAATATTAACATTTATTACATTATTAAAACTATTACTAGCTGGGTGTGGTGGCTCACACCTGTAATCCCAGCTACTCAAGAAGCTAAGGGGGCCGGGAGTTTGGCCTAGTGGTTAAAGTGCTTGCCTAGCATGCATGAAGACCCGGGTTTGATTCCTCGGTACCACATACATAGAAAAAAAAAGCCGGAAGTGGTGCTGAGGCTCAAGTGGTAGAGCTCTAACCTTGAGAAAGTCCAAGGACAGTGCTCAGGCCCTGAGCTCAAGCCCAGGACTGGCAAAAAAAAAAAGAAGCTAAGATCTGAGGATCATGGTTCAAAGCCAGCCCCAGCAGGAAAGTCTATGAGACTCATCTCTAATTAACCACCAGAAAACCGCAAGTGATGCTGTGGCTCAAGGAGCAGAGCGCTAGCCTTGAGTTGAAGAGCACAGGGGCAGCATCCAGGCTCAGAGTTCAAGCCCCATGACCAAAAAAAAAACCTATTACTATTTAATGTTATTGACTCAATATTATCACTCATATAGTTGAAAGTTATGGTAAATTATTTATTATTAATCATTACCAATAAACACACAAATTCCAGAATCTTGGAAGAGTCAAGCATGTCCTACCAAAGTATGATTTAGGATGTTCCTCCCTCTAAACTCTTGAGAGAATACATTTTTCTTTAACAATCTATTTGTCAGTCATGAGAGCAATTCAAAATAAGTACTGTACCAACTAGGCTTAACTATGATTTGTGCAGCACTTCACTTAACAATAAAACAACTGGAATATTGTTTTGTCTTCAGATGATATGACACACTCATCAAGGTAGACCCATTGTCTCTATATAATATAACTTGGCATATTTCAAAAAAAATACAAATGTAGTACAAAAATGAGAAGTATAGGGGCCGGGAGTTTGGCCTAGTGGTAGAGTGCTTGCCTAGCATGCACGACGACCCAGGTTCGATTCCTCGGTAGAAACATACATAGGAAAAAGCTGGAAGTGGTGCTGAGGCTCAAGTGGTAGAGCTCTAGCCTTGAGAAAGTCCAAGGACAGTGCTCAGGCCCTGAGCTCAGGCCTAGGACTGGCAAAAAAAAAAGAAGTATAAAACCCTGAAAAAATGGAAGAAGACACCAGTATGGAAAGGAAGGCCCCTCATGTCATAGACTGGCTGAATTACTACCATGAATATGGCCATCCTACCAGAGTCAAGCTGCACATCCAATACAGTGTTCAGCTAAGTGGTATTCTTCACAGACATAACAGAGAAATTCTAAAATTGATATGGAAACAGAAAAGATACCCAAGACCTAAAGTAATTCCCCTCCACAAAAAAAAATGTTGGAAATATGAAAATATTTATGACTGGAAGCATGGCTAAAGTGGTACAGGACCTGTCTAGGAAGATACCCTAAATTCAATTTCCAGTACTACAAAAACACGATTTTTTTTCAACAAATGATATAGAGAAAACAGTTTATATGTAGGAGACTGAAATGAAAAACCTTATCACTCGTGTATACAAAAATGAATTCCAAATGGATCCAAGATCTAAATTTAAGACATCAAGACATTTAAACCTCTACAGTAAAATATATAGAAAATTGTAGAACATGTAAACCTAAGATCTCAGTTGGGATCTAGAAAATAAAAACAAGTATTGACAAGTAGCATCAACTTAAAAGTTCCTGCAAATTGAGAAACTATTACCATCTTGAAAAATTCTTAATGTATAAAATTTTATATTGTAAGTGGATCTTCATTGTATGAGTTTAAATTGGCACACATTAAAATTATAGAAGAGTATAGCCTAACACAGTTAGTTTTTTGTTTTTGTTATTTTTTGCAATCTAAGACTCATTATTCTAGAATCGTCACTGATACATGACTGAATTTCCCTAATACCTTCATTTGGCTCTTACTCAGGGTCCCTACGGTTAGGTGACCAGAGACAATTATTTTTATTGTTGTTGTTTTGTTTTTTGTTTTTGTCCATCATAAGACATCAACTCTGGGCCTGGACATTGTCCCTGAGCATTCAGCTGAAAGGCTAGATCTCTACCTCCATAAGCCACAGCACCACTACTGGTTTTCTGGTGGTTAATTGGAGATGAGTCTCACAGACTTTCATGCCCGGGCTGGCTTTGAACCATGATCTCAGATCTCAGCCTCCTGAGAAGTCAGGATTACAGGCATGAGCCACCAGTGCCCAGCTTCAAGGACAATTCTTTTTCCATTATATTCTGGATAATTTGATAATGATCTTGACCTCATATGTGGGGATTCCTCACAGCAGCAACAACCTGTCAAATGTATTACAATAGATTCAGGGGTTGACCATCTTTCTGACAGAGGCTCAGAGGTTAATAATTATTTATTTACATTAGAACATTGTTTTTACTCCTAATAATTGCAGATATGCTGGGGTACAGTGAGATATTAGAGCACATGTGCGCATTGTACATCAATAGCATATCTAACACTTTAAGCATTTGCCTTCTCTTGTGCTGAGGACAAAAGGGATGGTTCTGAATAACATGAACAGTGAAATTAACCAGGTGCAAATGCAATACTACAGGACCTCTCTCATAGTGCGGAGCTCAGAACAAGGACATTAAAGAAGCTGAGTCTAGATCTACTGTTACTTAGGAAGAAGACAGAAGAATAAATTTTGGTGTTTGAGTGCCCAATTGGTGACAATAGTTAAGAAATATGCACAGATGTCTCAATAGATGGCAGAAAAATTAAGAAAGTTCCTGCCAGTCTTCATCACTGGCCAAGATAAGCATACCATTAGGCAGATTTTCCAGTGAGAAATGTAGGCAATATTTTTTTCTGGCATGAGTCATGTACAAAGTCAGAAAAGGGAATTCAAGCAATATGGATAATGTGAATCTATATTACTCTTATCAGGTAGAAATGACTCAACAAAGGCAAACTCTTTAGGGGAAGGTCTCAATAGTACCATAAAGTTTCTGATCATCAAGTATCTACAAGAATCTGATAGATCCATGACAATGTTTGAAAAAAGCTGGATCCAGGGAAGTAGCTGATATCATGGTCCTCATGACAAAAATCTCATTGTCTATCACCTCACAGCAACCCAAAGTGTAAGACAAACAAGAGATATAACCAGCACTTTAACATTCTCTGAAGGAGAGTTTAGGGATTTGAAATGACTGTGTCAGAGTCAGGATACTGATGAGTACTGCATTCTGGGAAGGAATGTGGTTGGTTTCCTAAAAAAGACATTGCTGATAACTCAAGTCCCCTAGATGATGCCTTTGAAACTTAAACCCAGACTTCTCCATATCTAAAAAGAATTTCTTCAGGAAATCTAATAGCCTGAAAGTCATTACACTGAGACAAGAGAAGAGCTCAAGTCCTAAACATCCTCTTCCTCCTGGATTTCTATTGCTGGCCCCAAACAAGGTATTTTCTTCTAAACAGGGACCTATGATGTGTATCAAGAAGTGCACACCAATGGTCTTCCACCATCATGCTATCATCACTGTCAATGCTTCTCAGGGAACCCCTTCTGGTGAACAGATGACCACCCCACGTGTCCTGTGGTCTACTTGACACACAAGATATTGCTGAGCTGTTCATTCCTAAGCAACTGCCACCTTAAGAGGCGCACCACAAATGAACCTGCCTTGACCATGTCTGAAGGAGCACTTAAGTATACTTCATAGTTCATCTGTCACACTGGCCTGGTCTTTCAAGTGTTCAGGAAACTGATATGCATCCATGTCAGCTGACAACTGATGACAGTAGCAAAGGCCTGGGAAAAATGTGTTAGGCTGCCCAAACTCTAAGAATACATCCTGCTCCTCCTGTCCTTCCACATTAAAAATCCAGGCTCGTAGCTGTGGTAAAGACACTTATCTGTCTGAAAGGGATAGCAACTCTTGCCAGTGACTGCACACAGGGCCTCCTCTATGGCCTACTGAGGCCTCTGTCTCTTCTATTACCAAGTGTTAACTACACCGACCTGTGGGCAGTGTCTCTTGTCACTACCTTTCCAGGTGCCCCTTCAATGCAGGCATCCTGTCTTCGAGAGGCACTCATCATCTCAGCCAAAATCAGTTTATCTAAGAATGGTGAAAGTAACTACTCTGACCCTGGATTTGGAAACTTTTTACTTTTTGGTGGTCTAGGGGTTTGAACTCAGAACCTCAGGTTTGCTAGGGAGGTACTATGCTACTGGAGCCATACCATAAGCCACTTTTGCATTGATATTGTTGATTTATTTATTTATTCATTTATTCATTTGTCAGTCATGGGGATTAAACTCAGGGTCTGGGTACTATTCCTGAATTTTTGTGCTCAAGGCTAACACTCTACCACTCTGAGGGGCAGCCACCAACTTCCTGTTTTCTGGTGGTTACCTGGAGATGAGTCTTACGGACGTTTTCCCCAGGTTGGCATTTAACTATGATCCACAGATCTCAGACTACTGAGTAGCTAGGATTGTAGACATGAGACACCATATCCTGGTTTACACTGGTTATTTTTGAGACAGGTTTTCTCTTACACATGAGTTGGCCTAGACTGTGATCCTCCTGTTTATTGCTAGTTTTGTTACTGAGATCACAAGCATGCAACTTTGTACCCAAAGTTTCCAGATAGACTTTAATATGTGGCTGGCCATGAGACATACTCAAGTCTATCTCCCAAGGAGCTAATATTTATAGGCATGACTCACTTAATCCTGCTAAAATTTGGATTTTGACACTGGCATTCAGAAGAATGTGAGCAGTGATTCTCCTTTCATGGACTATCTCCTGCTAACTTGGTTATCAGTGTTCTCTTGATCTGATGGAAGCAGTATGGATGTGCTCTCTCGTGTCTATTCTCCAACAGTGTCTTCAACATTGATTTTAGGAAATGTACATTTTTATAAATTTAGGAGATTTTTCAGGCAAGTACTTTTGAGGAAAAAATCAAAAATCGAAATTGGTTAATAATATGAAAGTATGAAACATTTAAGAATCAGTAGAGAACTTGGTATTGGAGTTAATGGAAAAGCATTAAGTACACTTGAACTGGACCATTCCAAGAATCAGCACTGAGGAAGTCAGTATTTACATACCTCTGCAGCAGCAGTTAAAGTTTTCCATCTCAGGGCAGTGTAGGTATCACCCTGAGCTCATCCCAAGTGCCTCAGCTATGAACCACTCTGGTGAGTGACAGCTGGATGGGAAGACAGGATGTACATCACACATCACCATGGTGACCGGGCATCAAGGATGCGCACAGTGAGCACCTACTGCTCAACATTTGACAATTGGACAGTACATGTTTTGTTTCAGAACTGAATCTCAGACCCATAGGTTACTATTCTATGGATCCAAAATTGTGCTAAAACAAACAAAAAATAAAACAATCTATACATCAAATGAAGCGTTCTTTACAAGAGTGCCATTCAGAGTACCATATTTCAGAAATTCTTTTTATTTTTTTATTGTTGGGGTGATATACAGAGGGGTTACAGTTAATATTCATCAGGTACTGGGTACATTACTTCTTGAACATTGATACCCCTTCCCATGTTTTTCTCCCAATTTCCCTCCCCTCACTCCCTCCCACTCATCTTTTTTCCTCTTCCTGTCCCTATTTCAAATATACAAATAAACATATATATAATATACCAGGTATCACATTCAGATACAGTTATAACATGAGATAAACCTTAAGGGGAAAAAAGAGAAAATAGCTTCATTTCGTACATTAAAAACAATCACAAAGATAAACCTCTTGTTTCCATATCCTAAAGTTCATTTCCCTTAGCCTCATCCTATATAGCCAAATGTACATAGCTTTTGAGCTATTATGATCCTCTGCTAGGAGAATCCTAGCTATATATTGTTACAAATGAGGGAAACCATGGAGCCTATGTTTCTTTGGGTCTGGCTTACTTCACTTAATATGTTTTCCAAGTCTTTCCATTTCCTTGCAATGGGGCAATGTCATTTTTTCTGATGGCAGCATAGAATTCCATAGTATATTTATACCACATCTTCATGATCCATTCATCTACTGAGTGGCATCTGGGTTGGTTCTATATCTTAGCTATGGTAAATAATGCTGCAGTGAACATGGTTGTGCTCATAGGTTTAGTACGACTTTGTGGACATTTGGGTAAATACCCAGGAGTGGGACTGTTTGATCATAGGGGAGCTCTAGGTTTAGCTTTTTGAGGAACCTCCAAACTGCTTTCCAGAGTGGTTGAACAAATTTACACTCCCACTGTTGGGGCCTAGCCTCCATCTCTGAGGCCTGATTCTGGCTCAGCTGCAATTAAAGGGCTTTGTCCAGGCATTTGGTCTTTGCATACCTCTCTTAAGGCTGTGTACTGACTCGATTGAACCCCCCGCAGTTTCGCGGGTCTCGCAGCAGCTCAAGTCTTGCGCGCTTTCCTGCACCTGTCCTGCCCACTACCTGAAAGCCCCACCCAGACCCTTAGTGGTAGCACAGGGGCCCTCTTCCTATTGGCTAGCTTCCCAGTGCCCACCTTCTCCTACCCTAACAGTATATAACTAATTGTCGGACGCAATAAAGAAGGAGAGCATCAGAGAGAACGAGAGATCAGCAGAGATCAGCAGAGAGATCTGATGCGCTTTCATGGTTAACACTGCTTCTGACTCAGCGTGGTTTTTTCTTCCCCGGTGATTGGGGGAGGGCTGGGTCTTCGACACTTACCATCTCGCTCGGCTCCCGGGGGACTACAGGCTGGCCCTGTGTGTCCCTCCCCGCTCCCGTGTTGCTGCCCCAGAGAGGAGTGTAGTAGTCTTCTCTTCTGACTACACCCCTGCCGGTATCTGTTATTGATAATGGCCATTCTAACTGGGGTGAGGTGGAATCTCAAAGTTGTTTGAATTTGCATTTCTTTTATGGCCAGAGATGTGGAGCATTTCTTCATGTGTCTATTGGCCATTCTTATTTCCTCTTCAGAGAAGTCTCTTATGTCTTCAGCCCACCTTTTAATGGGATGGGATGGTTGTTTTAATGGGAAGATTTGTTTTTGAGGGATTTAATTTCTTGAGCTGTAGGTATATTTTAGATATAAGACCTTTGTCTGTTGTACGTCAAGTGAAGACCTGTTCCCACTCTATGGTTTCCTAATTATCTTGCTGGCTATGCCCTTTGCCATACAAAAGCTCTGCAATTTAATGCAGTCCCGTTTATTCAAACTTTTTGTTGTGTTTCAGGGCCTTTCTTTTTAAAGTTTTGACCTGTGCCAGGGAGCCCAGTGTATCTCCTATTCCTTCCTGCAAAATCTTCAGGGCATCTGCTTTTACCTCAAGTCTTTAATCCATCTGGAGTTGATTCTGGTGCAGGGACAGGTAAGGACCCAACTTTACTTAGCTACATGTGTTTAGCCAATTTTGCTAGCACCATTTGTTGAGGAGGCTGTCTTTCTTCCAGCCAGTATTTTTGGCTCCTTTATCAAAGATTACGTAGCCATAGGTCTGTGGGTTGATTTTTGGGTCTTGAATTCTATTCCATTGATCCTTGGGCCTGTTCTTGTGCCAGCACCAACCTTTTTTATTGCTATAGCTTTGTAGTAGAGTTTGAAGTTTGGTATTGATATTCCTCCAGCACTGTTCTTTCTGCTAAGGATTGTTTTTGATATTCAGGGTCTTTTATTATTCCATATGAATTTTTGGATTGCTTCCTCTATTTTGTTAAAGAATGACATCGGGATATTGATGGGTATTACACTAAATTTGTAGATAGCCTTTGGCAGTATTGCTTTCAACTTTTTTTTTCTATGTATGTAGTACCAAGCAAACGAACCCAGGTCTTTGAGCATGGTAGACAAGCACTCTACCACTAGGCCAAACTCCCAGCCCCAGAAGTCTACAAATTGTTACCTGAAAAGGATACATTAATAGAACATTTCTTGCCCCTCTATTTGTACCTTCACCTTGAAAATTTCAGGTTAAAAGAGCAACTAAGATAGTATGTTGAGAACAGAGGTTGCATTACTAATTTGAAAAACCAGTAACCATTACCACTATACCTGAGTTTTCCAGATACAATGACAGAATGCCCATAAATGTCAATTGTCACAACTAATAGTCATTCGTTTCATGGAAATTCACTATTCCTGGAATGGTGGATATGTCAAAACTCTATACAATTGGCTCACAAGCCTAGCTAGTCTTGAAGCCAAAAATCTGGTTTTCAACACGTGATTGGCTGTGCTAATTCCATGCAAAATGATCCCCACATGTTTTTCCAAACTCAAAGAACTGAAGCTCCAGCTGAGAGTCGCTGTACCTCCTACAAATGAGGAGGTAAAAATGAATCTGTCTGGGCTCCTACCTGAGGATCAGGAATTGTCTCCTTAGAAATTAGCCCATTCCATACAGGGACTAGCTGGTGTCTGGAATGTAAGATTGTGACCATTACTCTGACATTGAAAGGCTTCAACATTCATAGTACATAGCATTAAAAATACTTGAGATCAGGAAGGGGTGGGGGAAGGGAAATGGGGAAAAAACATAAGAGGTATCAATGTGTGAGAAGCAATGTACCTCCTATCTGGTGAATGATAACTGTTACCCCTCAATACATTACAATAAAAAGTTTTCAAAATACTGAGGTCTTTCTCGTGGCTTAGACACTAAACGTTCAATGTACGATGTACTGAGAAATGTCTGTGGGTCTTGCTAGAATGCAGATTCTGGGACCTTGGAGAACAGGATTGTCACTAAATGCTGTTTTGAAAGACCATAGTCAGAGAAGCCATATTTAGAGCCACTTATTCTTGCTGGCAGAGAAGGCTGCTGGTTGACAGAAAGGACAGGAATGCATATCTGAAAAGATGGATGGATGAGAACCTTTATATAAAATTAAAAGTGATCATATTTTGTGCTGGCAGCCTGAAAGACCTTGCTAGAAAGATGCTCAGTATTCTAGAATGAGAGAGTGTGTCACCATGCAAGAACGTGCCTAAAGCTATCAATCAGAAAGATAGCAAACCCTGGCCTGACACTGCAATCTTTGGTGCTGCCTTCTGGTTGTATAGGAATGAGCACAAACACAGGCAGGGAATGTCCGTCTCTAACCTATCTGC
Organism: Megascapheus bottae; assembly: GCF_031878675.1. NCBI lineage: Eukaryota > Metazoa > Chordata > Mammalia > Rodentia > Geomyidae > Megascapheus > Megascapheus bottae. The sequence goes on from NC_143536.1 coordinate 14,299,526, forward strand.
TAGTGGTTAGCACACTTGACCTGAAAGAAGTTCCCTCAAATATCTGTATCGCTCAACTCTGTGTTCTAAGTCATAAAAGAAACCCACCACTGCAACAGACCATCCAATGGCTTAACATTTGCCTGCTGCTGGTGTCATTCACAAAGAGGCCCAGGTCAGGAACTTTTACACCTGCCCTGCCATTGCCCTCCTATATTCTGATCTTCACATCCTAGTTTGTGACACAGAACATCTGACCAACTTCATTATTGAAAAGAAAATAATAAAGCATGTCTAACTTGAATAAATGAGTATCATTGATGAATGATTTCAGGTGCCAGTTTTATTGAAAATCTATAGTGGCTTAGAATTGTCTAAGTAGTAGATAATTGTGGAGAGCATGAACCTGGTGTTGAGGAAAGATAAAATGATGCAGGAAAATAATACACAATGTAATCTGTTAATATTTTGTTGCTTGCTACACTGTTGACAGTGGTGATACACAGTCACTAAATCTGTCCTGGCCAAGACATGTTCAAAGTCCTTTGGGAATGTGAAGGATTTTTTTTTTTAATTGTAAAGGTGATGTACAGAGGGGTTACAGTTACATAAGTAAAGTAATGAGTACATTTCTTTTTGAACAATGTTATCACCTCCCTCATTTGCTCCTGCTTTCCCTCCCACAAATACTCTCCCCCAAGCTCCCTCCCCGCCCCCCCCCAGTTGTAATGTTCATTCCCAACATAGTGTCTATAGGAAATAGATAAGTATTTCAGCCATCCCTGACCCATAGTGGAAGGCTTCCCTTCATCTTTTTTTTTTCCCACTAAGTTCCCCAGAAATGTCCTACAATTAAGTAGAGAACTTTAGGAAGAGATCCATAATGCAAGCATCCTGATAACACTGTGAAGAAAATTTAGAGACCAATCTTTGATCAATTATCCTCTGGGGTAAATAAGGGCCCTCTGTGTAAAAACAAAAGGGAGATTGTGAGATTTCTTATACGGATTCACCAGAAAGACTCACGTCGTTTTATTTCTAGCTTCAGAGGTAACATGAGAGGGCAATATAGAAATGCAAGACTCCAATGAGGATAGAAGAGGGGAAAGAGCACTGTAATAGAGGAAGGGAAGGTCAAAATAATGAGTTGGATAGCTTGGGAATGAGAGGAAAACAGTGCATAAGTGCTATTATCTACTATAGGAGGAAACAAAAATAGCAATTTTGATTTTTCTCTCAAGATTAAGCATTACTAGAAAGCCCGCATTTATAATTAAAATTATCTTAACATTCTGTTAAGCTTTATTACCCATACAAATATGTTTTGCTGTCAGGATTACACATAAATAAGCTAGGATGTGTATTTGTTTCTTGATTCCTGAAGAAGGTATCCCTGTTTTAGCCTGTCTCCTTGCAACTATTTTGTAATAATTATCATTAATTACTAGCAATACATGTCCACAGATGTCTGCATAAGCTACAAAAGTGAAAACTTTCCTTTTTTGATCTTTCTAATGAAAAGACAAAATTGCACTGCTCCTTTTCCATCCCTCCCACTCCTGGTGGCTACATTTTATGCTGAGTGCCAGGCCTGGGGTAGCCTGGAAGGGAGCATTCTGCCCCACCCCTCAGCGCTTAGGGATACCACCAGCAGCTCAGCAGCAGCTCACCTGCAACTTGGAAGTCTACTTGGAGATCTACTCTGCAAGTGCTTTCTATCCGAGGATAAGACACTCTGGGCTGTGAGAGAAAAGAAGCTCTCTTCTTCCAGAGAAAGTCAATGTTGGTTAAAAAAATCAATACTTTTCTGTCATCCACCTATGCTTCAAAGAAATTCCAGGCCCAGTGAAATCAACATAATGACCAAGTTGAAACATAATTATTCTTTCACTTCTTCCTTTCCTCTCTCCCTTCTTTTGTCCCTACCTTTCCTCCTTAGTTTGGCTAGCTGCAAGCTTAAAGACCCCTTGTTCCAAAGCATGGGGATATGTTAGTCCAACAGGCTCCTTCCCCATAGCTTATGCTCCTTTCCCAGGAACTGGCAGACACCTTCCCAGAGAGTTCATCACTGGGCCCATTTGGTACAGGCAGCAAATAACAGGCTTGAGATAGCACTCTTTGGAGGCACTTACAACCACATAAGGTAACAAGATCTCCTCCAAGTGACCTGCAGTCTGGGTAGCTGCTGAGCCCTTGTCTACTACTTGGGCAGCTTCTGTGTATGGCTCAGGGGTAGAGTGCTAGCCTGGAGCTGAAGAGCTCAAGGACAGAGCCCAGTCCCAGAGTTCAATCCCCATGACAAGGAGGATGAGGAGGATGAGGATGACGAGGAGGACGAGGAGGAAAAGGAGAAGGAGAAGGAGAAGAAATTCTTCATGAAACCTCACTCAACGTGATGAAGTCCCTGCCTCCTAGCTCCTCCCTTAGATTATAGGTAAATCACCTCGGGCAAAGGCCAGTGTTTTTCCCCCGTGAGAGGAGATCTTACCAGCTCCTTCTGCTGGCAATAAACCTTTCCTTGTGCATGGGGTGTGTGCGTAGTTTTCTGGCAGGGCCTAACAATGGTGTCGTGACTCGCATCCAGTGCGCTCTCGGTGAGTTCTAGTCCGTCCCCCAGCACACACACACACACACACACACACACACACACACACACACACACACACACACACACACACACACACTTTTGGAGAATCTGAGCAGCCCCAGGAGTCTGGTTCCGGATCGCTCCTCTACGAACCACCCTCTCCCCGAGAGAATGGTGACTCCAAGGGTCCGGACTTGTACACAGTCCACCTGTCCGCCCAAGCACCCCCCTTCACATCCAAGCCCACGGCCTTCATCCAGCTGCCCGGGGTAAGTGGACTTGAGCTCCGCACAGTGACATTTCTTCCTCGCTATCGGCTCACAGTTTTTCTGCAAGTCCCGGACCCAGCAGATCCGGGTGACAGCCCCACCCGCTGTTTCCCACTGCAGCATTCTCCCTGGGTCGAGATAGAACGGTTCTAATTGAACATGTTCTAATCGAGCTCAGCATCGTCACCACGGGAAACTGTCATGACATCCCCGTGTTCTATGGTACCTCGACGGCCACCATCCTTCCCCCACCCCTTGCCATACTCTAGGAGTGGCCACAGCCCCACCTACCCTCCTCTACCCGCCTCCCCCCCCCCCCCCCCCCCGCCCACGTCTCCAGACCCCACTGGCCTGACAAGGCTTCCTCTCCTCATCTGGCCCGGACCTTCCACTTCTCACACCCACCTTACAGGATCTCGCGAGATTTCGCCCACCTCCCTGGATCTCGCGAGATTTCGCCCGAGGCAGGCCTGGGAAGCCGGGCTGGGGATGTGCTGAGTCATCCTGGCTTCTCTTCCTCAGGTCACCGAGGCGCCGCTTCGCCGCCGGGCACGCGGCGCGGGCCGAGGGAGAGGTAAGTCACGCAGACCCTGTGGTCACCACGGGCCCCCCCCCTCCCGGGTCCCCTTTTCCGTGTGGGAGTGGGATATGGAAATGTGGGGTGGAAGCGCGGAGCCCTGGCGACCACGTGCGGAGCGGGAGGCGGCCTCACGGGGAGGCGCCCCGAGGCCTCTGAGCTCGGCACGCGCCCCCATTGGCCGGCTGTGGGTGCCTGAGAAGTGGGGCGGCCGCCCCGGCGCCCCTGCGGGTGCTGGCCTCGCCCTGCTGGGGTCCCAAGATGGAGGCGTGGGGCGGGGGTGGGGTGGAGGGGGGCAGGACAGAGGTCAGTGCGCCTGGGGAGGGGACACCGTGACCAGCCCAGCCCCCCCACCTCAGATTGTCCTCAGGTCCCGCTGAGAAGCTGGGGTTGGGATTTGGAGTGCAGAACCCGACAGTCGACGCCTGAAATCCTGGCAATGAAGAGACTTTCTGAGCAGGAGGACGAGTCCGAGGGCAGTCCGGGGTACGTGGAGGGTGCTTCAGAAACCAAAACAGCAAGCAAGGAAAACGAACACTATCCCAGTAGTGTAAAATGTGTCCTCCTTAGGGCAGGATGGAGTGTGCAGTGTTTGGCTTTTTATTTTTCTAGACAGTTCTTGCAAGACTTTCTACAAAAGTGAATGTATAATGAAATTTGAAGAAGAAAAATGAAGGATTATTGTCCCTGAGTGCAATCTTGTCTGGATAAAGAGAGCCTGAGGTTGAAGAGTCACTGGCCTTAGGTGTAGCCTTTGGGCCTTTCATCATCTTAGTAAATCTCTGAAGCCCAGAGTCTGGGAGTCTTTTTTAATTGAGAGCCCCTTTTGTACCCATTACCTTGCATCTTGTCATCATCCTTCAGTAGAATAGGAAAAGATAGCTTTTTATTTTAAGTTTTATTTTGGTCTTTAGTGTCTACACTGTTGGTGGGAGTGCAAACTCGTTCAATAACTATGGAAAGCAGTATGGCAGTTCTTCAAAAGACTGAACATAGAGCTCCCCTATGACCCAGCAATTCTACTCCTTGGCGTTTACCCAATGCTCCAGAAACAAGGACATAATAAAACCACTAGCACAATGATGTACCATAGCAAAGATGCCCTTCAGTAGATGATTGGATCAGGAAGATGTGGTATTATACACAGTGGAATTATATGCTGCCATCAGAAAGAATGACATCATCCCATTTGTAAGGAAATGGAAAGACTTGGAAAAAAAAAATTTGAAGACCCAAAGGAACATAGGGGCTCAGTGGTTTCCCTCATTTGTAATGTTTATTTTTTATTTTATTTTTATCTTAAAGTAGTTGTACAAAGGAGTTGCTGTGATTAGCGCCACCCTTTCATTGTTCTCTCCCACCCTTCTACCCTCACCCCTGAATTTTCTTAATATTTAGGATGTACATTGCATTTTTTTATTATAATTAGTAAAAGGGTTACATGATATTTGCCAGATAGAAGGTGCATTAATTCACATACCCTTGATACCCTTTCACATGTCTTGGTACCCCTTTCCCTCCCCCCCCCAACACCCCCCACCCGTCTTGGTTTTCCCCCCTTCCCTATCAAATTTCAAATATCCAAATACAAATAAATTCAATATATCAGATAACAAAGTGAGATACTATACCAATATGAGATAACCAAGGGACAGCAAAGGAGATGGGAGACAACATAGTACATTAAGGACAACAATCATTCATTATATGGCTTTTGTTTCAATATCCTGGAGGTCCTTTCAATTAGCTTCACATTATATGGCCTTATGTACATTGCATTTTATGACTGTATTTTATCCCCTCTTCCTCTTTTCATTCATCTACTCACATCCCTTTGATTCCCTCCCCCCCCTCAACTTTCCAGTACCTGATCTTTGTTAATGTCAGGGTAGAACTGCCTTTCAGCTCAGGTGTGCTGGGATCAGGTGGACGAGGCTCACATACCAGGGTTTCAGAGCAGCCCCAGCAATGGCACAGAAATATTGAAAGATCCAAACCACAATTCAGGAGCAGAGGTTTTGAAACCACCTCAATATTCTCTAAACAGAAAAAATGAAAAATAGTGAATGTTAGACTTTCTGTGAAGATTGATTTAGCTGTTGTAGTGAAAAATTCTACTGCCATTTTGTGTCCAGTGGGTACTCAATACTGGAACCCTTTGGTACTAATCTCAGTCTCTTGAGTAACTTTTGCCTAGGAGCAAAAGTGTTTGCCTAAGAGTTAGTCTCTAGGTCTATAGGATGTGGGGTTGTGCTAGGCCATTGGTAATGAAGGCAAATATTGAAGAAAGCCATCTCTAGAAAGAGTCAAGGAGAAGGAAGTATTCACCTTCTGTTTTTTGGGAGAGTTTGTGCAGAATGGGCATAAATTCTTCTATACAATTTTGGTAGAGTTCCTGGGAATCGATCTGACATGGACTTTTCTTTGTGAGAGCTATCTTCATTGTTTGTGAATATGTCATTAGAAGTCCATTTACATTTCCTCTAGTGCCAGTTTGTATCTGCTCCAGCCAGAGTTCTTAAGAGGGATGGAATAATGGAATGTGTGTAGACAAAGACATTCATGGATGGATAGATTGGTTGATAGATGGATGTATATAGATTGATGGATGGTAGATAGGGAGGAAGGGAGATACAGTACATAGGTAGATAGGTAGACCAGCAAGGGATTTATTAGGGAAATAGGCTTACATGGATGTGGAGACAGAGAAATTCCAAATGCCAACCATGAGCAGGAGACTCACTTTAGTGAGTCTCAGTCCAAACACAAGGTGCCAGAATCAGGACAGCTGTTAATTAAAGCTGGTCCAAAATGAAAAGCTGAGTCTCCAGGCTCTTAATGTGCATCACAAAGTTAGAAGGTCAGAGCCATGAGCTCTGCTGCCCAAAAGCAGGGGAAGATAATCATCTCATTCTTCTTGAAGTGGAGATGAGATCACGATGATAGAAATTGTCATGTTGTGGGGTGGGGGTGGGGGGGAACTAGAGAGAAAAAAAGGTGAGACATTGGACATTGATTCACTGCTCTACTGTCTCTCAAAGATAATTTCTATAACAATCATACATTTAGTTGGTTTTATATTCTATCCTTCTCTTTGGTAAATGGATGGCCATGTGATTCAATCAGTTAAATGTATATAAAGTTAAACAAACTCATACCAGAATTCACTGAATAACATAAACTAACTTTGATTTTTCATTAAAAACTTGGAAGTGTGAATGCATAGGTTGCCCCGAAAGTCATATGAGAGCTTCTGATAAATCAGAGGAGAGACCCAGAGGCCTGGAACATTGGTGTCAATGCTGGTGCTTTTTTCTTTTTTTGTCATGGGGCTTGAACTTTGGTATGGGTACTGTCTCTCAGCTCTTCACCTCAAGGCTACCACCCTACCCTTGAGACATAGCCCCACTTCCCAGTTAATCACTTGATTAATTAGAGATAAAAGTCTGTGGCTTTGTATTGGCTTTGTGTTGCCCAAGTTGGCTTTGAACCATGATCCTCATATTTCAGCCTTCTGAGTAGCTAGGATTACAGGCGTGAGCTACTGCACCTGGCTTGTGTGCTTCTTGAGGTCTGGGCAGATGGCTCTCTGCAGTTAGCTAGGACTGATGAATCAGGAACCTTAGCCAAAGGGACAAACGGGTTAGCACTGTACAGATATTTCAGTTCCATGTAAATGAACAAATTTGGCTATTGCCTACACCAACACAGTTGTGCCTTAATTTCAGATGTTTTTATTTCTGCTTTGTTTTACGATTTTTATACAAACCTAAAACAATATATTTTTTAAGAAAGCAATTTGATTTGTAAGAATTTTACTTGGTAACATTTCAAATTGACCAGTTGTTATAATTTTGTAGCATTTATGGTCACAGGTTATTTGTGTAAGTTAAGTCTTTATTTCCTCTTATTTTTTCTTTTGTTTTCTTTTTGAATTTTATGGAGTGAACACTTGTAGAAGAGTACTCAGGAACAACATGGTGATTGTAATTACTTATAATACCTGAAAATTGGTAAAAGTAGATTTTAAGTGATCACAAATTAATGATGTATGTGATGATGCATATATGAACTTGAGTTAGCTATTCTATACACTTCATAATGTCATATACAACATAAAAGTGGTACTGTGGTTCAAGGGTAGAGCACTAGCCTTAAGAAAGCTCAAGGATGGTGCTCAGGCCCTGAGTTTAGTCCCCAGGACTGGCAAAAAAACATGCCAAATGTAATGTCATATAACTCTGCAAGGTTAGAGGTTGTTTTTGCTTTTGTATTGCTAGTTATAGAACAGCGCAAACTATGATTTATAAAGAGACTGATTTTGATTTATACTTTTGCTTCAAGTTCAAGGAGCTGCATACCAGAATGGCTTTCAGGCTGGCAGTCTTAAATCAGCTCAGAGCAGCACTGCAAAAGACAGGTATGCGCATTCACAATACATACCCACCCTGAGCATGGTGGCACACACTTTTAGTGCCAGAAAATTTTTTTGTGAATCAGGGCCTGGGTGCGTTCCTTAAGTTCTTTTGTGCAAGGCTACTTCTAATTGGAGATAAAAGTCTCACAGACTTTCCTGCCTGGGCTGGCTTTGAACCCAAATCCTCAACCTCCTGAGTCACTAGGACTACAGGCATGACCCACCAATGCATGGCAATGCCAGTATTTTGAAATTTAGTAAGTAGATATCATACTGGGACACATAGAAAGCTGAGACCACCCTTGTATTTCAGGGAGAACCTATCAATGTTTGAAATGCCTCATCACACATTAACCACATGATTGGATTAACCAATTCCTGAGGGTAAAGCTCTAATGACCTATTAAAGGTTCCACCTATAGAGATGAAATTCGGAGGGATAGACCATATTCACAGTTATCAATGAAGATTGATACTATTAACTGTCTGTGTTAGAGAATTATTTCATGAGGAATTTAGCTTTCAGGAGACAGACACTGGAAAATCCTGGAAATGAGTATTAAGATGAGCAAAAATAAGTGAAGTTGTTGAAAGAAGGAAAATCCATCAAATTGGATTTTATAAGTTCTCTCCTTAAGCAGTGCTCTCAGGTAGAGCCTATCCCTTCAAATATGCCTTCAATTTCCTGTCTGAGGGTCTGTTTGGAACTTGAGATAAGGGAGTGTATGAGAAATACATGATTCTGGTGATGAGAAGGAAGGAGCAGAAGAGGAATTAAACAGGGACATGATTTGCTGATCACACAGAATCTAAAGCTGGCATTTGAGACTGCTAGACCCGGTGGGACTATGATGAAGTTTGTAAGTTTATGAGTATCTTTATAGCAGCCCCATTGCACACAAAGACATGACTTGAGCCACTGGAAGCAAATGTTTTCTTGTTTTACACTCACATTACCAGCTTCATGTGATTGTCAACATATGCTCATCAGCATCTGAGCAAAGGGAGCATTTGAGATTTCATTCAGTCACCCAGGAACGCAGAAAAAGAAGTAATGGAGAAAGGACTCCAGCTAACCTTAGACCTACATAAATGCCCCTTTACAATGTAACGTAGTGGAGATTGACCATCCTGAGTACTTTGCAGTTTCACCCTAATGAGCCTAAAGACTCCTCAGCCATTGCCACCCACACCAACATTTTCCAACACTCTTTCCTATCTCCCTAGGTACCCGAAAAACCCCTTGGGAACCCTGTTAATCACTGACTGCCTACTTCTTGAATCTGTTTCTGAGCCCCATCATCAGTCAGCTTGACTTATATCTACTGTCAACTTGTCCAAGGTAAGCCCTAAAACTCTCCAGACTTTGCTAGAGAGAACTTCTACCACCCTCCAGGACCTGGGCATGGATGTGTATATGTGTATGAAATCACAGATCCTCAGTTCACTGCCATCATGCTTGCATGAGCCGCTTTTCCCAGCTCATGTCCCTCAGCTTTCATAGGAACCCCTTCTCATGGCCATGCTAGAGATAGCTTACACCACAGGGATGTCTAAGCTACAACGTGTGTCATGTCCTGCCCCATTGGAGAGCAGTGATAACCAAAGTTAGGTTATACAAGAGTAAGGTTCCTCATGTTCATGCCAGGCTGCTGAAGTTGCTGCGTATGGGTGACCTAAAATAACATGGACTGGTTCAGTGTAAACTCCTGTCCTTAATGTGGTAAAATGACTTTCTGTGACTGGTGGCCAAGCCAAAACCTCTGATACTTGCCTACTTAGCTGGGTTCACATAACCATAGCTTTATTCGTACTTGTGGGTCCTGAAGCTCGGAATGGATGTGCTTCTGGAAAATCACAAAGCCAGATGTTCAAATACCTGGCCAGATGTTCACAGTAAATAGGAAAAGGAAATGTAAGCAGGGGTTAGAACACACTGTGACTTTGGAACTTGATGAGATCATTGGAGAGACAAATCCTAGACAATCAGGAATCTGAATTTCAGGAGGATTATTTGGCCTAGGGAGTACATGTAGATTCTGTCCGTTAATGGATTGTTGTAAAGAAATGGCCAGAAGTTAAATAGAAATTACTTATTATATGGTCTGATATTATGGAAGTACTAGGCTACTTCATACCCAGTGAGATGCCTTCAGTAGACTGATACATTTCAGATCCTAGGAAATATTGAGATAGAAGCAGGTGAATGTGAGGCTGTGGAAATAAAGGTAACCTAAAGAACAGTATCCAAAATAAAGAGGATCTTATACTGTGTCGTTGGAACTGTTGGCTGAGTAGCCTAACAAGCATGAAGGTTTCCTCTAAGTCAGTCTGATTCCCCCATACCAATGTATTCTGTTCCCATGTTGCCTCAATTTTGTCAGTCATGTAGCTTGAACTCAGAGCCTGACTTGCTGTCCATAAGCCCTTTTGCTCAAGGATAGCCACAGTGCCACTTCTGGTTTGGGGGTAGCTAATTGGTTAAATTGGATAATGGTCTCATGGACTTTCCTGCCCAGGCTGGCTTCAAACCGCAGTTCTCAGATCTCACCTTCCTAAGTGGCTAGTATTATAGGTGTGAACTAGAAGCATCTGACTTGCCCCCACATTTTGATACAGCATCCTGGAGAGTACCTGGGATCAAGATGAAACTCCCTTTACACATTTCCATGAGCAAGCTGATGTTCTTGGATAGCACTTATGTGGGACTAATGACTCATGTACATGCTGTTGTCATGGCTGAAGGTTAACAATGTCCTACCTTGACATATGTCACGGTTGAGCCCTTCATCCTCTTCTCATAGCAGTTATTTTTTTCTTCTGCTGCCCCTTTCCAGACACTTAACCTAAGCCTCAAAGAAAAAATGGTACTATCAAATCTACCATCTCTGACAGAAGAGAATACAGAAATCTGAATGACCAATGGTACTAGGAAAGAATCTTTCTTCTTTTCCATGATATATACCCTGTTGTAGCATCATTTGATATAGATCCACCTTTCAGAACTTATTCTCCAAGATAAGACAATATCATCTGTGGAAATACAAAAAGAGAAAAACAATGAGTCATTAGAAATTTGGTTTCATTAAATGAAAAATAGAGGTAATGATAATACCAACAATTGCCACGTAAGATTCATAGGTTCATTGGTGCTAAGTTATGTAGTCTTTATCAGAGTTTCCAGACACAGATAGCCAAAATCAGGGCGGCCCAGCCTAATAGAACTATTTTTGTCTGGTAAAAATATAGAATAAACAAAACATAGATACATGTCTTGTGTCCATTCTTGCTGCTGTAACAAAATATTCTATACTATAGACAGTACCAAGCCATCCCATGAAAGATTGCCCTCTTGTGGTCAGTGGAGGATATGTAATCAGTTACCTCAAATTTCTCTGAAGTTCTACTCCTGGCTTGGACTTCTGGACTACCAGGGTAGATCTGTCCCACCAGAACTCAATTACATTTTATCCTTGTGATCACTTCTCTTGTTTTGCCAGTGTCATTGACCTGCCTTGGCAGGTTGGGAATCAACAGGAAAGGAATGATAAAAAGAACCTAAACAAAAGACTGGATCCACACTTGAGCATTGTGTTCACTATAGGTTAAGTAAGTTATAGGTTAATAAGGCAAAAATAAAAGAAATTTTCTGAAGTAGAGATCTACCAGTTCTCTCCTGGAATCAACTCATGTAAACTTGAATACTGGATACTTCTCCAATATACTTCTACATTTTATGCCTTCAGAGGCACCATGATATAGTCAAATCAGCAAGAAGTCTGACTTGCACAGCTGCTGTATGAATCAAGGACCAGTTTGAGTGTTTACAGTGATGTCAAAGTGTGTAACTAAAAGGAGATTGACACTAGGGTGGGCTATGAGAAGAACCAGGGAAGATAAAATATACAAGTATACACAGCTGCTTCTTGTGAACCAGGCCTCACTTCTCATCACAAAGTCCCAATCATCTCTTCACATCTTCCTGAGGACTTCAGGCTCTAGGGATGAAAAAAGGGAGTTTTTTTTTCTTGGTGTGGGTGTTTTGTGTGTTTATATGCCAGTCCTGGGGCTTGAACTCAGGGCCTGAGCACTGTCCTTGGGCTTTCTCAAGAGCTCTACACTTGAGCCACAGCACTATTTCCATCTTTTTCTATGTATGTGGTACCGAGGAATGAAACCCAGGTCTTCCTGCATGCTAGACAAGCACTCTACCACTAAGCCAAACTCGCAGCCCTTTGGTGGTGTTCTTCATGAGAAGTGTACCTAATATAGGGTATTGCTTAAGTATTTATCCATATTGTATATTCAAATCAGATTATCATGTCTGTCACCTCTAAGAGTTACCATGTTTATGGTAGAAAATTGTAAATCCTTTTTCCTATCTTTGTATTTTTTAATTTTTATTATAAAGGTGATATACAGCGGGATTACAGTTACACTTTTGCCTATCATTTCTGAAGCACATAGTATGTTGTTTTTTATCTGTTTTGAATTTGAACACCAGAACTTATTTTTCCTGACTATAGAATAGTATCTGTTGATCAAACTTTCTCTAGCCTTTCCTCTGTTTACATTTTGTTTTTACCTCTGCTGAATCTGTTTCTACATCTACATATTTACATATACCTGCATCAATAAGGTAATCCTTAACTCTCACTAAGTATACCTATGTACCCTTGGCTCACTTCTGGACTCTGCTTGGTTCTCTTTGATCCTGACTTCATTTCTTGGAGTAAATTTCTCATGAATGTAGCCATTATATCAAAGTTATATAGAAACCATGTAATGTAGTTAATCTTATGGAAGATGTTGTGTCAGTGCTACTGGCTCACTCAGTTCCAGAGAGAGAAACTTCTCTCCACTGTACACAATGACTTCTCCTAGATGAGACCTGGGACAAAATATGGCATACTAGGATCCTTCCATGAACCCCAAAGACTTGTTCATCAGAACTACCTATTGTAAGAGCTGAATAAAGGGATCGACTCTGGGGGACAGTCTCAGAGGCCAGGGTTCAGCTATAATGTTATATGGGGACCAGGTCAGTTTTTCCTTCCCAAACTTTGGAGGGGTCACCATCCAGATTGTTACCATCATCGGAGACATCATCTAATTATGATCTTCAGGTCCTTTTGTTAATAAACTAACAACCCTAAAACCTAAGAAACACAAAAACAGTTCGCCTGAACTCAGCAGAGTAAAATGGACTGGGGTGACCATGGCTATAAAATCCCTATACTTGAGAAGACTGGTTCAGAAAGTACCCCAGCTAAGGCCCTCTTTTTGCTTGTTGTAATTCCTCTATTGGAGTTGTGTTGCAGGTCGTTGTCTGGTTCTCCTTTGATTCTGGTAGACCAAAGAAAGATGCCAAGCAAGAGGCTGATGGAAGTCATGCTTCATTCAAAGCTGTGAATCTACAAACTCATCATTGGGTATAGTATATAGTAACAGCAGCATACCACAACAGCACACAGTCCAGTAGTAATATCACCCATTACTTAGCCCAGTTTTATTTTTTCCCAGTGAAGTGTATTCCCCAGTCATTTTTTATCATTGGGATCCTCTGACTTGCTCACAGCTCAAGACAGTTTTATTATAATCTGTTAGTCAATTGGGGTATGCTCCCTTGTGTTCTGACCTCATTTTGCCATTTCTCAAAAATGCTTATGTGAACACACAGTACACTATCTTCAGAGTACACAGTACACCATCTGCCAATATACAGATTGTTAATTGGGTAGCCAAATGTGTATGCCCCATTATGTGAATCAGAGTGTTGGCCCACTGGCATACAGCCCAAATATTTTTCCATCTAGCTTGTCTCCACAAGGTACAGTGCCCTTCTACCCAGTTGGTTAGTTACATGATGCTTCCTACAAAGTAAGGCCTTGGTACATGGGCTGTCAAAGTGCTTCTCACATTTATGACAACTAGTCAGTGTGTAACTCAACTCTACATGAAAGAGAAGGGTAACTTTATCTGCCATTCTTGTGTGTACCTTTCGCCCAGTCTCTCTACCTCTGATTTATTTATACAGTTCCACAGAGTCCTTTTGTTTCTGCTCACAGAGCCATGTTTATGATAGGACCATATCTGCTGCTGTTGTTGCTGCTTGTTGCTGACACTATTCTTTTGAAATGCCAAAGAGATGCTCTATGGAGACAATTATAATCTCTGAAAACGACAAAACCCATTCACACCTCTTTTTCACCCTACAATTTTTACTTGATCTATGTATTTTAGGGTAGATCGCATTCTTTCAGTAGCTTATTTTCGTGAGCAGATTCTGAAAATAGATGTAGTTAAATATCCACTTATGAGCAAATAAGTTAAACATCTGTGGTAAAATTTTAACAGTTATATCTAAAATAATTATACCGTCGTAAGAATGTTCTTAGGAAAAATATTCATTTTCCTCATTTACTCAGTAAGGTAGACCATCATTGAAATGCAAAGTGATCGATAATTTCTTCACTGAATTCACACTGGAAAACAACTTTATACTAATGTAAACAGATAACAAAATATATACTTCAATAGTTGTATTCTTGGAGAAAATTGGCTTTTTGTAATTGCATTTCTGCTAATATTTTATCTAAGCAGAAAGTTAATTTGCTCTAGAAGTAATAATAGCTTAGAAATGATACAAACAAAACAAGATGTTTTGTTTTAGACAAGAAGTTTGTCTAAAAGTCAATTTTTTATTGTAATTAATAGAAGGGTTACATTATATTTGCCAGATAGAAGCCGCATTACTTCACATACCTTGATACCCCTTCTCATGTTTTTGTCCCCATTTCCCTCCCCCCTCGCCCCTCATCTTGTTTTTCCCCCCCTTTCCTATCCTACTTCAAATAAACATACATATAATACTATCAGATAACAAAGTAAGATGCTGTAACAATACGAGAATAACCAAGGGACAACAAAAGAAATGAGAAATAGCATAGTACAATCTCACATTATATGGCTCTTGCTTCCATTTCCTGGTGGTCCTTTCATTTAGCCTCATCCTATATGGCCTTATGTATCTAGGTTTTGCCCTATTGTAAACCTCTGCTAGGAGAGTCCAAGGTTTAGACTAATTATGACAAATGAGGGAAGCCATTGAGCCTATGTTCCTTTGAGTCTGGCTTACTTCACTTAATATGATTTTTTCTAAGTCTTTCCATTTCCTTGCAAATGGGATGATATTCTTTCTGATGGCAGCATAGAATTCCATTGTGAAAAAATATATCTTCATGATCCAATCATCTACTGAGGGGCATCTGGGTTGGTTCCATATCTTTGCTATGGTAAATAGTGCTGCAGTGAACATCATTGTGCTAGTGACTTTAGTATGTTCTTGTTTCTGGAGCATTGGGTAAATGCCAAGGAGTAGAATTGCTGGGTCATAGGGGAGTCTTTTGAGGAACCAACATACTGCTTTCCATAGTGGTTGAATGAGTTTGCACTCTCAGCAACAGTGTAGTAGTGATCTCTCCTGGCAAAATCCCCACCAGCATCTATTATTAGATTTCTTGATCCTGGCCATTCTAACTGGAGGTGAAATCTCAAAAGTCATTTTGATTTGCATTTCTTTTATGGCTAGAGATGTGGAGAATTTCTTCATGTATCTATCAGCTATTCTTAATTCTTCTTCAAAGAAGTCTCTCTTTAAGTTTTTGGTCCATCTTATAATGGGATGGTTGTTTCTTTGGAGTGATTCTTTGGTTTCTTTGATTGTTTTGGAGTGATTCAATTTTTTTACTAAAAGTCAGTTCTTGAAATAGGTTTACTCCTCCTCCATTCAAGTCTCACTATTTGACTATATTTGGGAGGTGACAGGTCATATTTTAAAAGAATAATGTGTGGATTTAGAATTGTTTCTGAAATAACACAACAGATGTATTAAAATGTAATATTGTACAACCTGTTTTCAAATATAGTGTGTATAAAATGTAGTGTGTATATAGCAACTGTAAGGCCACACCATAAAAATTGAGATCTATCTCTGAAACTTCTGTGACATGCTATTTCTGTAGTGATATGATCGTGTGTGTGTGTGTGTGTGTGTGTGTGTGTGTGTGTGTGTGTGTGTTCTCTGGTACTGAATGCCACATTCTTTGTTGAGTTTTTTTGTCAGTTAAGGATCTTTATTTAGCCAAACCAAACCTAAAATCAACCACCACAGTATTTATCAATTTCTCATATGGTTATGTAAAATTAAGACTCTTGAGATTTTTTTTGCACAAATACTTCCCTATACAATAATTTCTGTAGATTCTTTTAAGTTGTGTGCATAGGTAACAGTATATTCAATGTTTCACAATTTATTTTTGTTCTCATAATTGTGTTAATCCCAACAAGGCAATCCTTGGGCCTTTAACTCCTTAGTCCCATTGAACTACTTCAGTTACTAGTTATTAAATATATTAGCATAAGAGTATGTAAAATGGAGTCTCATAAAAGCAGTTTAGCAACACCTTTTAAAAACTTTATAGTGCCAACAGGTTGCCAGGGTATAAAGGTTGCCCTCACCTGCAGCCACTACGCCAGCCAACTACAGACAGTATGTCCAGCTAATGATCTTTGCTGAATTCTTAAAGCTCAAGTAGCAGAGAAGTTTAATTCTTGATTGCTTTGATTACCTAATTGACTATGGGAAACTTAGTGTGCTGTGTGAAAAGTATGTTATTATTATTCAATGCTTTCCTGTCAATTGCACTGGTTGACAGGTCTCAAAATACTTAAAATTTCTTTTCAGAGTTATAACAGAAACAATAATTTGAGTATTATTTCATTTGTATATTTGAATGTTATAACAAGTGATTTGCATTTAAACACTTCTTAATTAGACATGCTAACTCGTATTACAACCTGAACTTTTCAAATTTTCCAAAGTACTCCAAGAGAAAATTCTAGAGATTATCTTTTTTTCTTTATTAAAGAATTTATTAACATTGATTTTTACATCATATTTCAAATGACATATTTAACAGACGGGTGTTCAAGAAGGGAATCTCTATATACAATCACTGGCACTTAGTTTTTAGAACTTAATCAAAATTAGGCTAAGAGTTTGTATATCATAGATACATATTAATTTATGAAATAAAACATTATGTCTATAGTCATAGGTTTTTATGACTATGTAGTTATGTTTATATTTCCATTACCATGTCCATAGCTTTGGGTATGCAAATATTGAGTCCTCGCTCTTGTACTCTTTGGATCTAATAGCCATATATTCAGGACACCATGCGCCTTTTGTTCCTTTGGTCTTGATAGAGATTATCTTTTTAATGTATGTGTCTTTGTTGTACAAGGGCTTGATCTCAGGGACTGGGTCCTGCCCTGAGCTTCTTTTGCCGAAGACTACTGCTCTACCACTTGAGCCTCAGCTCCACTTCTGGGTTTTTGATACGCCATTGGAGATAAGAATCACATAGACTTTTCTCCCCCAGTGTGCTTCAAAACGATAGCCCTGAAAACCCAGCCTCCTAAGTAGGTAGAATTACAGATGCTGATGTCAGAAGTACCCAAGACAGAGGTAGACATCTACACATTAAGCCATCAAACACTAAATCATTTACCTATCAGTTCACATTGAGGTCTGTCCAGGGCTTATCAAATTGATTTCACAACTGTCACATGACAATTACCTTAGAAGGCGGCCCTGGCATCTGGGTCATCTTTGGAGACAGTAAGGCACTGGCCTCGCAGTGGTCACTTGGTCCTCAGAAGCACTCGCTGCAAGTCATTTATTAGTGTGAGGATAATTGGTGGAGAAAGTACCACTTTTGAAGTTCAGCTCTTCAGAGGACTTCAATAGAAGGAAATCATTATCCGTGGGATAAGGAACTAAAAGATGGAGGAAAAATGTGGTTTAGGATTAGGAACCTGCCCTTCTCTGATGCATTCCCTCCAGAGAATTAACTTCTTATAAACTCTGACATTTAAAGAATCTGAGAATGGAGAATGTGGGAGTCCTCTTGTGAGATCTTGCCTCATCTTTGTGATGTTGAGCCTAAGCCATCAGGAACCAGCATCATACTCCCAGTCACTGTGTCTTCTGATACCTATCACCTACAAAGAGTTGCTGTCCATAAGTTCCACATGATGGTGATGTGAGAGAGCACAAGAACTCTGAATTCCGAAGCCCCATTCTGATGGAAATGACTGCTTAGAAACCAACAAATGACAGGAGCAAAAATTTAAACTCAGCATAATTTTTCTTCTTCAGTTTTCTGCCCTTAGGCTAATTTAACAGTTTTCTTCAAATATGTTTCTCAGCTTCTACTTTAACTGCTTCAAAAGAAATTGTAGCAGACTCATTCTGTATACCAAACTTCCGGTTGTCACCACTGTTCAAGGACAGCCAAAAACTACAACTGGAAATTGAATCATTAGCTTGATGCAAAAATAATAATTATGTGATCCCCTGTTCCCACGATAGAAAACAATGAAGAATTTCAATCTGTGAAACTTTCTAAATCTGTAATGCTACAAGCACAGATTTAGAAAATGCCAACTTTGTCCTCCTTTAAATATAAAAAGTTTTGTTACCTGATGTCCATATGTTACCCAGTGTACAGCCTCTGTAATTTATATATTCTTACAACTGCAATACAGAATTTAATAACATTAAATTAATGGACTTATCTAAAAGTGATTTGAACTATTATAAAACTGAGTAAATATGCACCAAATTGTGTATCTATACCACATATTCTTGATCCATTTGTCCACTGAGGGGCATGTGGATTTATTTCATATCTTAGCTATGGGAAACAAAGCTGCAGTGAACATAGTTGCACTGGTGGCCTGGTTTGTGTCAATTGGATAAATACCCAGGAATAGGATTGCTGGGTCATAGGGAAGCTCTATATTTAGTCTTTGAGAAACTTCCATGCTGCTTTCTGGAGTGGTTGAACAAATTTACATATATATACAATGAAATTCTATGCTTCCATTAGAAAAAATGACATTTCCTCATTCTTAAGGAAATGGAAAGACTTAAGTCTTTATCAAGGGACTATTTTTTGTTGAGGATATGCTTCAACTATTAGCCTATTTAGAACTCTTGAAAGTTTCCACTCCATCTGTCAACTGCAGGTGAATTAGTAGGGCATCCCCAGGTCTTCTCTGAGGCTCAAGGCATTGTACATATGGAAAGCCCTGCACAAGAGGGAATGATAAATCAGCACTGATAGCTTTTTTTTTTTTATTGCCTGTCATGGGATTGAACTGTGGGCCTGGGCCCTGTCCCTGAGCTCTTCAGCTCAAGGCTACTGCCCTACCTCTTGAGCCCTAGAACCACTTCCAGTTTTCTAGTGGGTAAGAGTCTCAGGTTCTTTTGTGTCCAGGCTGGCTCTGAACCACCATCCTCGGATCTCAGTCTCCTGAATAGCCAGGATTACAGGCGTGAGCCACCCTGCCCAGCTCCACTTACTCTTTCATGTATTTTTTTGTATTTTGAGGCCCAATATTTATCCTTCACCTCAGGTAACTGCAAGGGAATCACTGCACATTTTTTTTAATGAAATATCAGTTGAAGGTGCATCTTTCACTGAGGAAGTTTGAAATGTTTCAAAGATAGACAAATATAGATCAGTCAGAACAACATTCTCCGGTTAATGGACCAGTTATCTTATTGCAGTTCTGCCTCTATTCACTTGGTGTCAAAGCTTTCATGTGCATCATGAATATGATTGCTTCTTTTAATTCTGACCACAGAACGACAGAGCACATGGTGCTACCTCAGGACAAAAATGTCACAAAGCTGGCTGCTTTTACTGAGTTCAGACAACTTTTTTTCTTGAATAATAGTGTCCTAAACTGAATAAACACAACTTCAGTGAATCTCCAGAATTCCAGCTGTATTCTGCTGTGTTCACTGGCGTCATTCCATGAACCATATTCATCTAAATGCTTCTGGGTGCCGGCCAGTGAGATTATCCTCAACAATGTGTATTAATTGCCACTCAGCAACAATGATAGCTTAGATTGCTTCACGATATTAAAACATCTTTTATCTAAGCTCCAGTGCAATCAACAAGAACAATGAGATGCTGTTACATTTACAGGCAATTTCTTATTTACACTGTCATTCGTATAATGCCAGGGATCAGTTTTTCTTTTCTTTCCTACCTCTCATTTATATTTGCCTTTCATTGAGGAAAACTAACAAGAGGTCTATTTATATTTTTTAGGGCAATCGCTCACACACCACCTCCTCATGGACTAAACTAATCTAAGTTCTTTGAGTCAATTAAGAATACCCTTAGCAGTGATTTAACAGTGAACTCAGCCTGTCCTGGAAGGCTCAGTAAAAAAAGACATCTTCTGGGCTGGGAGTTTGGCCTAGTGCTTAAAGTGCTTGCCTAGCATGCACAAAGGCCCTTGTTCAATTCCTTGGTACCACATACATAGAAAAAAGCTAGAAGTGGTGCTGAGGCTCAAGTGGCAGAGCTCTAACCTTGAGGAAGCCCAAGGACAATGCTCAGGCCCTGAGCTCAAGCCCAGGACTGGCAAAAAAAAAAAGACATCTTCTGAAATGGGAGACTATATACTTGTTGAATTACTACATTCTGAAATGGTAAGTTATCATGTCTTTGCCTGAAATAGAAGTGTTGCTTTCTTCATTTTTCTCCATTCAATTTTACCAATTAAACCATGAGCCAGGAAGACTCAGGTCCTATGTATAAATCCTAGCTACTCAGGAGGCTGAGATAAAGAGAGTGTTTTTAGGCCATTGCAGGAAAAAATGTTCATGATATGCCATTTTGACCAATGAAAGGAGGTCTATGGTGATATGTCCCTGTCTTGGGAAATGTAAATAGGTAGATGGTAGCCCACACAAGCTCAAGCAAAATGCAAGATTCTGACTGAAAAAATAAAGCAGGGGCTAGGAGTTTGGCTTAGTGGTAGAGTGCAAAGCAAATAGAGCTTTTGGTGTGATATATGTCTGCCTCACAACATATGAGCCTCTGAGTTCGAACTCAAGGGCCACCAATATGAATAATGCAGACAGTAAACAATGACGCAGTAGATATTCTAGGCATCAAACTGTGTTTTCAGATGGTGGAGAAATAGACCTTTGCCAACTGGTTTCCAAGTACATTTGCAAATAGCAGTGTGATGCTACAAACCTTATGCTTGCTGTTCTCCTCTTTGGAAATGGTCCTATTTGGAGTAGTTGAGAATTGATTGTCAAAATGCAACTGAGATATACAAACTCTGTGAAAAGCATGTGTAAAACATGTACCTACCCCTTGTTTAGGGACTTTGACTTACTATGTGAGAAAACGATATAGATGCTAAAATACATGTGGTAAACTTGGGAGTTTCCCTTTTTAAATGCTACTCTAATTCTACATATGGAAAAGAACAAAGTCTAAGGGCTGCAAAAAAAAAGTTGATTAGCTAAAATCTCACATCAGTTTCTGCATCAGTTCTTCTGTTCCCTATCAGTGTATGAGATTGTGGACTTTTAAGATTGCTGAAGCTTTATGTGATTCTGTATTTCATGATTGTGAACCTATATGTGATTCTGTATGCATTTTTCTTAGAACATAGTTTATTTTAGAGCATATTTGTTTTTTTACTTCAAGTTTGGCTTTTTTAATCTTTTTTCTTCATATATTTTATTGTAATTAATAGAAGTGTTACATTATATTCATCAGATAGAAGGTGCATTACTTCACAAACATTGATACCCTTTCTCATGTCTTGGTCCCCATTTCCCTCCCCCCACCTCCACCCCTCATCTTCTTTTCCCCCCTTCCCTATCCTATTTCAAATAACCAAATAAGCATATATATAATATATCAGATAACAAGGTAAAATACTATAACAATATGAGATAACCAGGGGACAGCCAAAGAGATGAGAGATAACATAATACATTAAGGACAACAATTACTCATTATATGGCTTTTGTTTCTATAACCTGGAGGTCCTTTCATTTAGCCTCATCCTATATGGCCTGATGTATCTAGTTTTTGTGTTTTAGAGCATATTTGTATCTCACAAATTAACAGTGCGTCAATAACTTCCTAGAGATAAAATATATCACAAACATACACCTTACACACATGGGACATACATTCTGTCATCCAGTCTTCACCACAGGAGTACTAGGAGTTTGGTTTGTTGCTTCACTACTCCAAGTGTTGCAGCTCACATACTGATATTAATGACCCAGGTTCCTGGATTGAAAGACAACTCATGATCCCTTTAGAGTGACTGTACTATTACTCTCAGCTAATGTGGTGAGTTTAAGGACTCACAAATTGCTCATTAGCCCTAGTGTAGAAAATTTACCCTTCCTATGTTACCCCTATCAATTCATGTTGGTGTTTATTTTCATAGTCCCTGTCCCTAGTTTTTGTTGCTTGTCACAGAGGCCAAGGTCATGATATATATTCACACAGACTTTGGCATCTTTATTCATATGAAATTGCACATAAATATATCTACCCTTAATATTTCTGACCAGTTCATAGATCCTTGGAGAAGAACATGTGAATATGTAGCAATATGTGGCCCATATCTGTAAGTTCTGAAATGATATCTTCAAAGACAGATCCAAGCACATAAAATTTGACTATTTTACTATATTTTATAATGGCACCATGAGCAATAATAGGCTCAAATTCTGATTTAAGACCCAAAATGAGTGATAGTTAGAATGACAGCCAATATTTCTTTTGTAAGTCTCATACCAGGGTTAAAGAACATTAGTTTCTAACCCATGTCTGTACTCCACAATAGGCTACATCACTTTGGGCTTGGTTTTGGTTTACACTTGAATGTGATTGCTACTTTTAATTTTGAACACAGAACCAGAGAGCACATGGTACGACTTCAAGATAAAATGCCTCAAAGATTGCTGCCTTTACTGAACTCAGACAATTTTTATTCTTTTTTTTTTGCCAGTCCTGGGCTTGAGCTCAGGGCCTGAGCACTGTCCTTGGACTTTTTCTCAAGGCTAGAGCTCTACCACTTGAGCCTCAGCACCACTTCCGGCTTTTTTCTATGTATGTGGTACCAAGGAATCGAACCCGGGTCTTTGTGCATGCTAGGCAAGCACTTTAACCACTAGGCCAAACTCCTGACCCCAATTTTTATTCTTGAAGGTCTTCCTAAACTGAAAAACCACATGGCTTAGAACTACCTTAAGATGTATTGAGGAGGAGAAAATTTTCCTCTGTCTCCATTCTGGTGTGTTCACTGATATCACTCCATAAATCATGTTCATTTAGATGCTTTTGGTTCACAGTTGACTATAGATTATCCTCAATAGTTTGTGTTAATTGCTATTCAGTATAAAGTATAGCTCAAATTGTTTCACGGATTTTAGAATATTTTGTGTCTAAGCTCCTAAGAAATCAACAAGAACAATGTTGCATTTACAGATTATTTCTTGCTAACTTATGTTACCATTAGCAAAACACCAAGCATCAATCTCCCTTTTATTTCCTATCATTTAGTCTCTCTTTTCATTAAGTAAGATGTTCTACCAACAGTTCTATTTATATTTTTTAGAGCAATAGCTTACATATCACTGTCTGATCTAAACTAAGTTCTTTGAATTATGTTAAGCATTAACAATGATTAACAGTTAAATTGTCTGTGTTCCTAGCTATCATAGACAGGTTAGTTAAAAAGACATCTCCTCAAATGGAAGATTTCCTGGATGAGTTTTATTGTTGTTGTTTTAATCTTATTTTATTATCAGAGTGATGTATAGAGGGGTTACAGGTTACAGTTACATTCATAAGGTAGTGAGTATTTCACTTCTTGAACAGTGTTACCTCTTCTCATGTTTTTCTCCCACTTTCCCTCCCCAACCCCCTCCTAATCATCTTGTTTTCCCCTTTCCCTTCCCTATTTCAAATAAACAAATATGCTTATGTACAATATTTTCTCCTGGAACCAATCTAGTGATATCTGACAAATGGATGTTACACATTATCCATCCTTTGGTTGATTAAGTTTTATACTTGTCACTATACACCTTCTCTGGCTCTATTTGGGATACACCTTTATCCAGAGAAACTTCTAATCATGTAATGACTAATCTTCTTTCCTGCCTTGCTGCTATAGGTGGAAGTTCCCTCTTCTATTAAAACAGACAGTACCCCTGCATATACTAATACTAAATTGCAGACTGTCCTAAAATCAAACATATTACAGGAATCACACAGAACCTTCAAGGACGAGACTTTGTGGAACACAACAATCTTACACTCAAGTCCCAATTAAATAAAGAGAGGATAGGTGTAGGTCATTGGACCCTCAGAGAGCAGCTAGCAATAGCATCATATACCCTTAATTTTGAAAATTTGAACTTTCCACCCAAAACTTTGGCAGCAAGTAAACACTGGAAAGATCTGGAAAAAAAATGCAGTCCTTATGTTAACCTATTTGATAGATGGATGACACTGATAACTGGGAACCCAGAACTGTCAAAATATGGGGTCATAGTTATGCTTATGCTCCACAGGATCTGCAGACATCTGGCTGCTGCCAGCCCAGAAATTAAAACCCAGAAATGAAGAAGACATCATCCAACATCAAAGAACCTCTAGAAGAATCCTTCAAGAGAATGAGGATAATTAAAATCTCTGGGAGAACAGTGTGAACCAGACCAGTGATCTTCTCCACCTGGTGACAAATGAAGCTTTTTCAAGAAGCTGAGCAATGCTTAAAGGACAATGAACAGGAAATTAATGCAAGGATGATGGTTTCTTCATGCTGCTAGTGCCTCTTGCTTGATACAAGCCTCTGTTTGAGGGACTGTTAATTGCACTGTGTTATGTAACAACTCTGAAACAGCACATGTACATAAAGACAGATACATAGCCAGAGAGAGCTTGAGGGTCCCTGGATAAACAGTCTAAGAGAGATAATATCCAGTCTGATATAGTTAAACTTATGGCCTTACTCAAGGATAAAGGAAAATATAATTATTCCAAAATACAGAAAAGCTACCCCCAAAACTGGTCTTACAAAAAAAAAAAGAAAAATGCCACTGTACATTTGGCCTGTAAGTCAGAATTTATCAGTTTTACTAACGGCTTCAGTTGGCCATTAATACCATGAATAAAACTTCCTTTTGTATCAAGGAAGGCCCTTCTATTCAAAACATCCTAACACAAAATATGGTCGACAGCCAGGCACTGGTGACTCACACCTGTAATTCTAGCTACTCAGGAGACCGAGCTCTGAGGATCACAGTTCAAAGACAACCCTGGCACAAAAGTCGTGAGACTCTTATCTCCAGTTAACACCAGAAAACCGGAAGTGGTGCTGTGGCTCAATATGGTAGAATGCTAGCTTTGACCTGAAGAGCTCAAAGATAGTGCCTAGGTCCCAGAGTTCAACCAAAAAAAATATATATACATATGTGTATATATATATATATGATCAAACTTGCTGTCAGTTTAAAATTGTGATGACAACCTTGTGCTATTAAATACTACTGACATAGTGACATAGTAATGGCTCCAGCTTTCATTCTGCCTGTCCCTGGACTTGAAGCAAATATCCAGAAAGAACTCAGTAGGCTAGCTTGTCTTTTCTACAAAGTAACAAATATCTGGGCTATTTTGAAAGAAAGAAATCAGGAAATGAAGGAGTTGAGAACAAGAATTTTACAAAATCAGACTGCCATAGATTACTTGCTGTTAAATATCATTTAAGGGGACTGGGAGTTTGGCCTAGTGGTATAGTGCTTGCCTAGCATGCACAAAGACCTGGATTTGATTCCTCGGTAACACATACATAGGAAAAAAAAAAAGGACAGTGTTTAGGCCCCGAGTTTTGCCAGGACTGGCAAAAAAAAATCATTTAGAATGTGAACAATTTGAAGGATTGTGCATATTTAATATAACTGATGTAATAGAGAAATTGGAAAATCTTGCCCCACGATGATGTCATCACTGGGAGCATGGCTGACTATAGTAGTACATAATGGAAAAATCCAGTAAAATAGGGAAGGCAAATTGTGGGCAGCTGAATGGGATCCACAAGAAAAAGACTAGAAGGGGGAAAGGCCCCGCCCCCATGCAGATGTCAATACTGGGCACTGAGGGGTCTGGAATATATATATGGGCAAGGGAAGGCAGGAGCCTCCTCTCCACCGGCCTGTGGTGAGGAGACAGACCTGTGGAAAGGACACTTATAAACTCACCCCCTCAAAAGTTGTAGTTGCTTTTAGTTTTTAAGGTAATAAGAACTACAAATTAAATAATATAATCTTTTATATCATTATATTGGTGCTTTCCGTGAGTTATCATGCTCATAGATTATTATACTGACAATTCTCAAAAGATTCAGAAGCAGAGCACCTTAAAAAGGAACTGGGCAAGTTAAAATCCAGTAACAACTTGGGGCTCACAAACTCCTTTTTGGCCTCTTCTGGGCCCAATAGCTTCTATTTTGAGTATTATTCTGCTGGCTCCCTACCTATTTCAATATTTATTTTCTAGCATCCAGCCAATGCTAGTTCAAGCAGTAATGAAAATTACGTTTTCTCAAATAATAGAAAAAGGGGAGTTGTGAGAGCCTGAAAAGTCGAGCTGTGAGATCTCAGATCTCAGATCTAAAAGGAGTGGAGTCTGGAAGGCATTCTCCCAAAACTCTCAGAATGCTGAAAGTTTCCCAGAGCAGGCCATCAATTCTGGCTTAATAGGAATTCTAATTTCTGTCCTGGGTGTGGACTAATTCCACCCTAAACTGCCTAAGAGCCTGAGGGTAGACTAAGGCCTATGCAAATTGTAAGTTGTTTTCTGTTTACCTCTAGTTCCAGATATAAGGAAATCACTTATCACTGTATACAAAGTATGGTCACAAACATGCCTTACTTTCTGCATGTACTTCCCTGTACAAAATGCAATAAAAACCTTGTTTAGTGGAACCTTGAGATCTGAAGCTGGCAGAAGGCTTCAAGTCTCCTGGTACTCCAAACCTCAATTCCACAGTCAAGTCTCCATTAGTGCTTTGTCCCCGATTGTGGGTGGGTTGTGACAAAATGAGTGAAACAAAAAGAGTTTCTGATATTTCCCAAATGGTAAAGGACCGCCTCATTCAGAAGTGTGAGCCCCTAAGTTCAAACCTTGGGGTTTGAGGATCGCCAATATTAACTGATATAAGTATTTCAGTCAGTATGTTTTTTTGGAATGATAGAAAAACCTTTATGGACTGATTGCAAAGAACATTTGCAAATGGCAGCATTATGCTTGCTGTCCTCTTTGAAAACTGAGTCCTGCTTGGATCAAGTAGTTAAGAACTCGCACTGGAGTCTCATATGAGATCTGAGGATCACTGTTGAAAGCTCAACTGGGCAGGAAAGAATGTGAGACTATTAACCAATTAACTACCAAAAATGCTATCCAAAAGTAAAGCTGAGATTCAAGTGGAAGAATGCTAGCCTTTTAGCACATAAGCTCAAGGACAGCACTCAGCCTAAGTTTAAGCCCTAAGTTTTAGGACTGACATAAGCCAAAGGAGGAGAAACATTTTGATGATAAAATTGAGTTGAGTCATTCATACTCCAGGAAAGTTCATGAGTTTTCAGTAGATGTGCCATTTCCTTTACTTTAGGCACTCTTAACCTTGACAGAGTTTCTCCTATCCTTTCATTACTCATGAAGGGACTTAAAATCATATGCAAACAAGTCACAACACAACAATATTCTCATAAAATTTTGTTTCTATAGTTCCAGACACCCGAAGAACAAGTGGGATATGGTAAGTGTTTGTGCACTAATATATGAGTAAACAACATAGATGCTAAGATGCATGTGGTAAACTTAGTAACTTCTCTCCTGAAATGACACCGAAAGTCCAGATTACCAGAAGAAACAATAGGGTACAAGGGTTGGATAAAAGTTTGATTCTTTGGGAACGATTTATAGTTTTGGTTGTTTGGCTTTTTGTTTTTTTTTTTTTTGATTGTTGGGTCAGTTGTGCTGGTCCCCATCTGTTTATATGAAGTCATATACTTGAAGACTGCCAGGGCTTTACTGTGATGCTTCGTGAGTATGAACCTATATGTGATTGTGTATGTGTGCTTAGGACACATTTGTACCTTACACAGCAAAAGTGCCTCCATAACTTCCTAAAGATAAAATTCATAACACACACCTTACACACACTAGATATACATTCCACATTCCATCATCCAGTCCACAACAGAGGTTTTTTTGGTGTTTTTTTTGGGGGGGGGGAGTGTGGATCATAGGTCTTGAACTCAGCCTGGGCGCTGTCCCTGAGCTCTTCAGCTCAAGGCTACCACCCTACCTCTGGGCCTGGACGTTGTCCCTGAGCTCTTCAGCTCAAAGCTACTGCCCTACCCTTGAGCAAAGCCCCACTTTCCGTTTTCTGGGGGTTAATTGGAGATAAGATTCTCAGGTCCTTTTATGCCTAGGCTGGCTTTGAACCTTGATTCTCAGATCTCAGCCTCCTGAGTGGCAAGGATTACAGGTGTAAGCCACCGCGCCTGGCTCCACAACAGAGTTCTATCCAGAGTTTGATTTGTTACCTCATTTGCCCAGGTGCTGCAGCTCACATACCAATATTAATGACCCAAGCTTCTGAATTCGTTACATCAAAGGACAAAACATGAGCCCTTTTGAGTATGTCTGTGCTGTTGCTCTTTTGAATTTAGGACTCACTAACGGGCTCATCAGCCCTAATGCAGAAACTTTACCATTCCTGTATTGGCCTTAAAGTATGGTAGCCTAAGGAGTCACTAGCCATAAATTGAATGCCTGTATTATTACATACACTAGGGTAATAACAGATTTCACATAGACTTTGGCATTTTCATTCATATAAAATGCACATAAGTATACCCTGATGTTCATAGTTCAAGTTCATAGATCTTAGCGAGGTACAAGTGACAATGTGGGATGATAAATCCTTCATCTGTAATTTTTGGAATGATGTCTTAAAAGACAAATCCAAACACAAAATTTGGCTAAATGTTTTACTATGCTGTATAATGGCACCACAAGCAATAATAGGCTTAAATTCTAACCATTTAAGTCCCCAGAGGAGTGAGAAATAGGGACTTATATTTGGTTGTTAGAACACTGTCCATATTACTTTTGTAAGTCTGTGGGTAAAAATATCAGTCCCTAACTCATGCCTCTTCTCCATGACAAACTGTATCACTGTGATTGTGTACACACCAAGTTAGTTGACACACAAGTAACATAGAAATGGAACAGTTGAAGGAAACAGACTGATGTGTGACCATTTTTAGTTGGCAAGGTATCCGTAATTTTAAATAGTTTAAAATATTTTTACCTAAAATTAATGAGATTATAGAATATTTTCCTAGGATCAAATCTAGGAATCTCTTTTTCAGTCCTCAAAACTGATCAATGGAATCACAAATTAGGCCAACCCATTGATCTTGCTACATGTTAATGAAGATAGAGGCTACTTAGGAGATTTGAACTGTTTGGGCCTATTTAGAATTCTACCTGAAGTTCCCTTCCTACCTGTGCAGAAATTCAGTGTCAATTGGAATTGAGTTTATTAAGACATCCCCACTAAAGAATTTAATCATATTCTGTGCCTTGTATATATGGGAAGTTCTGCACAAGAACAACTATGTAGAACTACAGTTCACATCTGTTAAAAGCCACCCTTCTTTTTATGTGTCTCATTTAATATTTGCCCCATCATCTCAGATAATCACAAGAAAAAACATTGCATACAATTGTGTGTATCAATTCTGTTCAAAAACATAGTTTATTTTCACTGAGGAAGTTTGATTTGTTATAGAGACAGACTAATCTAGGTCAGTCAGTCAGACAGACCAAATAACGATTGTCCTGGAAATAGTCTATGAGTTAGTTCCATTGTAGTCCTGAGCACAGAACCACAGAGCACACAGTGCTACCTCAACATAAAAAGCCACAAAGCTGGCTGCTTTTACTGAGTTCAGACAACTGATTTCTTGAATAATAGCTTCCTAAACTGAAGAAACACAAAGCTTCCGTGAATTTCCCAAATTCTGACCTTAAAATGTATTGAAGAGGAGAGAACTTTTGTCAGTCTCCAACTATATTCACTGATGTCACTCCCAGACCAGTATTCATTTGAATGCTTTTGGGTCACAGTCAATGACAGTTTATCTTAAGTAGTTTGTATTAATTGCTGCTCAGCATTAACAATAGCTCAGATTGTTTGAACAATTTTAGAACATTTTATGTCTATGCTCCTTAGAAATTGACAGGAACAATGAGACTCTGTTACATTTACAGATTATTTCTTGTTAACTTATATTACCATTAGGTAAATGTTTAAGCATCAGTTTGCCTTTCTTTCCTACCTCTTCTTTAGTTTTTCTTTTTTTTGAGGAAAATGTTCTACCAACAGTCTGTTTACACTATTCAGAGCAATATCATCCTCTTTGTGTAGCATTAACAATAATTAAATTGTCTGTGTTCCTAGATATCCTGAAAGGCTCATTTAAAAAAAAAAGTACTTCTTGGGGCTGGGAATTTGGCCTAGTGGCAAAGCGCTTGCCCAGTATGCACCAAGACCCAGGTTCAATTCCTCAGTACTACATACCTAGAAAAAAGCTGGAAGTGGAGCTGTGGCTCAAATGGTAGAGCACTAGCCTTGAGAAAAGCCCAAGGACTGCACCCAAGCCATGAATTCAAGCCCCAGGACTGGCAAAAAAAAAAAACTCTTTTAGAATGGAGGAAGATTTCTTCGAAGTTTTTTCCTTCATGAATTAGCAGACATCATTTCTTACCCTTTTAAATTAAGCAGTTAAAACGTGAGCCACTAAAAAACCATGCATGCATGTAATCCTAGCTACTAAGGAAGCTGAGCTAAGAAGAATATTTCCAGGCCATCCATGCAAAATCTTCATGAATGTCATCTAAGCCAATGAAAGGATGGCTACTTGGGAAAAGTAACTACAAAAATTGTCATTTAAGGCCAGGAGCCTGGCCTAATGGTAGAGTGCTTGCCTAGCATGCAAGAAGCCTTGGGTTCGACTCCTCAGTACCATATACACAGAAAAAGCCAGAAGTGGTTCTGTGGATCAAGTGGTAGAATGCTGTCATTGAGAAAGCCCAAGGACAGCGCCCAAGCCATGAGTTCAAGCCCCAGGACTGGCAAAAAAAAAAAATGTCATCTAGGCAGGCCCAGGCAAAAAGCAAAACCTTAATTGGAAAAAAGTAAAGCCAAACAGGCTTCTACTATTGCTCCAGTAGCAAAGACAGCCTTGAAAGTATGAGCCCCTGAGTTCCAACTCTGACTGCTAATATGAACAGTAGAAGCAATAAAGACTTGAAAATATTTAATGTAGTCATTTGAATGTGACCTTTGCAGAGGACACTTGCAAAGGCCACTTGCAAATTGTAACATAATATTATAAATCTTTTAAAAGGGCTGGATAGAAATTGGATTGAGTAAAGTCTTATGGTTTCTTTTGTTGCTGAATGAGTCACGGTGGTCCCCAGCTGTATATTCGAAGTCATATACTTGAAGACTTGCTGCCTTCTTCTTTGAAAATGAGTCCTGGTTGGATCTGGTAAGAACTCATAATCTAGTTGGGCACTGGTGTTTCATATTTCCTGGCAACTCAGTGAATTGCCCAGAAGTCGAGCTGTGATTCATGTGGTAGAGTGCTAGCTTTAGCACAAAAGGTCAGTGACCCAGCCTGAATTTAAGCTGGAGGACTGACATTTAAAGAAAATAAAAAGAAGATTTGATGATCAAAACTGAATTGAATCATACATACTACAGGAATGCTCATGAGTTTTTAATAGATTTGCTATTTCCTTTACATTGGGGCACTTTATCTTGCCAATGTTTCTCATAAAGATAAGAAAACCATGTTAATAAGTCACAGTGCAATGTACTCATAGATCCTTGTTTCTATAGTTTTGAATTCCCGAAGAAGAAGAAGAAGAGGCAGAAGTAAAATACGCTAAGTATTCTGTACTTTATGAGGAAACAACATAGATGCTAAAGATGCATGTGATAAATTTAGTAGATTCACCCAAATTTAGTAGATTCACCCAAATTTCAGGGTACCAAAACGAACCAGCATAGTACAAGGTTTGGATAAGAGTTTGACTCTTTGGGTAAAGGTTTATGGTTTCTTTAGTTGCTGGATCAGTTGCATTGAAGACTGCTGGGGCTTGGTTGTGATTTGATGCTTCATATAACTAAGAATGTGTGTGATATTTTGGGCTTTCTTAGGACTTCCACTGCAAAAGTGCCAGAGTAACTTCCTAAAGGAAAAATCCATCACAAACACATACCTTACTCAGATTGAATATACATTACATCATCAGTCCAACACCAGAGCTGTGCCTGGAGGTTGGTACAGACTCAGCGCCTGGAGACTTAACAAACTGATATTGACCAAGCTCCTGAATTAGTACATTGAAAGACAAAACATGAGTATGCCTACGATGGTGCTCTCAGCTTACGAAACGAATTTAAGACTCGCTAAATGAGCTCACTAGCACTAGTGCAGAAATTTTTCCATTCTTGTATGAGCCTTGAAGTATGTTATCCTTAAGAGTCACTAGCCATGAGCTGAATTTGCTTTATATTAGTACATAAGCCATCATAATAATAGTTTTTTTACACAGCCTTTAGCATCTTCATTCAAATAAAATGCACATAAATCCTGATGTTTCTCACTGGTTCATAGATCTTGGAGGAGTAAAAATGACTCTGTAGGACAATATCACCCACATCTGTAAGTTCTAGAATGATGTCTTCAAAGACTGATTCAAACGCATAAAATTTGGCTATACTTTTTTAGAATATATAGAAGGCTCACATTCTGGCCAGTTTAGCTGTAGATATCTTGTTGGATGATGCCTACATTACTCTCAAACAAGTCTCAAACAAGTTGGTAAAGAACATTAGCCCTGGGCCAGGAGTGTGGCCTATTGGTAGAGTGCTCACCTAGCATGCATGAAGCCTTGGGTTCGATTTCTCTGTACCACATATACAGAAAAAGCCAGAAGTGGTGCTGTGGCTCAAGTGGTAGAGCTCTAGCCTTGAAAAAGCTCAAGGACAGTGCCCAGGCCCTGAGTTCAAGCCCCAAAACTGATAGAAAAAAAAGAAAAAGAAACGATGCCTTTTGTAACTTAGGGACCAGGCCCTAAGTTCAAGCCTATGACCAACAAGTAAACAGATAGTAATTGACTATTATTAAATAGTGGTATTTCAACATTGTCAAAGCTATATCTGATTAGCTTGATAACAAAAATTTAGTGATAAAAGGTTTAGAATAAAATTACTATGATGAAGTCTACTCCATATGTCATCAAATGAGAGATTTGCCAATAGTGGGAAATAGCCAACCCTCAGACCATACAAGGCCTGAGAAATCATTTGGTATGTGTGAAGACATGTATGCTTCTTGCCATCTACCTGTATTGATAATTTTAGATGGTCCAAGAATGACGATATCAATTGCCAAATGTCTTTGACAAAAAAAAAAGCTTCTCCGCTCGTGCCTATATAACACCATAACTTGGTGCTTATAAATGAATTTGAGAAATGTTATGAAAGCATTAACACTTTAGATGAGTTTTCAATCATGAGAGAGAAATGATGTCCTCTTCGTTGGCTCATATCATTCTCTTAACCACATTTTGGGTGCATTACTTGCAGTATCGAGGCTTCAGTGTTGTCATTTCTTTGCTGCTCCTCTCCTAGAGCAATGGCTCAGTCCATGTTTGCTGTCCACCCACTGCCACACCCTCCAGCCCCAAGTCCACAACAAGAAAGCTCAATTGCTCACATACTGACAATTTATGCTGTTTCCTCCTAGATACCACAAAAGACCAAAAGGAGTTATCGGGGGTTGGACTTTGTTAACAGCCTCTTCGTGTGTCTTATATAGCAACAAAGAACAATTCGCTATGGACATTATTCTTTGACAGACATACATACATTCAGTGGGGTGTTATTGAGTGAGAATCACTTACAAAATCATACAGAGATTGTCTAGGACCAATTAAAGTCAGCGCACATATTATAAATGCATAGTACAAGCATATCCCTCAGCATAGATTTAACTCCTTGAATTAAGAATAATGTGCTTGACAATCAAAAGTATATGCTTCAAGAGAAGCACTCTCTTGCCTTTTTTACTGGTGTCCTCTGGACCAGCTCTATTTGTGACCATTGACTGGAACACTGCTCTCTATCTGGTTTTCTAAGCCAGTGAGGGAAAAAAATGACCTGTGTAAAGTGTAAAGCCTATTCTATAGTGTTTTCTATAATTACAGTAGTTGGGTGCGACTTACAGACGTGTTCCCCTGTCTTTAGTCTAGAAAAGTCTGATTCTAGGTTGTTCTAAAAAGGAGTGGGTCTTTGATGAAAAGAAATGGTTTTGCTAGGACAGAACGATTGCCACAGAAGCTCTAGGCAGTGTCCTGCGTGAGAGGAAAAACAAGGTTGACCTTGTGTAAGCAGTGTGCCTTTATCTGGTGAAGTCAGGGAGGAGGGAACCACTCTGTCTACTGATTTCCTCTAGATGTGGGCTCCGTGGTGGAGCTGCTAAAACTGGAAGATGTCTACAGTGATGGTGAAATGGAGGGTAGTAACTGTATTCCAGGTAAGATCCAACAGGAGCAGTGAGGTTATACCCTCTGCTTGGGAGACTGAGGGAGGACAAAAGAAATCAGAAACAAAAGGGAAATATGTGTGGGTTTTCTGTGTTCATCTTTTTACATTTTAGTGGCAAATGGTAGTTATTGCTGTTGGGTTTGAGTGCGCTTTGTGTCTTGATCTGTTGGCTAAAGGTGATCTTTCCCAGAACACCTACTCTTCTCTGCTTCTGCCATTGCCAAACCTCAAGATTTATGCTGGAGATTATGAGCACCCAGTGGGGATGCTGCACAGAAAGTTTCATGTTCATTTGGGGGGATTCATCTGTGATAGAATCTGCTGGATATAAGTCACACATATATTTGAACATGGAGACAATGTTCTTCTAGTGTGGGTCCGGAGGTGTGGAGAAATACCCTTTTTCAGAGGGTACCAATGCTTTCATTATTCTCTTCTTTCTGGTTACACCTCATTAAAGGCCACTTCCAGGAGTGGATAACAGGATATTTAGTTTCAGCTCATTGTAAAAGCTCCTGCGTCCTGACAAGAGAGGAAGTGAAACATGACTTTGATACACATCTACCCTACACTCTTCACACCATCACTAATGCTTGCATGAGTTATGTATGAATAATTTGCAGAAAGTTCAAGGTCTACCCCAAATTTTCTCTTGTTGTCATGTCCAACGTTAGGCTTTAGAAGATTGTATTGAAGATTTCAGTTCTAGACTAAATTATTCTAGTGACAGGATAAAGTGTGTCAAGTGGGTCTGTAGTCCAGAGACACACAGAGGCCCATCATCACTGAGAGGACTTACTAGCAGCCCAGTCTTGACTGCGTTCTGCAGAAACAAAGGCGCACCCAAAAAGTTCTATTTGAGACAGAAATAGAAGAACTTAGAGAGCAGGATGGTAAGTGAACTCTGGTGTCTTCCTGACATTAACCTGGAATGATACTATACACCCCAGAGTCTCTGGGAGGGACAGAAGCTAGGACAGAGCACAGTGAGCCCTGACCAAGGTTGTCATCATGGAATTTTTTCTAGACCGTCAGGGACAGCCCACAGCCTCCTGCACTGCCTTGAGCACTCTCATACCTTGTCTATGTTCATTCCCTAGGTGGTTTTTCCTCCCCAGAACGATCACAGTGGTAAAATGTGTGTGTGTGTGTGTGTGTGTGTGTGTGTGTGTGTGTGTGCATGCGTGCATGTGTGTTTTTTCTGCTTCCCTGTAATGCATCCTATCCTAACTTCTCTGACTCCTCCATGAATTTTGAAGTTTCTTTAATAAGATGGCCATCTGGGTCACGCACAACTGATTTTTTTTCCTCACTTCTGTATGAATTCTGGAATCAAACAATTCCTTTTTAGTGTTCAGTCTAAATTAAAAGTTTGCTGTAAGGCCAGGCACCAGTGGCACACGTCTATAATCCTAGCTACTCAGGAGGCTGAGATCTGAGAATCATGGATCAAAGCCAGCCCAGACAGGAAAGTCTCTGTGAAACTCTTATCTCAAAAAAAAAACCACCACCACCCCCCAAAAAGTGTTTGTAATCAGTTTGTAGTCATTCAGAGAATGACTGGTTTGGAGGGAGGGGGAAAATTACAGAGTGACATTAAGATGCATTGTGCTTAAAGTGATTTCAGTAATTCCTTTGCACAAATACTTAAAGGAAATAGAAATACTATTTTTTAGTTGGTTGTCACCATTCGTTTCTGAGAGGCAGATAGTGAGATTCCCAGTTGAGAAGATTTATTGCGCTGAGTAGAATATACTATACAAGGCATCTCAGTACATCCAAGGTCTATTGTGTTTGTGCATCCACACATAGACCCACTAAGTTGTGATGTGGTGAAAAGGCTCCCTTACATACAGCACTGCCTCCATTGTTCTGTACTCATCATTCTTCCCTGACAGAAATAACAAGATTTCATATGAAACCTTTTACAAAACAATCTGAAGAAGGTGGACACTGCTAGAAGTCTCACAATTCCAGACATCCAATTTTCCTACTGCTCTGTCGTAACAACAATGGCTTGGTAAGGTTACAAAAAATAGGCCTAAGGACCAGTGGAATAGACTAGAAGATGCAAACTTAAGCCCATATACCTACAGCCATCTAATATTTGACCAGGAAGCCAAAGTAATAGGTTGAAAAAATGACAGTCTTTTCAACAAATGGTGCTGGGAAAACTGCATATTCACGTGGCCTTCACTTTCATTCTGTCCCTCACTTTGTACTGATATCAATTCAAAAGTCATCAAAAAACCTCAATATAAGACTGAAATCTTGAAACTACTACAGTAGGAGTAGAAAGAATGTTAAAACTTTCTGGCATAGAAAGAACTTTCTGAAGAGAGTTCAGGGGCTCAACAAATTAGAGAATTGACCAACACAATTATATGAAGCCTTTTTTGCCTTTTTGCTAAGCTGTAAGTCAGCCTAGAGAAGAGAAGACATTTGCTATCTGACTAGGGCCTAATACCCAGAACATACAGAGAGCTCGAGAAATTAAACCCTCAAAGAAGAAACAATCCGATGAATGGGTGAGCAAAGGAGCTAGATAGAGACTTCTCCAAAGAAATAAAAATAGCCAATAAATGCAGGGAGAAAGGCTCCACAAGAAATACAGATATACAGATATGCTATGTATAGATATGCTCAGCTTTTTAAAGACAGAAAGGCTGTCCAAATCACAGCTCTGTTAAGATGCCTCAGATTACAGCCAACATAGGGACAGAAATAGAAAATGTAATTTCTTCTTATAAAAGCCTGTCACTTCAAGCACTCTGGAGGCAACTTTTTTAACTTCTAGAAATAGAAAGTCTTCATAAGGGAAGGTCATTTGCTTTTAAGAAACAGGAAAAAAGGCAGAATAAACATGTTTCATCTTTCAGGTAGACTTACATAATCAATATGCCAGACTAGT
The DNA here is from genome assembly GCF_031878675.1 of Megascapheus bottae. Lineage (NCBI taxonomy): Eukaryota > Metazoa > Chordata > Mammalia > Rodentia > Geomyidae > Megascapheus > Megascapheus bottae. Next base: position 14,336,885 of record NC_143536.1, read on the forward strand.
ATATTTTTAACTTCTTTACAGTAAAAGTAAGAAGCCACCCATCTGGAGGAAAAGGGTGCAGTCCTCAACTTAATTTGGGGAGTAGCAGAGATGAAAAGAGTAAATGCTCCACGAATAATTTTGAAAATTAGTGTCAGGACCCTGATGGGTACAAATGACATCCTGAGTTACCAAATGAGGATTGTCTTCATTCAGCAACTACTTTAATGCATCTGAGCCTGCAGTAGTAGTCCCATCTTGCTCAATGGAAGCTCTGTCTACATTTACTTTGCTTAACAATAGTGCTGAGACCTCTGACCTGTGACATAATATTCCCATTAGAATCATTTCCAGGGCCCTGCCAATTGGAAGGCCACTGGACTAGGAATCAGTAGCAAGAAACCCTAGTCAGGAAAGTGCTAGACCTACTGTGGGAGACAGGAGCAACAAATCCAGCTGACATGGGGTGGCCACAGAAGGTATGCATGGGACTATGTGCAGAAAGTTCAAAGCCAAGGGCAGAAGCTAAGAAGGGATGAGGAGCTCATCTGCTGGAGGCACGTCCAGGGACACTGGACTTAGCCTCCTGGCAAAGACATCAAGGAGTGATACAAGCCTGGTGTTAGAATGACAGGAAGAGAAGTTGATGTTCCCCATCAAGTGAGGTGGATATGCCTGAGTTGCGGTCCTGGATAGTGAGAGATATTAAGGGTCTCTTACTGTGCTTAGCAGAAATATTGGGCACCTGCACAAATGAGATGATCCTCAGGAGGGCCTGGGACACTGTTCATCTGAGCCAGAACAGCAGCAGCAGCATGGAGCAGCTCAGTGGCCCTCTTGTAGAACAGAACCACAGGTGAAGAATGCAATTGAAGAATACAGGTAAAGAAGCTGATAGTGGCAGGGATGGCAGGACCACAGGATGCATGGATATGGCTTAACCACAGAAGCTAGGGGAAGGATGTGGCAAATAGGAGCCAGAGCACCTGCCATTTGTAGGGAGACAAAGTTATCTAACAACACAGCAACAACAGGACAAGCCATGTCACCTACGAAGAAAGGGAGAGCTGAATCTGTGTATGAGAATGGGGCTGAGTCAACCTGAGCTGGGTGTCCAGCAGGGGAGGGAGGACCCATAGCAGACCTCAAAGCATATCAGGTCTCTGGTTCCTAGCAGTCCTTCACCCCAGGGAAATCCTATGGCCAGGTCAGAGAGAGGAGAGAGGAAAGAAGTTGTCTTGTCTCCTCTCCATCAGCCTGCCTTGGCCAAGGATCTGGTCTCTTCTTCTTTCCTCCTTTCTCCTAAGCTCTCTTCCCCTACCCTTTAGGAAAAGGGAAAAAAAGATTGTTCTTCATGTTAGACCCCATGGTCATGACTGCAGTGTGCTGTGTGCTGGGTAGGGGAGGGTCTACATATTCAGAACCCAGCGTCCCTAAATTAGTGTTTCGTGTGCTGAGAAGGTCATTCTGAAGTGACGCCAGTGACTCAAAGGTCAAAATCAGATTTGAGCCCAACTCTGTTCTCCAAGGCCCATTGTGATGGTGAACTCACCAACCATGTACTTCCTAGTACCTGTTTAGGTGGCATGTGAGGTGTGAACAGAGCAGTCTTGAAAAGCTTGGCAGTAGGATCCTGTGATTCCAGGTAGAGACATTAAACCATGAGAAATAAAACTGGATCTTCCCACACAACCCAAGAGAGGATGTGTTGCATGTTTTACTTGCTTTATCTCCTAGATGTAGGACTACAGTGGAACTCCAGTATTTCTCTAGTGAATTTGCCGTTGTTTTCAAGTTGTTCTGGGAATAACTAAATAATTCTTTATAAGATAGTTATACAGTAGATGAAACAAGGGAGCTTTAAATAGCATTTTGTGTGTTACTAGATAATAAAGATACAATTAACCTAATTTTTTAGGGCAAAGATTTTCCATCACTTCTCTCCTTAGACCTTTGCTGATCCTACAGAATCCCAGATCAATGTGGGACATTCTGAGTCATCTTGTATTAGGTGTGTATTGCCTGTGCTGCAAACTGAAGTTCACAAAAATGGCTCCTGTCACTTTCCAATCAAACCTACTCATTTTTATTACAAGTTTCTACTTGTTGCTTGATGTGAAATCATGTATACAAACCTCAGGATTTCTCTGGCCTGCCAGGTACTAAGGTCAAAGTTTGTAAGATCACCAAGGGCCACCATCATACCTCCAGGGAAGTAATGGAGGTTATTCTGTTTTGTGGGGGGTTTTCACACTAGGGCCATACCCTGGCATGTCCATGGATCATTGGTTCATGCTGTCCTTGACATAGAGAAACCTGAAATGCAACTCTCATAGAAGATAGGTTGCTGTTGGGCTGACATAGTCGACCTGAAGGACTCTGGGAGATTGGATAGGAGCTCCTTCTCCTGCCCCCATCCACTGGACTGCTCATCAGAGCAGACTGGATGGCAGTTTCAGAAAGGCTGAAAATAACTCCTTTCTCCTGAGGAAAGCTCATAAGTGCAAAGATAATTCCCAGTGCAATAGGGATATATTGGGAGGCTCCATTCCAAGTGTTGGGATGTCATGAATGGATTGATGCAATTACAATAGGAGTAGACTCCTCATTATGAAGACGAGCTTGGTATGAAGACTAATGTAGTGGCCTCTTGCTCTCTACTTGGCAATGTCAATGTGCAACCCAGTTAAGAAGGCCCTGGCACCTTGAAATTGGGTTTCCAGTGTGAAAACTAGGAAACAAACTTATAATCTGTATGAATTATCAGTCTTGGGTATTCTGTTACAGAAACACAAAATAGACTGAGACAGCAAGAGCAAAAAGAAGACAAAGAGTCTTGTTTGCAAATAGCCTGGTATCCTCCAGTCATCTCCAGAGGTAGAGAAAAGAGGGAGTCATAAGCAAGGCTGGGCAAAGTGGTTTCAACTAGCTGAAACAAAAGCAAAAGACAAGAGGAATGACTCAAGTAGTAAAGTACTTGCCTAGTAAGACCAGGGCTCTGAATTCAATGTCTAGTAATGTAAAAAAGAAAAGTGGGAGACATATCCAGTTACAACTCCTCAAACATGAGCTGTTTTTACCAAGTAGTTTATTATTTTTAAATTATACGTGTACATGATTGATATAAATTCACATAAAAAAGTGTTTAGTGTCATCCTTTGTATTATTCAATATGAATGTAACATTTTGTTAGCATAATGGAAAGACAGTTTTTTTTTTATTTTTGGTTTTGTTTTGTTTTTTTTCAGTTGTGGGTCTTGAACTTTGGGCCTGGGAACTGTCCCTGTGTTCTTCAGTTCAAGGCTACTTGCCCTACCCCTGGAGCCACAGCGCCACTTCCGGTTTTCTAGTGGTTAATTGGAGATGAGTCTCACTGACTTTAGTGCCTGGACTGGCTTTGAACTGTGATCCTCAGATCTCAGCCTCCTGATTAGCTAGGGTTATAGGCGTGAGCCACCATGCCTGGCACCATCAGATTCTTTTTGATTTACATATGTAAATTTGTCATCTATGGTAGAAAAATGAATAATTTTATTATAGATTTTATTTTGTAGTCTACTGTTACCTATAACTACTGGATATTCTATACTACTGTTTACTGGATGCACAACATCAGTCACTTTTGGCAAATTTCACAACTAATTATAATTTATGGTTTTGAAAAGTGATTTTGTTATTAACCACACCTACCCTGTAACAACACGGCATACATTTCTTTTTAAAATTAATATTTCATTGTGTCAACTGTCGAAAATGCATGTGAAGAGTAACTTAATGCAATATTTTCACTTGTTAGCCAAAAATTCTGTGAAAGTCAAGACTTAATTATTGTCATCTTTTTTTGAGGGAACATTGACAATCGAAACCTAGTATGTTTTTACATACATACTTTTTTGTTATTTACTACATCCAGCTAGTTAACAGAGTGACCAATTCATGTACTGTTGGTCACAGCAGCGACCAATGCATATACTTGTCTACTGTGTGTAACGTATGTCCTTAAGGCTTACTCTAAGTCCCTTCAACGCACTACACGTGGAAACTTGTAGTACATTATATCCTCAGAACCACTTTTCCTGCATCACTGAAACCTAACATCTTGGTCCAGTCCTTTATATCCCCTTGTCCCTGATCACTACCTCTCTATCCTTGGCCTCATTCACCTGGCCTGCTTTCTACAGCTTAGTAAGCATCTACATCTAAGTGAGGTCACCTTATTCTATGTCTACTTATTTTTCTTAGCATAATGCCCTCTTGTTCCATAAATACTGAGGCCAGACAGGACTCTTTTTATTGAAAAATGAATCCCATTTCAACATACTAAGGCTGACACATGGTCGTATAGGATCATAATTTTTCAAAATCAGGAAAATTAGAGACCTTGTCTTTCAATTTTTTGTCTTTAAATTTTCTATACAATAAGGTGTTTTTGAAGTGTGAGTTAGATATGCATTTAGAGCAAATCCCTGGGAATATATTGAAATACATATTGATGCTATGTGTGAATACAGCAAAAGCTTTTTGCCAACAGAGCTGTACTATAGGCCAACTTGATCCTATACTTGTTTTTCTGGAATAGTAAAGATTTTAAACTAAATAACAGTCCCTCAATGCTATGAATTATCTTAGATAAACTCAAAACATCAAGCTATAAAGTAAAATGTAGGTCTGTAGAGTCAAATGACTTCAAGGAAATTTTGAGGAAAATTACTTTTATAACTAAAAAATGAGTATAAGAATTGAAAGCTAATTGATAAGATGGACAAAGTAAATATACAAACAAGAATAAGTTATGCAGGTATTTATCTACTGAGAAGACAGTAACTAACCAACATTATAAGAAATGTATCACCTCTTAACAGTGAAAGATTATAGATTTTGTTTCATTGTGGCATTTGTCCCCTAAAAAACAGACCTGATATAGAGGAATAATAACCAGGGATATAAGGACAAGATACAAGTATAAGGATAAAAACTAATTTTAATGACAGAGAAGTCTCACTACAGAATGGAAGAAATCCAAACCAAGAACTATAAAGAATATGTGATATATATATATGCTTATTGCACAGAAACAACAAAGAGAAGCTGTATTTTTTTTTGAAAAACTGGAAAATTATGATGTGCATGACACAAATTTCACATCTAAAAGGCAATAGAAAAATATGATTTCCATACAAAAATACAAAAGGAGAATCATTACAGAGTATTGCCACTAAAATAAAGCCCTGAGATTTGCTGGAACATGTATTCTGGACAGTGTCATTTTTCTAAACATAATATAAAATGAGGCAAAGCACAAAAGGAGTTTATCAACAAAATAGGAGAAACGCAAAATTAAATGGAAGGAAAAAATAAATGGAAGGAAGACAGGATCAAATAAAGACAGGATAAAATTAAGAAAAAATTTAGGAAGAGCTGTGATTTTCCAGAAAAACGAGAGACACTATTTCCAAACAAACTAAATGACACGGCCTAGAAACAGCAAATCATAATCTTCTAAGTTACATAGAGAATTAGAGAATGGAATGGTGCTTCTCAGGAGCTGGGGAAGAAGGAAATGAGGAAACCTGCCCTTCTGAAGGTATGAGGTTTTAGTTAAGTCTCAATAAGTTCTACAGATGAGCTGTGCAACCCTGTACCCAAAATTAACAGTCCCACACTATTTAGGCTTTATTTGGGTATGTAAAGTCAAACTCAAGACATAGTGTTTTCTAGGCACACATTTTACACATGAGTCACATCCACAGCCTTATTTAGTTTTTCAAATCAAATTGCACTATTTGCCTGGGCCAACCATAGACCACATTCCAAAGCTGGGATTTCCTGTGTATTCCATTATAACTGATCTCAAAAGTGTTTTAAAAAGCAGACCTTGCCAGTACGGGTAGCTCCCACCTGTAATCCTAGGCACTCAGGAAATTGACATCTGAGGATCCCAGTTCAAAGCCAGCCCAGGCAAGAAAGTCTGTGAGATTCTTATCTCCACTAACATAGAAGTAGAGCTGTGGCTAAAAAAAAGTCATATATATAGTCATATATAAAATGTGATAGAAGAATGCAGGTAGAATCAGAATTAAATAACAACCAAACAGGCCACACCTGCACTGACTCTTTAATCTGCATACGGTTTCCCCTCTGCCTCTAATTCTTCCTCTATTTAAAGCGGACACATTGTCTGTACCCCCAAAGACTCATTCCCATGATCTCCTTTCTCTGTTCTTCATGTCTCTATTTGGCATATAGTGATTATGTAACTGTAACCCCTCAGTACATCACCTTAATAGTAATTTGTTTTAAAAGGAGCAGTGCAGAAAACATGCCAGGCAACCATGGCAGCAATATTTTCACCAATGTAAGGTAATTAAACAAAAGAGACAAGAGTTAGATTTCACTTACAACAGACAAAATGCATACTATATAGCACAGTTTGTGCAGGACAGAAAGATCCAGTCAGATTTAAAACACCAGTTGTAGGTAAGAATGCCCATTTCCCAAATAGAAGAGAGTCAGGCTGAGTGTCAGTTGCTCACACCTTTAATCCTCTACTCAAGAGGCTGAGAACTGTTAAGTAATGTTTGTTTTTAAAAGAATATGGTTTCAGGGGCCGGGAGTTTGGCCTAGTGGTAGAGTGCTTGCTTAGCACACACAAAGACCAGAGTTCAATTCCTTGATACCACACACATAGAAAAAAAGCCAGGAGTGGTGCTGTGGCTCAAGTGGTAGAGCTCTAGCCTTGAGAAAGCCCAAGGACAATGCTCAAGCCCAGGACTAGCCAAAAAAAAGATATATGATTTCACACAGAATAAACTACAGTTGAGAGTCTTGAACCATCTTCATTTCCAGAGGCTTCAGTGGAGTAGGCTATGTGGGTGGGTAGAAATTCAGTTGCCTGTTTTGATGCTGCTAAACACCTGCTAAAACAGACAGCATATTTTCTTCATGGAGAATCAATCCCATGTGCAAGTTTTCTTTGATTCTATTATCTTCCTTGTATTCATACAGCAAGTCTTAGAAAACACATTTGCAAGGACAGCTGTGATACATTACTAGTGAAAGTATTCGTTTATTTCCATTATATCTCTTATTGGTAGCTGCCTAGGGGCACCACAAAATTACAGTAGGGTTTCGAAAGATCCATCTTCTATTCAGGTCTACATTAAAAATATCCCAAAGACCAATAATAGAAAACCAACACAACACAGTGTGGTTGATTGTGTTGATATCCTGAAATCAGAGCCAAGAAGAACTGGGAACATCAATCACTAAATCCATATTTTTCTCAATGTCCTGTTCTTTGATGTTAAAAGGTAAATAAACCCTGATTTTTAATATTGTATTATGAGGTTAAATAGTAGTTTAAAAAACTGAAAATTACAGGTCCCTCATCGTTGCCATTTATAAAAAGTTTTCAGGTTAGGAGCTTTGTGTTTTCCCTAAAAAACATTGCAGAATGCAAGGTCTGATGCAAAGTATCAAAAAAATAAAGTTTTCAATTCTTCAGTATCTGAAAGAGCAGCAGGACCTATTAGGAGTAACAGCCTTGAGAAGAGGGTAGGTACAGGGAAGGTGACAAGCCAAGGGAGGACATATAGCTTTACCCCATTGGCTTTGGGGATCGTCCAGTAAAGTTCATGGGAAAATCTGATATTTTATGTAAGGTAGGCAGACTAGAGGCTCTGTTCAGGGTAGTGGAAATTATACTGATTTGCTCCAAATCACATCAATGGACAATAATAAATGCTAGGCAAAAAAAAAACATAGCATGGGCAGACACTGGTGGCTCATGCCCCCCACTCCTAGCTACTCAAGTGGCTGAGATGAGGACCACAGTTTGAAGCCTGCCAGGCAAGAAAGTCTGTGGACTCTTATCTCCAATTAATCTCCAGAAAACAGGAATTGGCATTGTGGTAGAGTATTCCCCTTGAACACAAAAGTCCAGAGATAGGTCCCAGTTCTCGTGTTCAAGCCTCACAACTGACACAACTGATGAGGAGGAGGAAGAGAAGGAGACGTTGATTTGGGCAAGGGTGGGGGGAACAGAGATCTCTCAACTCATGGGACCACTAGATCCTGGTCTGGACACTAAATCCGTAGATTCTCCTCATTTTCCCCAATCTTCCTGCCCTAAAATAGCAATAGATCTTTGATGTATTTACTGGAAGAGGACCCTGCCTTACAGAACAGTCCAGATGTTGACTCAAGTCTAAATTTGGCTCTAAATTTTAATCCCTGGTCCAAATGACCAAACCTTTGTTCCAGATAAAGCCCTGCTGAACAGCCTAGAGCCCACAGTTGCCCTCCTCCAAGCCCTGAGTCCCTGTGGTCTGCTTAACTGTCAACTGCCTCAGAACTCACAACATTCCAACACGAGCACCTTAACTGTCAATCTAGAGGACGAGTCAAGATCAGCTGGGGAGGGGGCTGCTGGGCTGGGGCTCTGATAGTTCAGACAAAGTCTGTGGATGCCAGGGTCTTGTTAATGCACCTGTCTGAGGCACTGTCAGAGCAGCGTGGAAGAATTGGACAATGGTTGACATGCTGGTAGTAGAAGGCCAGGTCCCACTTAGGGCCACATCAGCCTGAGAGTGAGACTTCACCCTGTTGCTTCAATTTCTGGTCCTGTGTTATGGGACTCTTCATAGTACCTACTAAATATCATGTCTCGAAGCTTAATATAGCAAATGAGGGGAAATGATTCTTACTTGCTAAGTGTACATAAGTATTACTGTCTTCAAGAGTGAGCCAGATGTAGGGGAAGAAATTTGGGTGAGTGTAAGCCCTGAAAGAAAGATGTGAAGGTTACACAGAGGTTATACACCTCGTAACAGCCTACTGGGACCTCTATTTTACAGTCAATAAAGTGACTTGCCCAGAGTCACACACTGAGGGAAAATGCTGACAGGAAATGTAATTGGTTCTCTGGCGAGATGGATTTCAGTAACTGAGTCTCTTACTTCATGCTCTGTACTCCAGAGCCAAGGACTTTCCAATGTTTCCTGATGGTGATGGGGCAGGGCATATAGTTGACTCAACTTCCTGCTTCCAGTGTTTCAACCCTGACTGAAAGCTGTCATTTTCTCAAACAAAAAAAAATCCTTGAAGGTCCAGAAGAATCCAGCCTGGGTCACTCCTCCTCTAGCACCTTTATAAAATATCACCTGCAACAAGTGAGCCTCCCAGAGGTTAGGGGAGTCTCTGAAGACTTGGCTCCCACTTTCCTTAAAACCAGTCCTTTCCCAGACAACCTACTTAAATGATACAAACATAATACATTAGTTCAGTCTTCAACTAACCATCCCTGGGTGAAGATTTAGCTACTGGGGCAAGGTCGTCTGTTCAATTCATAGTGACTTGGTTTAGTGCAGAATGATATGTCACAGTGTGTGTTGACTACCGATCTGAGCAACTGACCAAGCCTGTAGTGAAGGCATGGCTGAGAATGAGCAGTAGCTGCTCATGCCCTGTGCTGGGCATGCGCATCCCTGTTCATGTCCTTCTTCAACAAAAATCAGTGTCACCAACTCATTCTGCATATACCTGCAGAGCTCCAGGCCAGAATCTACTTAGAGATATCCTATCATTACCACTGCTTGTGATTCCCATCACATGACCTTCTCTGAGGAACATCTGAACCCTGCACCCTGCAATCCCAAGTGTCCCATACTTTTTTTTTTGGCCAGTTCTGGGGCTTGAACCCAGGGCCTAAGCACTGGCAAGCCCCAGCACCACTTCCAGCTTTTTCTGTATATGTGGTACAGAGGAATCAAACCCAGGGCTTTGTGCGTGCTAGGCAAGCACTCTACCACTAAGCCTAACTTCCCTGTCCCAAACACACTCTTCTAACATGAGCTATAGTCCATCTTTCCACTCTCTCAGCCTTTCCCAAATGGGAAAGAGCATGTCCTCATCAACCCTGTGACATCCATCCTGAAATCCTAGTTTCTTAATCATTGCTAAATGTACATTTCTCAAGATTTGTGTGAGGTTTGGACAGGTATGTTCAGGAACATTAGATCTGTAATTTGCTTGTCTATAATATTTGTGGCTGGAGTGGCATCAACATTGTTCTGATGCAAGGGAGATGGTATGGCAGTGTTTCACCCTGATCTGTGCTCTAAAGGAATGTGTAGGATACAGACCTCATTTCTTTTTAAAATATTCAGATGAAATATTCAGATGAAGCAACCTGGGCTTCAAGTTTGCCTTGCAGAAAAATTTATCTTCCTGCCTCATCCACTGAGACTTATCCATTGCACAATGTACAATGCGAATTCCTGTGAATACTAGATTCTTTTAAATATGGTATATAAAGGTTGCTACTTAGTCGGTAACTGAACTGTCTCAGTCTCCAAAGCTGCCTTCTGTGAATGGAGAGAACAGTGTTTGACTAATGCTTGCTGAGAGTGAAATCACTTGTGCCATGTATTTTCTGAATCCCAATAATCGCACATAATTAGCACAAATGAGCATGTCAGTACCCTACTAGGCAGAGGAGCAAAAAGGGAAACTCCATAGGACTTTCTGCTTCAGAGCAAAACAGAAGACATATCTCATATCTTCTACCAAAAGAAAAACTCATCAAGGTCTATTTTTGTCTGTGTTTTTTGTTCTATGTGTGTTTTAGCTTATATACATTAGATGCATTTGATGCACTTGATTTAAGAAAAGACTTCTATCAGTAGAGAATATACACAGAAAGCTAAACTTGTCTGCACAGTTTAAACTGTTCTAGGTTGTAAAATGGGGGATAAGCACTGAGGAGGCTCTGTCCTTTGACCTTGAAGCTTCATTTGAGCTTCTCATTTTTAGAAAAGTTTCCCTCATCTGAGGCTCAGGACCTCAGGTCACTATCCTCTCTGGAGTCACTATAGAAATCTACTACATATACTCTCACGGGGCGGGGGGGGGGTGGAGGGAAGGGAGGATACTTACAGAGATGAAGGACAAGGGTTCATTGGAGAGAAATTTTAACGCAAATGGAAAAGAAATACCAAGAGAAACCCTTGTATTTTAGACAGAGACAAGTGAAGCTACCAGGGCATTCAGTGGGTTCTCCTCGCTTTGCTGTCCTTCTCAAGTAAATCCAGCAGCTCTGCACAGGAATTTTAAATATAGAATGATACTGATAGTATTCCTCATGAATTATTCAGGAACATTAATAGATATGGATAATGAGGTAAGGCAAAGGAGGGCCGACAAAACCCAGTGTCCTCAGCATTGGAAGCTAACCTAGGGCCTTAACCTCCACAAAGGCTTGGCTCCAGGGGGAACCCAGGCCTGTCTGCCGCCCTCTGCAGTGGGTGTTTACTGTTTGCAGACTGGCTACTTGCTCCTCTCGGAGACTACAGGAGCAGATGTCCCAGCATACCTAGGCAGCCTCAGGAGCTGCTTTCCTGACGGTGTTCGTGAGGCAGAGAAGATGGTCATGGGGAGGCTGTCTCTTTCTGGGGTAAAAAGGAACACGTGCAACAAGCCAGAGCCTTGTGAGAAAGGTGAAGCTCTAAACTGCCCTCCATCCCTCCTCTCCATGTGATCCATGATACATCCCCTGTGTTAAATGTGACAGCTTCCTACAGCTCTCTATTGCATGTGAATTATTCTCAACCAGCACCAAACCTTGCCTGTGCCTCTCAAAAGAAAACCACAGTGAGATGGTATTGATACTAATTAAATAATATTATGAGAATAGCATTCTAATTCATGCTTTAATGTATTTCATACTTGTATGAAAAGAATACAAGAAACATTGTTTAAAATGTAATAAATCCAATGGTATGTATTTACCAAGTTGGAAAGGATAATATACACAAGTAAACCTTAACCATATTCATAATATATCCCATATCCCACAATAGAATTGCCTTGAATTTCCACTCATTTTTATATATGCTTGACTTTTACATGTATATGAAAAGTCTATACAAGCCCACCCCAGATCCCCACAGGACTCCATGCAGACTTGAGCAATCATATCTGGTCAAAACTGGGCTGAAATAGTGTACTGTCCTCTACTGGATGTCACAATCCATTCATTGCCCACCAGGCTGTCAAGCTGAGGCAAGTGGCTGCTCTGCCTGCACGACAGGGAGCCCAGATCCATCCCATGGGTTTCCAAGGTGGCCTGTGAGAAAGTGGTCAAGCCCACCCCACATTGTCTGCCACACATAGGGCTAAAGGATGAACTTCCTGGCTTTGCCCTCTCTCAACTCCCCTGAACACTCACATTGTTCTTCCTCTTCTTCAAAACCACTGACATTCTCAGTGTTCTCTCTGAATACGGAAAGAAAAGGATGCCTTGACCTGTGAAAGGAAGGGAATAAATGGGACAGGAGTACCTTATGTGAGGTGCTCAGAGCAGAACCTGGAGTCTCCTGCCACAAGCCAGGCAAAGCTGCGATGACTCACAGCCCAAGTGCTCCAGCTGACCATTAGAGGTTGCTCAGAGTGATTCAGAGGAACAACCTGGGGTTACAAACTGTCGCACAACTAAAAAAGAAGAGGGTTGGACTATGGGTTCAAAGGATTTGCATTGCCCAGATGAGACAGAATCTTCAGGTGGAGACTCATATGGCAAGAGCTCTAAGTGAAAGCTCAGAAATAATGAGAGATTTTTTAATGGCCTAAAGGGGAAATCAATGGCATTTGCAAGTGGGAGCTGCTTTGTTTTGCTACAAGAGAGGACATCTTCTCAGTGACCATAATCACTGGAAATAATGAGGTTGACATAGGAAAGAGTTGAGGTGAAAACTCAAGCCCTTCCTCTCACTAATGGATCACCCCATCTCATCATTCTGTTTTTATCTACACTCCCTTCCCAAAGCCTATGATGCTTCTCTGCTATTAAGAAGGCTGTATACTTTAATTACCAACACACTTTCCTGTCCCTCTAATCCCATCAGTATTACTGAGAGAGAATATATGTGACATTCTCTTCCTCAAAGGGACAGTCACTGTCTTCATGACATTTTGCCATCCTCCTCCCTCCACTGCCTGCTTTCTTTCTCCTGAATAATGTAATTCCTTTCTTCTAGTCCCTTGCCTCCTATCATCTTAGCTTGCAATGTAAGATTGGAGGAAAGATTAAGGATAGTCTCTCTCCACACCAGTGAGGTTCTTCCTAAATGGAAATATTTTCCACTGTTCTGAGACTGTGTGGACCCTCACTTCCCCCCGCCCCTCTCCTGGATACAACCCTGGAGGGTTGAGGTTATGAGTAAGCAAATCCTTTCCTGCCTGATCTCAAACCCCAACCCAGGATCTCTTATGCATTTCCAGAAAGTGCTGTCGAGCAAGTCTCCTAGAAAAAAAAAATAAATCATCTTCCACTACCACAGAACGAAAAGACAATACAAAACCAGAACACTCAGAACCTCTGAAATGTGAGCCAATTAGACTTGTGTACATCTTGTCTTTTTCTTTCTGATTTCATACCATACTTCCTCAGTCTCCGAAGTGGCAGCTGTGACCTGACAGCTCCTGTTGAGTCCTTCCTGGATTATGATCATATTTCTGACCATCTTCCTTTGATACTGTTGGAGTCATGGATCTTCTATATAAAGTCCTCTTTGGAAACATAAACAGTAAGGTACTTGGAAGTGATGCTCCCGTTGGTCCTGGTGGCACTTGTGGTCAGGGTGGCTCTCACATTGTCTTGCTTATTCCTCTGGGTTCTCACACCCATACTAGATCTGTGGAGTCAAAGCCTTCAACAGAACATTGCAAGTGGTTGCATACATACACATGAGGGGAACCTTTGAGCTCACCTGATATTTACGGGATCAGTTCAGCCTTATCCCTAGTTTCATCCCATTTCAATTGAAATTCCAAAGATGATGGATGCACTTCAACCCAGACGAGTTCAATGAACAGATCCTAGGTCAGATTCAGGTCAGAGGCCCATGAAGGTGTTCTCTGGGGATGAGAATGCTCACTCTAACTTGCTGAACACAAGTGGTGACCTGTGGCATAGAATTACAAGGAATTCAACATGTGGCTAGTGTGACCAAAGGATTGGAAGCAATTCCTTGGTCCATTAAATAACCAATAATTATGGATAGCTGCAAGTACAGTGGGTAGTATGAGTCTACAGTCCAGTGCTGAGGGGGTGTCTCTGCCTTGGAGCTTTCTTTGCAGAGAAGTTGGACGATTTAATCAGAGCGTTCATCCATAACTATTCCAATGCAGCCCCTCTGATCAGCAAGGCCTGAAGATAGAATGCAGGTAGATTGGCTGCCAGGGGCTCTGAGGACAGGAGGAGCGGATGGCGACCTGTGCTTCCTCTTAGACAGAGGATACATAGAGCTAGCCCACTGCAGTGAGTCATTGAAGGGTCCATCATACAGCAACGTGGCTGTGCATCAGGAGCCTCTTTTCTTGCATTTTATGGGTTTTCTGCCCTGCCATCGAGGGGCTTCTGAAATGCAGCTAGACATAGGCTTCTCAAATTGAAGCAAATGCAGGCTTTCGTCCTGGGCCCCAGTTGGTCAATTGGATGAGGAGTGGAGAATAGAAGTGACTTCTCACTCTCTTTCTAACTAGATAATTTCAGCCCTCATCTCCAATTTTATCCAATTTCAGTTGAAATTCCAAATAGGATGGCTGCACTTCACACAAGATGAGTTCAGTGAACAGATCCTAAGTCAGGTTCCACTCAGAGACACACAAAGGTGTTCTCTGGGAAAGGCGTTCTACCCGACTGAACGCAGTGAGGCCCGGTGGTGGCATATAACTACAGGGAATTTGAAATGTGGCTAGTGTGACCAAAGGATTGGAAGAAATTGATTGGTTAATGAAATAACCAATGAATCTGGGTAGTTGCTCTTATCCTCTAGTGCAAAGAGCAGGGGAGGTCTTCTAGATCTTCTCCTTTCTGTCTCCAGAAGGGCTGGGGACCACGCAGGAAACCCAGATGGATAGGCCCTTAACTCATCTCATCCTGGCAGTATCCTTTCAACCAGGAATGAACAGAGAGGACCGAACAGAAAACGCTCCTGTGAGGTCTGACAGTGCAAGGAGGTGAGGCTTGGACACTTTGCCACCTTTGGCCCATGAGAGAATTCTACTCTCCAAGTTATGTGGCACCTGTGCATGAAGCCTTTCCCACATGAGACCTTCCTTCCATGTGGGTCAAGACACCAAAGCTAAATGCACATTTCCTATGCACAATTGTTAACAGATGCCAACTAATCAAAGACAAATGTTATCAATGTCTGGTAAAACCAAGAAAGGGAAGGTCTTATGGGAGAGATTGTGTTTAGATAGCAAAGTGAGAAAAGAGATGACACACAAGTATGTTCCACACTCATAGACACACTCCTGCTAATTGACATGGCATTGGTAAATCACCTATTTCCTGTTTCTTGCTATTTCACCACTGCCTCAGAGTAGCAAGTATCCAGTTCTTCTCAGGAGAGCATTCTCAGTGGTCTGTACCACAGGAATCAAAATCTGCATAGTCTTCATATATTCACTGCTAGACTCCCATCTTCTATCTACTGCCCAATCTCTAGACAAACGTCAGTAAGAAAATTAGGTCTGGCAACTCCTTTGTACAACTACTTAAAGATAATAAAAATATTTTTTCAAAAACATGTGAAGAAAAAGACAAGTGAAGAGTAATTGCAGAAAGAAAAAGCAATTACTAGGGGGAAAAAATGATTTCTTACTGATTTTCTTAGTCCTTCTATACCAGTTGAGATCAGGGTGGGTGTGATGTGGTCTGACCCCTCTGGGGAGTTTTAGCCCTCCATGTGGAGGGAACACTCCAGCCCTATTTGGTTCTGTTAAGAGTTCTGTATTATAAAGGAGAAAACTAGGTTCCTGAATCCCTCTAATTTCAGATATCACGTGTTTACACACACACCAAAGTAGTACTCAGCCTTACAAATCAGACTAAAACCACAGATTATACAAAATTATCCTGTTCTGACCTCCTCAGTTGCCAGACCCTCCCTGGACTGTGTAAATGCAGACATTCATTGTAGACAGTTGCAAGTGAAAGATGTGAGCTGAAGCAACCAGCCTCTCAAGGCCTCTTGTTCACTGGTCCCTGGGATCTCACCTGTAAACATAACTTCTGATGCACACATTTTGAATATCTGAACTCAATGGACAGATCCTGGGGCTAATTTCAGAGCAGCCTCCCATCAGTGTTCACGGGATAGGAATGTTTTCTGTGTGACATCCGTCTCAGAGCTACTGGTCACTTGAAACAACTGGTATGATGTCTAACCATTTTATTTCTTTAAATTAATTAAAAAATATGCAGACACGCTCTTGTAGTGGCTACTACACCTGAATAGCAAAGACATAGAGATCCAAAGATGTTAAAAAAAAAAAAAACACATGACTTTCTTCCCTGGTGTGATCTCCCTTGCACAGTTTGATTATCCGATCTGAGTACCATTTGTGTGCACTTTCTGTACACATGTGGATTACATGTCCATGCAAGCTGTGAAGTCCTGAGCACACTAATACTATGAGGCAACATCCAGGCCATTTTTTTATTCCACAATTCATGTCATTTTCTATTTCTCTGCTGTCCACTGTCATTACAGACAAGGGATCAGAATGAGGATCTGACTGTGGCATGTTCTAAGCACAGACCTTCCACTTACTTGATGACAATAAGTAAACAGTAAATGGTAGTTAACTCAGCAGAACACAAAGACAAGAAAGCAACTTACACATGCCTGAAGAATAGCTCTTCACAAGGGGGTATATGATTCCTGCGATTGCTAAATCCATTTCTATAGAAATGCACTTTAAAGCCGGGCACTGTTGACTCACACCTGTCATCCTGGGTACTCAAGAGGCTGAGATCTATAAGGATCGCAGTGCAAAGCCTGAAGAAAAGGCTGTGAGACTCTTATCTCCAATTAGCCACCAGAAAACCAGGAGTAGAGCTGGGGCTCAAAGTGGTAGAGCATGAACCTTGAGCAGAAAAGCTCAGAAACAGCAGCCAAGTCCTATGTTCATGCTCCACAACTGACAAAAAGGAAAACGTGAAGAGGAATAAATATTGCTGGTGAAATCCTTGCTTACACACAGTTGGCAATAATGTTTCCATGTATGTGCATGTGTGTGTGTGTGTGTGTGTGTGTACATATGTATGTGTGTATACAAATATCTGATGGGACACTAAGAAGATACTATATTGTTTTGAACCACTCTGTTCACATATTTGATAGCATGGAGGAATCAACTCAATTCAGTCCGAGGCAGAAACTACCAAAACTTTCCCAATGAGAGAAACATAATCTGAGTGCTACTTATATCTATGAAAGAAATTGAATCAACAATTACTTCAAGGCCGAGAGTTTGGCCTAGTGGCAGAGTGCTTGCCTAGCATGCATGAAGACATGGGCTGGATTCCTCAGTACCCCATACATAGAAAAAGCTGAAAGTGGTGCTGTGGTTCCAGTGGTAGAGCTCTAGACTTGAGGAATGTCCAAGGACAGTGCTCAGGCCCTGAGGTCAAACCCCAGGACTGGCAAAAAAAATCACTTCAAAAAAAGAATGCACCATGCCAAGATGGTTTTCTCTAAAGGAAATCATAATCTTACCATACAAGGGAGAATCTTAGGCATTCTCCCAGTTAAACTTTTTAAAACTATTTTGAAACATAAGCTTGCATAGGAATATTTGTGGCAGCTTTCCTCATATTTGGTCAGACTGGAAGCAACCCAGGTGTCATTCAACATGAGAATCCACCAACACATATTAGTATGTCCATCCATAGAAATTTTAGTGACAAAAACCACTGTACTATCAAGCTACAGAAACATATAAAAGGCATCTTAACATAATATTGCTAAGTGAATTCAGTTTGAAATACTACATACTACATAATGTTAGCTGGGTGAAACAGAGAGATAGAGAACAATGGTGATTATTTCAGTGGTTGCAAGAAGTGCTGGGAAAAGGAGAGTGGAATTCATAGATTACAACAGGAAAACTATTTTGTAATGGTGATAAATGGTATTAGATATGATAACAAAGTTGGGGGGGCAATAAGGCAGTAAGTGGAGTGGATGAATGGAGGAAGGAAGATGAGAGGACACAGTCATAATATCCAGTGCACACATGTGAACGTGGAACTAGGAAAGTTAGGCAGATAATTGGAATTGGAAGAGAAGAAGGAGAAGGATGGAAAGGGAGACACTGATCAATCTGCATTGCACTCCTAAACTGACATGTTGGATTGAAACTCTTTGTATAACTATTTAAAGACAATAAATTTTTTAATGATTTTAGGCATTCATCAGCTTTGAAACCTGCTAAAACCTGTACAACACAGACAAACTATCAACCACAGTGAACAACTGTCAGAGCAACAAAGGTATTAAACACGAAATGCTATTTTTAAAAAGAAAACTGGTACCAGGCACAAGTGGCTCAGGCCTGTAATCTTAGCTACTCAGAACTTGGAGATCTAAGGATTGCAGTTCAAAGTCAGCCCAAATGGAAAGCCCGTAAGATTCTTATCTCCAGTTAAGCAACAAAAATAAAGCTGGAGATGGAGCTGTGGATCGAGTGGTAGAGCACAAGCCTTGAGCAAAAAAAAAAAAAAGCTCACAGGCAGCATCCCAGTCCTGAACAGGCTCAAACCCCAGGACCAACACACACACACCACACACACACACACACACATACACACACACACCACACACACACACACACACACAGACACACACACACCACACACACACACACACACCACACACACACACACACACACCACACACATACACACACACACCACACACACACACACACATACACACACACACACACAGACACACACACACATACACACACACACCACACACACACACACACACATACACACACACACATACACACACACACCACACACACACACACACACACATACACACACACACAGACACACACACACACACACACCACACACACACACACACCACACACATACACACACACACCACACACACACACACACACACAGACACACACACACACACATACACACACACACCACACACACACACACACAGACACACACACACACACACACACACACACGGAAACTGGGTGATAGAGGGAAGAGATGTGCGGCCTTTGAACCTATCCAGTTTTTCATGTTCATCTAAACTTTTTCCAAATAACAGAGTCAATTAGTTCCTTTTTTTAAGCTTGAAACTTGCAGGAAGAAATCCAGCTCCACTAATGTTTAATGGTTGGCTAAATGAGTAAACATCTCCTTGAGATGTTGTTTACTATTAAAAGCACACCAATTGTTATGATGTAAATACCTCTTCCCCTCTCTAGTTGCAGAATGACTGCGGGGACTTAGGAATCTAAATTTGCTCATGTGATTCAGTCGTATGGCATGACAAGTTAGTGTTTTCCATTAAACATGGTACCCTGACTGAACTAGAGCTGCAACTGAAGAGTGGACGGGGATAGAACTTGCAAAGAACCTCCCTTTGACCTCCCTTGGTAGGAGGCACACCATTGTGTGGCCTGATGCAGTCTTTCCCATCCTCTGGCTGGAGTCGCTTTTTCTCCCTGTGACAAAAAAAAAACACCTGAGAAGACAACTTAAAAGAGGAATGATTTATTTTGGCTTACACATGCAGGGGTTTCAGTCCATAGTCCCAATTTTTAGCTCTGTTGCTCTGTGACTAGGAAAAGCAGGAGGGGGAGGGGGAGGGGAGGTGGGGTAAGAAAGCTGCTTACCTCATGGTAGCCAGGAAGCAGAAGTATCCAGGGACACCCTTTACAGAAACTCCCCAGGAACTTGCTCCTACAATAAGTAGACACCACCTCCAAATGGCCCATTTCATTTATGATCTCATCACTGGATTAATCCATTGATGAAAAGGGCATCCTCATGCTTCAGTCATGAGGATGTGAAAGAACCAAGCCTTCCACACAAGAGACTTGTTCAGGGGACATGTCATAGCCGAACCATAACCTCCTCTGAAGAATTATTTTTACATGTGGGAGGCAAGGTCCTGGGGCATGTATTAAGATAGCTGGCTCTTCACCTGCTGATATCTTCCCTGCAAGTTGTCCTAGAAGACCATAGGAGGTAACTCTGTTGCCTTCCAGAGGAATAATGAGACTTCAGGGGGAAAATCCTGAGACACTGACCTAAGGACAGATGATAAGTGCTGACTTGGCAGAACTGTGTTCACTTGATATGAAGTGATGGGAATGGGGAAAGAGTGAAAGTAGAGGCAAGTCAGTTACCAAGAAGATTGATTTACTAACATTAGTTTCACCTTTGTTTAGGGAGTTTTCCTATGATGAGTTTCATTTTACAGAGAAAATCGTTTGAAGCAACTGGTAGCAAGTGACTATTATTGAATACAGTCACATCTAACATAAAAATACAGAATCTACTTATGAAGTTATACAATTAAACTAATCCTTAACCTACACAATGAAGCATCACTAAACTGAGGCTTCACAGGGTATAACAGTAAACAGTATACATATGGTAGATAGATAGATAGATAGATAGATAGATAGATAGATAGATAGATAGATAGACAGACAGACAGACAGACTATATCTTCCCACAATTAAACTAGTCCTTAACATGAATAAGTTAGCATGAGTGATCACCAAGTTAACAAAGTTGGAGGATGTACAGAGGCCATTGCTTTCCGGGAGGACAAGCTGACATGAGCTTCTAATTGCTCCAGAATCGCCAGCTTCTCTTGAGTCCCAGGAATCCTTGTTGCTGTTTCAGTCGGTGACAGTACAGGAATCTGCAACGCAGATACAGGATTAAGACTCGCAGGGAAGATGCAGAGATGAGGAAGGAGATTCAGAGATGAAAGAGGAAGGCTCAACAGAGTGAGTCAGCAGAATCCAAAAGGCTAATAAGTCCTGGAAGCTGACTTTGGATCTTCTCACTGCTTAGGTTCCAGAGCTCGGGGACTTCTTCACTCTACTGAGGAAGCTCTCTATGGACAGAGAGAGAGACTGTTAAATGTCTTCTAGGAACAAAGGGCTTCAGACACTCTCCTGGGCACCCTTCAAGGACTGCTCCCCTAATGGTGGCCCAACAAGGCAGGAGAGAAGGGTTTCTCAAACTGAGGATGGAATGGCCCAGCCCACACACCCGAGTACCCTGAGGAACAGGAAATCTGATAAGTAGGGTGGAACCATGCCCCCCCTTCCCCTATCTCTAGCCTTTACCCGAACACCAAGATAATAGCTATCTTTAGATAGAGAAATACTGCCAAGAGAGAATGCAGGTCTCTGAAGGGCTCCTAAGAGGCTTAGCCAATCCCAGCTTGTCTTAAATCCCATGGTATCCCCTGGGAGATGAGCTGAGAATCCCCAGAAAGGTAAATCTGGGTTGGGTGGGTGGTGAGAAAGGGCTCACTACTTCCTGCCTCACTGTCTCAACTTCTCACTTCAACAATGGGAGACAGAAATACCTCCCAACCCACTGAATCACAAACCACGCTCCCTGTTCATGATGGGAGATGCGAGTGGACAGGCGAGGCTTTTCCTGTAGACGGAGAGTAAAAAGCACCTGGTGGCACCTCCGCCAAAGATACAATGTGCTGACTCCTGGAAGTCATTCACATGATGGTCCTTCCACCCTCCTATGGAGTCTCCTTGTAATTACAGTAGCTGGGGAGAGACTGGAGCAACAGAGCCTGTGGGATGAGCTGGGGCTCCTGGGGAAATTTTCCTTAAATGCTTCTTTCCTCTTATCTGCACTTTTATTGTCACACACACACACACCAGTGACCACTGCATTTGGCTGGAGCTTTTTTGATTTGGCTGGAAAGAAAGCTAAGCAAGCAATAGCAACCTGTACTCCTTTTCTTTGTCCCCCATCAGTCCCCAACACATTCACCTGTCTCCTCTTCCAGTTCACTGAAGCCCTCGCTGCTTCCAATGGACCCAAGATACAGAGAAATCGCTGTCATCATAGTATTTCTGAAGAGAAAGGCAAGAGCCACTTGGAACAAGAATAATTCTATGTTGGGTACTCAGAGCAACTGTTCTGGATCTGCTGGTCCTTCATCAGAATGGGCCTCAGCTCTTTTAATCCCAGACCCAGCTGTCTGCCTGCCTGCTTAGTCCCACTTACTGGTACAGTCTGGGCTCAGGCAGTAGTGAAATGTCAAAGCAGAGGAGACATGTTTATGGACATTATATATGTAACAACGCTCAAGGGCCCTACAATGATCTTTGGGCCAATCAGGAGGCTTAAAGTGACAGTGAGTTCCTAACAAACCTGTTTGCTTCTATGCACTGTCTGATGTTTGCACTTGAGGAAATCACCTGAGGATCCATTTACCAGGACCTCTCCTATCTCTTGCTGGCACACCACTGTCTGCCAACTGCCCTGGGTAAGACCAAGTCCTTCAGCCTGAGAATTATAGAAAATGTAAAGAAGAAGAAAAAAGAGAAGGGAAGAGCCAAACCAAGGAGTCGTGAACAAGGAGAGAAAGAATGAAAAAAATGAAAGGTCAGGTGTCTCCTAACTGTAATCCCAACTACTTGGGTAACAAAGATAAGGACGATCCCAGTTCGAGGCCAGCTAGGCAAAAGTTAGCAAGACCCTATCTCAATATTAACTTAGGTGTGGTGGTAAATACCTATGGTCCTAGATCCTTGAGAGGCAGATGTGGGGGTATTATAGTCTGGATATGCTTAGGCCAAAGTAAGAGCATATCTGTAAAACTAAAAGGACTAGGATCTTATCTCAAGTGGTACAGTGTTTGCCTTCTATGTGTGTGGTGTACAAACTTTATTACATAACTGGAGGGTAAGAATGGGAGAGGGGAGAAAGAAAGAAGAGGTAACGTTGACCAAGAAGCTATTGTACTCATAACCTGACTTATGGAATTGTAACCTCTTTGTAGAACTATTTAATAATATTTTTTTAAGACTGGGGCCCTGAATTCAATCCCCTAGCACTGCCAAAAGAAAACAGAGAAACAGAGTGAGACTGGGAAAGTAATTATATGCTGTTTAGTGGAAGCCCTGTGTGAACTGTGCCTGGCCAAAGCAGATGTGACTGTGTGCTTGAAGCATGAATTAAGCCAGTGGGAAACCACTGGCTGAAAGACACGGGGTGGTGAGCGGTTCACCTTTTGCATTCATTGCTGTCAAAAGACAGAAGTCCCTGGATGTACTTACCTTAGTGCAACAACCAAAACTGCTTAAGTGCTCCCTAATTTTTGGTCTCCTACTCTTTGAAATGTATCCTTTTTGTCTATTTTCCTGTTGCCCTCCCTCGAAGTTTGCTTGTAGCTAAGAAAAAAGAGTTGAGATGAGAATTGGGACTCCTGCTGCTCCTGAACCTCTGTGGTCTCATCTCAACACACTCTCTCCTCATGCCTACACTTCTCTCTCAAGGCCCGTAGTGCCTTTCTCCTGTAACAAGAAAAGTGGTCACTCCAACATACTTTTGCGGCCCTCCAATTGCATCACTGCGACCAGAGAGTGACATTTGTGACATTCCCTCCTCTCCAAGAGGCAATCACTAGCTCCATGACTCTCTGGTATTAGCACTGGCTTCACTTCCCCCCCCTCCCCAACTTCCCTGCTAGCTTTTATTCCTCCTTAAATATACCCGTTTGCTTTCTCCTTGTCTACTGTTAAATACCATATTCTTTTGCAATACAAAAACAAAAATCCTTGAAAGAAGCCTTTCCATTCCAAGAAATGAATGGATCACTTCCTAGACCAGGAACATTTGTCATGGGCTGGAGCCACGTGATCTTCCACAGAGGACAACTACAACTGACTCCGTAGGTAGAGTGGCTGTCTTAGGCATTTTGTTATCTTAGGTAATTCAAACATATTCTATCGTTCTATCAACATTATATGTCTTCTGGACCATTAGAGATGAGGAACACACATTTAGAAGTCACATGACTTGCCCAATCCCCTTTGATCTGCAAATAAGGCAAGGTCCTGAACCCACATCCATAAATGGGTTGGGCCTGGGTTTGCAACAGGCCATGAATGGGCTAGGAGAGAAGGTTACTGGGCAGATCTGAGGTCTCTGAACATATAGGAACTTGGCTGAAGCCAGAAAAACATTAGCACAGTCTGGTACATTGATCTGAGAGTAGCAACTATGGTTTGGTCCTGATGCTCAGACTCTATCCTGGGTGTGCTCAATTCCAAGAAATCAAGCGGTGGCACAGCGATGGTTGGCTGATGTACAGCAAGCCGAGCAAGCCCTTCCTACAACACTTTAGCACTGCTACTTGGCCGGGAAGCTGGATACAGGCCTCACAAATGAGAGAAAATTAAAGACCTCGGCTTGGATGAGGTATGGAGGCTGACAAAGGCCCTGACTTCTCTAGGGTCCTGGAACACACAGTGATACCAGAGAAAATGTACTTAATACCCACCAGCCATAGCAAGTGCCCTGTAATCCAGGAGAGGTAGGAAAGACAGAAAAATGATAACCTCTCACCATTCTCTGGCCCATGCCAGCACAGCTTTGTCTCCACGGTTGAAGTTTTGAGAGAATCCTGTCTCATCCGCTGTCAGAATGCATTCTGCCATGGGAAAACTCAGAAGAGAAGCTTTCACTAGACCAGAAGCTTTAAACTTGGACTACTCAGTTCCAAAGGGCTAAGAATAAATTGTGTTTCTTCTAGACCTCTCTACTTCAGATAATTTATGAGAGGAAAAAGTTAAGTGTTCTAAGACATTAGTTGGTGCCAAAGTCGGGGTGAGGGGGGTCAGAGAATCATTGGGACTTATTTCTCAAAAACATTGCACAGTCAAACCCCAAGTTGCTGGTCTTGGCTGGGGCAAGAGCACAGAAAAGTGAATCTTTGTAAAAAAAAATGTCAAGGAAAAATAGTATACAAATGTATATTCAATACTCTTGAAGACAAATCCTCTTTCTACTGTCACTAAATTAGGTGGGAGTCTTCCATCTCTTTTCTTCTTGGTTTTGCTTCCTTTGCCTTTCCTCTGCTCATTTTTCTTTTCTATGTTCCATTTCCTCTTCTTTCTCACTTCATCCCCTAGGACTCAAAGCAGCAGGAGAAACATGACTGTTCTCACGCTGAATTCCCTGGGATTCAAGCTGGTGTGTGCTATCGACCAACACAGTCTTCCTCTTTACTTGTGGACTCTTCAAAAAAAATGAAAAAGTTTCTGTGAAACCTTTAGAAACGCAAACAGTGATTATAGAGCGGCACTCTCTTCCTCGCTATTCTAGTTTAAGTTCACATTGGCATATTCAATAGCTCCCTGCTCTTTCCCCTGGATTCTCAGGCCCTCCTTAGGCTCTAAAGACTTCAAGGCCTTCAACAAGAATGGACTCTTTGGAAACTTAACCAAATGAGAGGCAGCAGCTGATGGAAATCTCTCCACTTCTCACACCCACTCGTCACAAACACTCTTGTTTCCAACTGTGTCACCCTGAAACTCAGCCTTGGGTGCACACATATCTGGAGATCAAGGACAGATTCTCACCTACCACCCCCCCCCACACACACACACAAGCCAGGCTTATTAAGCAGCTGCCCACAAGAGGGCGTGAATCTTTTCACTGTTCTAAGCACATATCTACTGGATATGTAAAATGTGAATGTGTGAAATATGGAAAAACAAGATTCTGACTGTTTAAGGTTACTTGTTTAAATTACCTTATATAGAAAGAGAACAGCCCTGAAGTAGCTTGCACATTGGGTGGCAAAGACATAGTTACTCAAGGACAAGGAAGCCATCTAATGCATGGTGCTGTCAGGAATGATCTGTTCTTCCTCTAAAGCACTCCCTGAGCCACATATACAAGGTCCAGGTACTGCAGATTAAACAATGAGGTGGATAGCTAGGCCTAGATGAGCCTGCCAGGCTCAGCACCCTGTCCAGAAATGATGACAATAACAAGGAAGGAAATGATCTGGGCCCTGGTGGCTCACACCTGTCATTCTAGTTACTCAGGAGGTTGAGATCTGAGGATCGAGGTTCAAAGCCTGCCCAAGCAGGAGAAAGTCCATGAGACTCTTCATTCCAACTAATCACCAGAAAGCCAAGGGACCGGGAGCTTGGCCTAGTGGTAGAGTGCTTGCCTAGCATGCATGAAAACCCACATACATAGCAAAAAGCCAGAAGTGGTGCTGGGGCTCAAGTGGTAGAGCTCTAGCCTTGAGAAAACCCAACAACAGTGCTCAGGCCCTGATCCCAAGCCCAGGACTGGCAAGAAAAAAAAAACCCAGAAAGCCAAAAGTAGAGCTTTGGTTCAAGTGATAGAGCACTAGCCTTGGGCAGAACAGTTCAGGGACAGTTCCCAAGCCCTGAGTTCAAGCCCCACAACTGGCAAAACCCACCCATCTCCTCCCAACCTTGGATCAGATCCTGGGCAGACGCCAGGGTTAGTGTTGGGCACAAGAGATTGGACAATCTGAGTATAGAATCTCTCCATCGCAGAGTGCAGTACTTGCCTAGGAACTTACTCATCGCTCATACATGGCAAGCCAAACAGGGAGGGAACACAGGGCTGAGGCTCAGAGAAGAGGAGCCATGACATAACACATGGACATGCCTTGCAGTGACCAGCCAGGATCCCACCCGCCACAGGTAAGTTGAGAGCATTTAGGAATGGACGTGGAGACTTACGTCAAAAACAAAATTGCCTGACGCTGTAGAGGGATTGCCTTGAGCTGCAGAGCTCAGGAACAGTGTGCAGGCCCAGGGGTAGGGTGGTATCCTTGGGCTGAAGAGCTCAGGGACAGCACCCAGGCCCAGAGTTCAAGCCCCATGACTGACCAAAAAAATGCCTGTGATTGCTATCATCCAGGTCATACAAGAACGGGAAGGATGACACAGGAGTGGAGGTAACTCCTTATCAGAGCACTAAACTGGCCTTGGAGTGAAGAAGTACAGCCCACATAAGTATCGAAACTAGAACATGGCAGCCTTGGGTCCTGGGCAGAACTCTGAAAATCCCTACAGTTTAAACCTGGGTCTGGACCAGTGTGTGCATATGAACCCCATTGTCGGGTGTGTTGTACAAGCAGTTGAAAACCGAAGCTGGTTCCTGCCCCAGCCCTGTATATCACCCAATCACACTACTGTCTCTAGCTGTACTCATAGATCCTGATGAAAGTAGAGAAAGAAGCATGTTAAGTAGTTGAAGAGATCTACTAAGGATTCTGTATTCTTCACATAGACACGCAGACCCCAGATCTATTTTATTCCACAATGCCCGGCCCCTGATTCTGAAATAATGAGCAAAGTTAAACAGATGGAATCCAGGCCCTGAAACTATATGTCAGATTCAGCAGACAGCCAATCAATCCTAGTTAATGAGTTGGAATTCTCTGATTGGACTGGGAATGCATGTATAGTACTGGGCCCTGAGGGCTGATGTCCTGAACAAGGCATGTAATAATGATGAGGACCACTTAGCCACCTGGGTAACAATTACCCAGTGGCTACCTAACCCTAGAGACTTCCATGGTGACTACAGGAGTTTTGCTTCTCTTTCCTATTGCTATGCTCTGGAGCCATGTATGCAACCACTGTGTTCTTTTAGTGTATCTCACTGTCACTTTAATAAAACGTTTTTTTAATCAAGTTCATTGTATTTATGTCTTGGTTGAAATCTTCTAATGCCAGACCTGTTGGCTAAGGTTAATTGGTTGCACAGGATTTCTGGTGACCCTACCAGTGTGGGAAAATGGAAGAAGCCTGATTCCTATTCTTTGCATGTCATCAGAAAAAAACTCTTTACAAATACTTGGAGGAAGCTACAAGGACACAGAGTGACAATAAACCCATGGCATTTTTTTCATAAGTTCTTCTGGAACATTAGTTGATGTGGACACGAGGTAAGAGTAAGATGGAGAGGAGCAGAATAGAAATGGCAAAGCCTTTGGCTTGTCAGGTAAAGTCAATCCAACCCCTATAAACTGTTGTGCTTAAGGGGGACAAACTTGAAAGCACATGACAGGATTCAAAGGCGCTCTCTACCCACTCAAGCCAAGCTAAATTGCCACTGTCTCCTCAGTCTCCAAGATTCTTATGTTCCACCAGGATCTGTGTGTGCTGCTATTATACACATTGCATCCTCTAGAGGAGTTAGTGCTCAATTAAAAGAAACCATGCTTGAGAGACTGGATTTGATTCTAGCCAAATTTTGTTACTATATTGGCATGCTCTTTTTTAAATAAAAAGTTTAAAGATTTGGGGGAAAAAATGATCTGGAACTACGGGAATTCTAACCCTTAAAAATAAGCCTTATTGGGGCCGGGAGTTTGACCTAGTGGTAGAGTGCTTGCCTAGCATGCACGAGGACCCGGGTTCAATTCCTCGGTACCACATACATAGAAAAAAGGCAGAAATGGTGCTGAGGCTCAAGTGGTAGAGTTCTAACCTTGAGAAAGTCCAAGGACAGTGCTCAGGCCCTGAGCTCAAGCCCACGACTGGCCAAAAAAATGAGACAGCATGTGTCCAAAACGAAAATGCAATGTCAGAAAACAGGCTGAAAGTTCCAAAGATGACACCAGAAGAGGGAGGCTTCCAAACTGGATTTAAGAAGGATAGCCACCTAGTGAAAATCATCTCTGGGCTTCTGCAGTTCCAGATCCACTGAAGGTACTTCCGGGACAAGTTTCAGAGGAATGATGGCCAGAAAGCTGAAGATGTGATAAACAGTACCGAATCTGTGGTGGAACTCCTGAAAGAAGAGACAAATCAAGATGAAATAGTCTGGCCTAGCACAACTGCAAATGCTGAGCTGTTGAACAAGCTGCAGTCACAGAAAGAATGGCAGAAAGGCATGGTGATTCATTTCATCCTGCGCAGGCTTGAGGATTTCCTGGAGCACAGGGTGAGAGCTGTTCGCTACCTGTAAAACACAGCAGCTAAGATTTGAGTGTATGAGCATTCCTTCCTATGGTCAGGACAGAACCATCCCTGTCCACTGGGGATCTACCTTATGTTCTCTATGAAGAACTAAAAATATGAACTAATAATGTTCACTATTTTAATTATTTTTAATTTATTGATAATTTATATGAATTAATTTTTATATAATTGCTATTTATCATTTTTATAAAGCGCCATTTGAATCTTAAGTGTCATGGCTTTGAAATGACAATTTAGGAGTCTAGGTAGTTTGATTAGCCTCTGTTTCAGAACCAGAATCATTTTTGGAATGGGTAAGTTTACCTCAATAAATTACTAATCTTTGCACATTTTTAGAAAATAAGCCTTATTAACATGGTTAATTCTTATTAATTTTGAATTGTTTATTGTTAAAATAGATAATTTTTAATTATCCATAGGGAACATTTTGCTATGAATGGTTTGAAATGGGTAATAAGCAACCAATTTAAAATAAAATATGAAACGTGCCATTGTATTATAACACTATATACTTTCTTGACAGTTAACTTTTTTAAAGTTTTCTAGCATGTATACAGAATAAAAATATGGCCAAAAAAATAAACCCTATTAATCGGACATGGTGGCTCACACCTGTCATCCTAACTACTCAGGAGGCCAAGATCTGAAGATCGCAGTTCAAAGCCAGCCCAGGCTTTAAAGGCAGTGAGACTCATCTCAATTAACCACCAGACAACTGAAAGTAGAACTGTGGCTCAACGGGTAGAGTGGTAGCCTTGAGCTCAGGGACAGCCCCCATGCCCAGAGTTCAAGCCCCACGACCAACAAAAATAAGTCCTACTAGCCTGGCACTGGTTGGCTCACACCTGTAATCCTAGCTACTCAGGAGGCTGAGGATAACAGCTTAAAGTCAGCAGGGGCAGGAAAGTCCATGTGGCGTTTATCTCCAATTAATCACTAAAAATCCAGAAGTAGAATTGTGGCTCAGGTAGGTGGTAGAGCACTAACCTTGAGCAGAAAGCTCAGGGCAGCACGAGGCCCTGAGTTCAATCTCCAGTACACACACACACACACACACACACACACACACTACTAATATGTATGCATCCACATCGTCACAGTTTCCCCCATTCACATTCAGTCTCCAAACAGTGACCCTGCTTATGCTGGAGGTTAGCTAGGGTCAGATGCTTACATTGTACTGGAGACAATAATGGATACCAAAACTAACTTTTTGGGAGGGGGTACCTTTTGGGCTATGTATGAAGAAATATGTTTTCTAGGAAAACCCAATGTAATTATTCACTCCAGACACATTCACCATCACTATACATGGACTTAAACTTCAGTGCCCTCAATTCTCTTAAAACACAAATCCACACCACTACAATTGTTAAAGCTGCTTCCTGAGACTGCCACAGATAGTGCTAGCCCTTGATTTAGTTTCTGTGCCACATCCCCCCGTCCCCCATCCTCTTTTCCAGCAGGATCTGAAATGACGCTGTCTTTCTAGACAAAAATAGGCAGCCAGGCACTGGTGGCTCACCCCTGTAATTCTAGCTAGTCAGGAAGCAGAGATCAGAGGATCAAGATTGAAAGCCAGCAGGAAAGTCCATGAGGCTCTTATCTCTAGTGAACCAACAGAAAACTGGAAGTGGAACTATGGCTCAAAGTAATAGAGCACTACTTTTTTTTTCAAATTTTTTATTGTGATTAATAGAAGGGTTACATTATATTCACCAGATAGAAGGTGCATAACTTCACAAACATTGATACCCTTTCTCATGACATGGTCCCCATTTCCCTCCCACCCTCCCCCGCTTATCTTGATTTCCCCCTTCCCTATCCAATTTCAAATAACTAATTAAGCATATATAAAATATATCAGATAACAAGGTGAAAAATTGTAACAATATGAGATAACCAAGGGATGGCAAAAGAGATGAGAGATAACATAGTACATTAAGGACAACAGTCACTCATTAGATGGCTTTTGTTTCCTTATCCTGGAGTTCCTTACCTTAATGTCGTACTATTTGGCCTAATGTCTCTAGATTTTGTTCTATTGTAAATATCTGCTAGGAGAGCCCAAGGTTTCTACTGATTATGACAAATGAGGGAGACTATTGGGCCTACGTTCCTTTGAGTCTGGCTTACTTCACTTAATATTATTTTTCAAAGTCTTTCCATTTCCTTACAAATGGGGCGATGTCATTCTTTCTGACAGCAGCATAGAATTCCATTGTGTATAAATACCACATCTTGTTGATCCACTCACCAACTGAGGGACATCTGAGTTGGTTCCATATCTTTGCTATGGTAAATAGTGCTGCAATGAACATCATTGTGCTAGTGGCTTTAGTCTGTCCTTGTTTCTGGATGACTGGGTAAATGCCCAGTAGCGGAATTGCTAGGTCATAGGGGAGCTCTTTTGAGGAACTGCCATACTGCTTTCCATAGTGGTTGAACGAGTTTGCACTCCCACCAACAGATAGAGCACTACTTTTGAGCACAGAAAGCTCAGGGATAGCACTCAGGCCTCAAATTCAGGCCCCACTCTAGACAAAAACAAAACCGGCCACCAATTCCATTCCTTCATCCAAATTAAACCGTTTTCCTCTGCAAGTGAGTGAGCTGAGAGTATGCACAGTTTCCATCTGCTCTGGGCTCTCTATACCATTAGACAACAGCATACACTGTGTAAATCACACCACACCGTCTCTCGTTTCCACAAGTGTTTTGTCTACATAGTTGCCATCCAAAATTTTGTCCAGTAGCCCAGAATAGACATGGTAGCATCTGTGTCTGCATCTACCAGGGTAAGAACACTGGTAAGTTTAGGGTCAGGGACTTTGTATGGCCAGGCTTGGATCTAGTGCTAGAAACTGGTGGCAGCCATGGATGGTCTGTGTGGTGGGCATGTAGAGTGAGGGATGAGGGATGCAAGAGACCCTAATACCTCTTCCAAGGTGAGTTTCTAGAGGAGGATGGACAAGCACTGATCTGAGTGGAGGGGCTGGGTCTGTGTTGGCCTAGCCATTTTGTACCGTAATTTATGGGGTTTGATCTCTCTCCTTCTCTGTCCACTTCCCCTCCACTTACTCCCTGTAGTGATTTTCTCTAAGGTTTGAGGGATGCCTGCCCATCACACCTCCCACCTCCACAAACCAATGTCCTCCAACTAATTTTCCCATTTCCCCTTTGGAACAGCCCACTTCTGCCTACATTCTCCTCAGCCTTCTCTCTATCCTCTGTCAGAATAGTCTTTACCCCACAGAAAGCTCCCTTAGTCCTCCTTCCAAACATGCTCAAGAGATCAGGGTCTGGAAACTGTAACCCTTCTGCACAACATTTTGATCACAGCAATAATATATTTTAAAAGAATTGCATAGCCAGGTACTGATGGCTCATATCTATAATCCTAGCTACTCTGGAGGCTGAGATCTGAAAATTACAGTTTGATACCAGCCCGGGCAGGAAAGTCTACAATAATCTTATCTCCAACCATTCTCATAATCACCAGAAAACCAGAAGTGGAGCTGTATATAGGTCAAAGTGGTAGAGTGCTAGCCATGAGTAAAACCATTCAAGGACAGCACCCAGGCCCTGAGTTCAAGCCCCATGATCAACAAAAGAGAAAAAAACACATTAAAAAAAAAACTGCACAGGGCCAGGGGTTTGGCCTAGTGGTAGAGTGCTTGCCTAGCAGGCACAAAAACCTGAGTTCAATTCCTGAGTACCACATACATAGAAAAAAGCCAGACGGGGTGCTGTGGCTCAAAGGGTAGAACGGTAACCTTGAGAAAACCCAAAGGCAGTGCTCAGGCCCTGAGCTCAAGCCCAGGACTGGGGAAAAAAACTGCACAGCAAGCAGTGCTCTTTCTTATAATGAATGGCATTGTCACTCATGTATAGTTGATAATGGACTTACAATTGACCTTCTTCCCTGAGGGAATTGTGTATGCCCTTCTATAAGGTACATGTTTAGACTTTGCTATCTAAAGTTGATTGACAAGGAATAAAACCAAGTAAACCACATTCCTATCTCAGACCTAGGAAGCAAACATCCTACCCTTGCAGAACTGTGCTTCATCCTGAGCCTTGTCTCCTGAAAGCCCCTCCACCAGGATTTCAGATGATCGGTGAGAATAGAGAATCAATTTCAGTACATTGATACGGCTCAACAGTTTTTTATTAAAGAATTTATTAACATTGGTTTTACATCATATTTCAAATGTCATGTTTAACAAACAAGTATTCAAGAAGGGAATCTCTATATATAATCACTGGCACGTAAATTTTAGAACATAATTAAAATTAAGCTGAGGGTTTGTATGTCATAGGTACATATTAATATATATAATAAAACATTATGTCTATAGAGTATATAGCCCATCATAGATTTTTATGTCTATGTAGTTATGTTTATATCTCCAAGACCAAATATTGAGTCATCGATGTTGGACTGTTAACAGTTTTTGAGAAGTCGTGGTTTGAAAAAATGGCCAAGGCACCAGTGGCTTCCATCTGTAATCCTAGCAATTTAGGAGGCCGAGATCTGAGGATCACGGTTCAAAGCCAGCCTGGGCAGAAAAGTTCCAGTGAGACTCTTATCTCTAATTAACCACCACAAAGCTAGAAATGGTCTATGGTTCAAAGTGATAGACCACTAGTCTTGAGCAAAACGACCATGCTCAGGCCCTGAATTCAAGTCCGATAGCTGACCAAAAAGAAAAAAGAAAAAAAGGCTGCGTGAGGAGGACTGAAGGCATACGATTAACTGAAACATTGTACTTAGTGGATGATGGAAAGAAAAGAAGTGAAATAGGAAGGGGATGAAGACAGAGCCACTTAACCAGCATGATATTATGAGAGTGCAAATGGGTTCATAACGCACTGTGCACTCCAACCATAGTGTCTCCTCACTCGTCCTATTTCAAATCACAGGCAGCTCCAAGTCACTTGGTTTCCAGAGTTCTGCCACTATTGCATTTATCACCTATGCTATTTAATTTGGAAAACTTGGTTGTGGGTAATGGCTTTAGCCATCTTTCTCTTCTCCTTGTGCAGGTGGTGCTCGGCTCCCAGCAGCCTCCTCCAGCCATCTTTTTCAGACCCAACACCACATCTTCAATTAAGTTTTGATAGAGAAATATTTGAAGGTGATGTAGAAATTGCCATCGAGACCATGTTGAACGATTTGAGAACCGATGGTAAATGAGATGATGACCCAGCACCTCTACCAAATATTAATGCAGCCATTTCCCAAAAGGTCATTCGGTGGTGCACTCACCACAAACATGACCCTTCTCATTGTGAGGATGAGGAGAACAAAGAAAAGTATACAGATGATATTCTTGTCTGGGACCAAGAATTGCAAAGAATTGACGAAGGAACACTTTTGGAACTTATCCTGGTTGCAAACAACTTAAACATCAAAAGTTTGCTTGAGCCAGGAGCAGTGGCTCACGCCTGTAATCCTAGCTACTCAGGAGGCTGAGATCTGATGATCAAGGTTCAAAGCCAGCCTGGGCACAAAAGAACCTGAGACTCTTATTTCCAATTAGCCTCTAGAAAATGGGAAGTGGCACTGAGGCTCGAGGGTAGGGTAGCAGCCTTGAGCTGAAGAGCTCAGGGATAGCATCCAGGCTGAGTTCAAGCCCCATGACCCACCAAGAAAAAAAGTTTGCTTGATGTCACTTGTGCATCTGTTGCCACCACAATTAAAGGGAAAACTCCTGAGGAGAGTCACAAAGCCTTCAACATCAAGAATGACTTTTTACAGAAGAAGAAGAAGAAGAAGGAGGAGGAGGGGGAGGGGGAGGGGGAGGAGAAGACGATGACAGAAGAAGCCACCCTGCTATGCAAAGAGAACCAGTGGTGAGAAGAGAAACGGAATGTCCCTAACACCATAAACCCAAATACTACCTGCACTCCTCTGTCTAGAACTGTTCATGTTAGACAAACCATAGGCAAGTGCAACAGCATACTGATTATATTAGCATAATACTGTCTTCATCTGCCTATGTAGTTTGAATATAGATCCCAGACTATCGGCTGAGTTTCTTCTAGCCTGAGCAAAATCTTCACTTATCTTTACTCTGACTAAAATAGTTGTCGACTCTCTGTGTAAAGTAGCATTTTAGGCTTTCTCTCTCTGTGTCTAGTTAACTTCAGTCGAGAATTCAGAAGTTGACATGGTAAATATAACAAGTTGAAACAAGGCTTCTGATAGAATTAGCAAAATATGTCTTTATTCCCAAAATGAAAACTGGAAAAGGCTACTTGAAGTTAATGTTCTGCGTGGGGTTTAGGGGTACCTTGTAGCCTCTAGAGCCTCGCAGGATCACTGGTACGAATGAAACAGGGCTCTTAATTGAACCTGAGGACTCTTTTACCTCTGATTTTTAATCTTTTCAGCTTTGAATATGTTGTCCAGACATTCAGTTATTATCAAATTTATATGGTGGTTTTGGGAAGAAATGTTACTAGACAACTGTTTAGCCTTTCAATTAAAAACACTTAATTCGTAAGAAAAAACTTGGTTGTGTGGAAACAGTCATTCTAGTAGTGTATTCATTTGTAGGTATATATTTTAGGAGCATTATTGCCCAAAATGTCCACATCAGCCAGTTACAAAGGTATACACTTTTGTAATGTTTACTATTGCAAAGTTTAAATGTAGTTGAAAATCTGCTAGAACAATTTGATAAGGTATGTATTAAAGTCACTAACTGAGAGGGGAAGAAATCAGATTATCTCTACTCATAGAGAACTTAATATAATGTATGGAAACCCCCCCCAAAAAAAAAAAACACAAGGGCACTTTCCAAAATAATAAATAAATTTTACTAAGCTGAAAAGCAAAAATTATTTTATCCATGTACATTAGCAAATATCAATGCAAAAGGAATTTTTCAAAGCAATTCCATTTATAATAGTGAGCATTGGAGTTCAGAATTTGTGTGTATTACAGAGAAGTTGACAGGATTCCTTCTCTGAAACAGTCAATGTTTCTTGGCAGCTGATGGTACTTTTAAGATATGGGCCCTAGGGACATAAAATTAAGACACTAGGGACAAGCCCTTGAAAGGAATAAAGGACCCTGGACTTTCTCTCACCTTTGGCACTGATCAAGACGAATTACATTTATAAACAACAGATAACATCATGAATAATCATTAAAACTGCACTACATAAAGGTATTCAAAGGAATCCTGCATATAGGAAGGGGAAAAATAAATGTAACCAGGGGAAAAAAATGGAGAAAATACATCTCACCAGACAAGACGCAAATGAGTAGCAGGAAAGAAACACTCCCAAAACAACAAAACAGCAGGAACTACTGCATAGCTTTCAATTAACACTGGGATGTTAGTGGTCTACATTCTCAAATCAAATGACATAGAATGGTGTAGTGAATTAAAAGGCAAGACCTGAATATTCATTGGCTATAAGAAACGCATCTTAACAAACCAAATCTTGTATTAGGGAACCAGAGTAGAACCCCAAATCAAGTAGGATTATCTGTCCCCATGTTTGGTAGTGTAGATGTCAAACGGAAGTATGAAAAGCATGCTCTCTCCCTGGAGACCCCACCCAGTTCTGATTTGTTCTAGCTCTCCATTTTAGGAGCATCAGTTCCTATGGGTGATTTTCTGACCCAATGCCTGCCGTGTCCCTGGGCTCAGGGACAGAAACCAGGAATCCAAAGACTCTCTCTCAAGGGATCCAAGGAAAGGTGAGCCCTAGGGTCCTCAAAAGGCTCCTTGCTGAGGGGACAAGCAGGCACTCGGGGTGGCAGGGAAGGCAGCTGAGAACCTCCCAGGGAACAGATTAGCACAGCACACTCCTGGCCTGGAGAAGCCTTTCCATGCCTGCCTTCCCTTTCCCAGTGGGCTACTGGGCCCATTTCCTGCCCCCCCCAATGGTGGGTCTGGCCCTGTTGGAAGTCATGACCATCAGAGGGACAGTAGTGAGGGACAGACACCAGGACACAGGCCACCCCAGGCAACGTGCTCTCCTGTTCTCTACCATTCCACTACATCGGTGACCTCCATTTTCCCACACTTGCTACACTAGGGATATTTCCATCCATCTGTCACTTAGGACTCAGGATTTCTCATCTTTCCCACTTTGTGCACAATAAGACACTCGAGCTCAGAGCGCTATGCCTTCTGAAGGCAAGGCTCTACCATTCACAATCACGGCTGCAGTGTGCTCTTCCAGAAAGAAGTGAATGTGAGGTACCAAACCTAATCAGGGCTTCCTGGCAATCTCAAGAATGGAAGTGGAGACAGGCACGGTCGCTCACCCCTGTAATCCTAGCTACTCAGGAGGCTGAGATCTGAGGATCAAGGTTCAAAGCCAGCCCAGGCACAAAAGAACATGAAACTCTTATCTCCAGTTAACCTCTAGAAATCGGAAAGTGGGGCTTGGCTCAGGGGTAGGGTAGTAGCCATGAGATGAAGAGCTCAGGGACAATGCCCAGGCTGAGGAGAAGGAGGAAGACGAGGAGGAGGAGGAGGAGGAGGAGGAGAAGAAGGAGGAGAAGGAAAGTGGAAATGTCCCCTGGGACAACTAGCCACCCACCCAGGCAATCTCCAAGTTGAAGTTTTCATCAGAACTTTGACCTAAACCAGAACTGAGGAAGGCAAGGAAAAGAAACATTAGGGGAAAAGAGACCAAGCCTGAAGCCAGGCACCAGTGGCTCACACCTCTAATCCTAGTTAGTCAGTGGCTGAGGTCTTAAGAATTGAGGTTCAAAGTCATCCTAAGCAGAACCAAAAAAAAAAAAACTCATGAAATTCCATCTCCAAAATAATCAGCAAAAACTTGGGCTAGAAGCAGGGCACAGTGGTTCATGCCTGTAATCCCAGCTACTCAGGAGGTTGAGATCTGAGGATCAAGGTTCAAAGCCAGCCTGTGCACAAAAGGACCTGAAACTCTTATCTCCGATTAACCTCTAGGAAACAGGAAGTAGGACTTGGCTCAAGCGTAGAGTGGTAGCCTTGAGCTGAAGAGCTCAGGGACAGTGCCCAGGCCCAGTTCAAGTCCCATGACCCACAAAAAAAAAAATTGGGGCTAGAGGCATATGCCAACTAAACAAGTACAAGATCCTAATTCAATCCAGGTGCTGCTCTTCCCCCGCCCCAAGAAAAGTACAGAGAAAAGCAGAGAACTGTAGAACCCACAAACAAACAGCACTGAGACAAGGGACTGCAGAACTGTAGCTGACAAATGTAAAGCTCACAGTCCCTTACACCCTGGTCCCCTCTCAGCCCCAGATCCCAGGTCTGATGCTACCCCCAAACTGCCTTCCACACCCTAAGACACATCCTAAATCCTAAAATCCTGGAGTGCCTGACATGGAGGGATTTTTATCCACCCCTTTGAGTGTCCACCTTATCCAATAAAAATCTATTAAACCCAAGAACTACAGTCTCTTCCCAAGTCTTCAGATTCTTTATCTCATTTGTTCCCTGGTGTATACAAAGCTCCCAATAAGCTACTGGAGGCAAAGAAGGAGAAAGGGAGGGAAAGGAGGAAGATTTTGGAGGTGCTTTTTTTGGGGGGGGCGGGATAGTTCTACTAATATTTCTTCTCCTTATTATCTTCAGTTCTGATTTAGGTCAAAGTTCAGATGAAAACATTAACCTGGATATTGCTTAGGTAGGTGGCTAGCTGTAGTCACAGCCACCAGAACTGGGGGATGTGACTCCTTCCAGGCCCTCTCCTTCTCCTGGAAGGAGGGAGAGAAGAAGAGAGGGGAAGAGGGGAAGAGAGAAAGGAAGAAAATTCTAGTGGATATATGGATGATTGATTAAAAGAATTTTTTAGGGCTGGGAGTTTGGCCTAGTGGTAGAGTGCTTGCCTAGCATGCACGAAGACCCAGGTTCGACCCCTCAGTACCATATACATAGAAAATAGCCAGAAGTGGTGCTGAGGCTCAAGTGGTAGAGCTCTAGCCTTGAGAAAGTCCAAGGACAGTGCTCAGACCCTGAGCTCAAGCCCCGGATTAGCCAAAAAAAAATTTTTTTCAAAGATTGATGACAGATGATGGGTGCATGGATGGATAGATGGATGGATGAATTAGTGGATTAGGTAGTTTGGTTAGTTGGGTAGGGAAGTTGACAAGGAAAAAGCTGGATGATAGGTAAGTTGGTAAACAGTGAGGTGATGAGTGGGTAGATTGGTGGATGCATGGGAAGTGGGTTTTTATGTGGCTGAATAGATGAATCTCTGGGTGGACAAATAAATCCAAATCATGAGAAGCACAGAGCTTTGGTACCTGACAACTCTCTACTAAGGATTGAATCTAACCATTGGGTTCTGTTTATGGAGCTAATCCTGATTAGGATGTGATCCGGGTCATTTCTTACTATCTCTATGCCTTGACCCCTCAGACCAAGGTGGCAGAAGTATCTCAGAAAACCACAGTTCTCAACAGCTTGTCTTGAAAGGAGGCAAGAAGGAGGAAGAAGGAGAGAAAGTGGGCTGATATCCAAGTATCTAGACTGTTTCCCAGACCATGAGCTTCTCTCCTGAGCTACCTTTCTACCAGGCCCACACTCGCCACAGTAATCCCACCCCACCCTTATCCCCTAAGAACTGGAAGTGAAACGAGGTTAATATACAAATGCGAGCCCGGCACTAGTGGCTCACGCCTATAATCCTAGCTCCTCAGGAGGCTGAGATCTCAGGATCATAGTTCAAAGCCAGGAAAGTCCAGTTAGCCACCAGAAAACCGGAAGTGAGACTGTGGCTCAATGTGATAGGGCATGAGCCTTGAGCAAAAGAGCTTTGGGACAGTACCCAGGCCCTGAGTTCAAGTCCTACAACCAACGAAGAAAAGTGAGATAGAACAGCATCTGTCTTCAAAACAAAACAAAAAGCCAAGAAAACATTTATTGGGCTCAAGTAGGACTAGGAGGATAGAGGAGACGCCATGCTGAATCTTTCACCTTCAGCCCATCAAGGGTGTGAGATTCTTCAACTTAGGAACACTGTACATGGGACACACTCTTCTCCACAGTGCTCCCCTCGTGCGTGACATGGCACGTGTACTTGCTCCCAGATTTCCACTTGTCAG
The DNA here is from genome assembly GCF_031878675.1 of Megascapheus bottae. Classification (NCBI taxonomy): domain Eukaryota; kingdom Metazoa; phylum Chordata; class Mammalia; order Rodentia; family Geomyidae; genus Megascapheus; species Megascapheus bottae. The sequence goes on from NC_143536.1 coordinate 14,376,804, forward strand.
GTGTCAGAGTCAGGTAGCTAGTGGCCATGTACTTGTTGTTGCTTTGCTTGGAGGGCTGGGTGATCTCCACACCCTCAGTGACCAGGATGTCATCTGCTTTCCAGGTCACCATCACTGTGTGTGGGTAGAAGTCATTCATCAGACAGGTTAAGGTAGCTTTGTTGGCCTGTAGCTCCTCAGAGGATGGTGGGAACAGCGTGACCAAGGGGAAAGCTTTGGGCTGACCTGTATGGAAAAGGAGAGGCTGAGAGGTGTCATAAGAGAGCCAGGAGTCAAGCCCCAGTGGCTCATGCCTGAAATCTTAGCTCCTCAGGTGGCTGAGATAGGAGGATCACAGTTCAAAGCCAGCCTGGGCAGGAAAGTCTGTGTGGACCATCAGAATACTAAAAGTGACACTGTGGCTCAAAGTGGTAGAGCATTAGGCTTTGAGCAAACGAGCTCAGGGACAGCACTCATGCCCTGAGTTCAAGTCCCATGACTGAGAGAAAGAGAGAGTGACCACATGCCACACATGCCAGCGCCAGGAGGTGGGAGAGCAGCCTCCATCTAAACTTATTGTGAACATTCATTGTAGCCACCTTATCCATTCAAAGACCCTTTTTCCCTCATCTTTTCCCATCATCCTAGGCAGTTCTAGACCTCCCTCAGCTCACCCCAGAGACCCACCCTAGTCTCTTCCCTTGAAGCCTCAGTTTCCCCAATGGCACTAAGGCTCTAAATGCTGCTTCCTCCCTGATCTCTAGAGTGTGAGTTTAGAATCTGACCCTGACCTTCTGAGCACAAATTTAGGTCTCACCTAAATTCATTCTTCCTGTGTTCAGAGCCTTCTCTGCCAAGTGGGGGTTTCTATTCTGCCTGGCAGGAAGATCCTGGTATGGGAATACCTTGCATCTGTGTCCGTGGCACCCCATCTTCTTAGCTCTCCTGGAGTCATGGGTTTTACTCAGACAAGAAGGGACTCCTCCAAGGTTCTTCTGTTTCCCGCTCCCCAGCCTGACCACAGGACTCTGCCTTGGCTATGTTCTTGGAGCTACAGAGAAAGGCAGCCCTCTGCTAACCTCAGTGGATCCCAATTATTGCTGAATTCTTTCTCAGGGGGCTGTGGGGCTTGAACTCAGGCCCTGAGCACTGTCCCAGAGCTCTTTTGCTCAAGGCTGGCTAGCATCGACCACTTCGGGCCACTTCCAGTTTTCTGGTGCTTAATTGGAGGTTGGAGTCTCACGGACTTTTCTGCCCAGGCTAGCTTTGAAGCAATTCTCAAATCTCATGAGAAGCTAGGATTACAGGCACGAAGCCACCAGGGCCTGGCGATTACTGATTTCTGATTTTACTTGGCAGCCTCTGAACACCACCCCTATTTCCGTCCTCATTCCTCCATTCCTAAATCTAATGTGCCCTAGGAGGAAGTGGGGAACTAACGAGCAGATAAATGAGCCACAGAGCCCTTCGTTCAGAGACAAAAGAGCAGCTGTCCTCAGAAGGCCAAACTCCAATCGCTGCCCAGTGTGTGTCGTCTGTATCCCTGTGTCCTCAGGGCCCAGGAGATTATATCAGAGAATGAGCCAGATCCTTTGCTGTGCCTCTGCTGGTCTCCACTTGGGATGAATCTGTGAGTCACCTGGGGTGGAAATCACAGCCTCAGCAATATCTTTGTGCCTCCTCTATGGCAGCCTGGATGGTCATCTGGCCCCTCATTCCAGATTCCGAGGCTAATGGACTATCTCAGTCTTACTCAGATTGGGATCAGCTCCTGGTCCCAATCTGCCTCATAAGGGAAGAAGCCTTGATCCTTGGCCAACCTTCATCCTAGGCTCCTGGGACCAGGCCAGGTGCAAGCCCAGGAATCTACAGGTAGATCTTCTTGCTGTTGAGGACATTCCTGTCTATTACCAAAGACCACCCACCTCCCTCAGACACCCCAAAATAGAAAAGTAAAGGGACAATCCTCAAGGTTGACAGAGGGGAAGAAGCCCACCCCCCCACAAAAAAAAAAAACAGGCCAAGCACTAGTGACTCATGCCCCGTGACTGACAAAAAATAAAAGAGAGAAAAACAGATAACAAGTGGAAGGGACAAGCTGGGAAAGGTTATGAGAGGCACTTACCTAGGACAGTAAGCTGGGTTCCACTGCCAAAAACATGCTCCAGTGACTGAGGCTCGGACCAAAATCCATGGGTCCAGCATCGAGAGCCAGCCCCTGGAGGGCCTGGATGGAACGGGAACCTGCAGAGCATAGGCACAGAGCTGTGATGGGTTCAATGTCCTGGGTGGATGGTAGTGGGTGGAGAGCCTCCCAGTGATCTGTCCCCTGGTAGCAGGCAAGCCCCACCATTATGCCCCTCCCTCCCCACTTGTGCCATTTCTGATGGCAACGTTAGGAACAGTGGATGCTCAAAAAATCTCTTGAGTGTCTTCTCAGGTTCAGGGAGCATCAGAGAGTCCTGAGCTGGCTCGTGCTAGAGCTTCTGTGTGTCCTCCTCAAAAAGTCCCACGGTCCCGACAGACCAGTTTCTTCCACAGCCCCAGGAACCACTGGGTCATTTCAGACTTAAGGTGTTCCTCTATGGAGAATCCTCTGCGTTTGTTTCCGTGCACGGAGATGGGACTCAGTCCCGTGGCACCCAGGAGACCTTCTCTAATCTTTTGGACTACTATTCATCATTCTATCGATCCACCATGCATCTGTCTCGCCATCTGTTTGTCCATCTACCCATATCAGCACCATTTCTTCATCCAGCTATTCGTCCATCCACCCATCCATCATTTCATTTGTCTACCCATCTGTGTCCATTTGCCCATCCTCTGTCCATCTGCCACTCATCTTTTCATCGGCCCATTCATCCACCTGTCCATCCATACATTCATGTGTGTACACCAGGCATTCTTTCTCATGCTTAGGACATTTCAGGATTCCTTTGGCTCTTGATCTCTCCCCCACACCTCTTAGATCAGGGACCACAAAACCCTCATCATGGTCAACCCAAGCTCTTTCCTCAGTTCTTGTTGCCCGAAGTCTCTGCACTTGATGTAATATTAAACCCACCATTTTCCCAATGGTTCTCTTCTCCAGTTATCTCAGAACACTCAGTCCTCTTCTCTTTGGCCCATGCCTGGCTACTGGCCCCCAGACCAGCCCTGGGTCCTCCTTCCTTATCACCTCCACACACCATTCAGTCCCATGACTTGACCATATGGGAGGCGCCAATCTATCCCCACTGAAAAGCCTCTCCTCAACTCTATCTAAATTGCCTATCAACCTTCAACAGCTGGATGCCCAATAGGAAATCTGAATTATCATATCCAGATAAGCTTTACGCCCTTGCCTTCAATTCATCTCTGTCTTCATCACGACAGCGGCTGTGAGTTTTCTTGCTCACTTCCAAGCTGAAAGCATGAAGTCATTGTACACTTCAGTGATTGCCCTTCTGTCATTGCAGTCTCCACCTAAATAACCATTGGCGTGGATCAAGATGCATTGGTTTGTTGGCTTGAACTCCTTTGTACAACTATTTAAAGGTTTTGTTTGTTTGTTTGTTTGTTTTTGTCACTTGTGGGGCTTGAACTCTGGGTCTGGGCACTATTCCTGAGCTCTTCAGCTCAAGGCTAAGGCTCTACCACTTTGAACCACAGCGCCACTTCTGGTTTTCTAGTGGTTAATAAAAGATGAGTCTCACAGATTTTCAGGCCCAGGCTGGCTTTGAACCATGATCCTCACATCTCAGCCTCCTGAGTAGCAAGGATTACAAGGATTAGCCACCAGTGCCCAGCTATTTAAAGATAATTTTTAAGAAGAAAAAAAAGAACATATAAAGCAAATTCTACCCCTAAGTCCTTATCCAATTTCAACAAAAACTGACATTCAAACAAGTCTGTATGAAAATGTTTATAAGAGCCTTATTCATCTTTACCCCAAACTAGAATCAACTCAAGTAATCTCTCAGCTGAGGAATGGCCAATTGAATGATGAAACTCATAAATGAAATCAGTTCTCAGGAATGGTTCAAAACTAGCCTTGCCAGAAAAGTTTCCATGAGGCTCTAATTCCAATTAGTCACTTAAAAAAACAGAAGTGGAGGGCCAGGAGTTTGGCCTAGTGGTAGAATGCTTGCCTAGCATGCACAAAGACCCAGGTTCAATTCCTTGGTACCATATATGTAGAAAAAAGCCAGAAGTGGTGATGAGGCTCAAGTGGTAGAGCTCTAGCCTTGAGAAAGTCCAAGGACAGTGCTCAGGCCCTGAGCTCAAGCCCAGGACTGGCAAAAAAAAAAAAAAACCCACAGAAGTGGAGCTGTGACTCAAAGTGGTAGAATGCTAACCTTGAGCAAAAAAGCTCAGGGGCAGAACTCTAGCCCTGAGTTCAAGTCCCACAGCCGACAAAAATAAGTGTTTAAAAAGCTAATCTTCAGAGGCCACACACCATGTAGAATATAGAGTATGGATGCAGGTCAATGGGGAGCACGCACTCAGCAGGTGCAAGGCCCCAGGTTCAATCCTCAGCACCACAAACACACACCACACATCCCAAAACAGAAATAAAGTCCAAATGACCAGTTGCCAAGAAGTAAGGACGGTTTGGAGGAGAGAGATGGAAGTGAGGGTAGCTCTCAAAGAGCAACACAAGTGAAGATTGTGGTGACAGAAAGGTTCTGTCCTTTCACGTTAGCCATGTTGGTGTCCTACTTGTGATATGTTGCTGTAGCTTTAAGAAACTGAGTAAAGAGCACATGGGATGCGTCTGTATTATTTATTATAATTTAAGGTGATGCTATAATTACATCAAAATAGAAGGTTCTAATTAAAAACAAAAACCTCGGGCTGGGAGTTTGGCCTAGTGGTAGAGTGCTTGCCCAGCATGCACGAAGACCCGGGTTCGATTCCTTGGTACCATATACTTAGAAAAAGCCAGAAGTGGTGCTGAGGCTCAAGTGGTAGAGTTCTAGCCTTGAGAAAGTCCAAGGACAGTGCTCAGGCCCTGAGCTCAAGCCCAGGACTGGCAAAAAAAACACAAAACAAAACAAAACAAAAAACACCTCACTGACATGGTATTTTTCAGGGCTTTGTCTTTGGACTTTATACCACATACAGAGAGGAGAAAACTACACGCACACCATCACTAAAGCAGCTAGCCTGGACAATAACTAGCTATCTCTTCCAGGGCCTACACTTCTGTACTACCCAGGAGCTAATAGGAGGTTTGTGCATCATTAGTTGTTTTGTTTTGTTTTTGCCAGTCCTGGGGCTTGAACTCAGGGCCTAGTCACTGTCCTTGGACACTTTTTGCTCAAGACCAGCACTTTTCCACTCAAGCCACAGCACCAGTTCCAGCTTTTACTGTATATGAGGTACCAAGGAATCGAACTCAGAGCTTTGTGCATGCTAGGCAAGCACTCTAACATTAGGCCATATTCCCGGCCATCACTAGCTTTAAGTTAGCTTTTTAGCTAATTTACAGGGAGCCAGAAAACTTGGGGATCAAGATATGTAATATTGGAATACAACAGACTTACACCTGTAATCCTAACTATTCAGGAGACTGAGATCTGAGAGTCACAGTTCAAAGTCAGCTTGAGGAGGAAAGTCATGAGACTCTTATCTGCAATTAACCATCAGAAAACTGGAAGTGGTGCTGTAGCTCAAAGTGGCCTTGAGTAAAAAAGCTCAGGGACAGGGCCCAGGCCCAGAGTCCAAGCCTCATAACTGATAAGAATTAGAAGAATAAGAATAAGAATAAGGAGGAAGGGCCGGGAGTTTGGCCTAGTGGTTAAAGTGCTTGCCTAGCATGCATGAAGACCCGGGTTCGATTCCTCGGTACCACATACATAGAAAAAAGCCGGAAGTGGTGCTGAGGCTCAAGTGGTAGAGCTCTAGCCTTGAGAAAGTCCAAGGACAGTGCTCAGGCCCTGTGCTCAAGCCCAGGACTAGCAAAAAAAAAAAAAAGAATAAGGAGGAAGAGGAGAAGGAGGAGGGAGGAGGAGGAAAGGGGGGAGGAGGGGCCCTGGTGGCTCACATCTGTAATCTTAGTTATCGGGGCCTGAGATCTGAGGATTGTGGTTCAAAGTCAGCCTGGATTCAAATGGTGCTGTGGCTCAAGTGGTAGAGTGCTATCCTTAAACTGAAGAGCTCAAGGATACCACTCAGGTCCAGAGTTCAAGCCTCACAACTAACCTAAAAAACATAATATAATTATAATAATAATAACCACAACAACAACAACCTAGCACAGTGGCTCATGCCTGTAATCCTAGCTACTCAGGAGGCTGAGATCTGAGGATGATGGTTCAAAGCCAGCCCAGGCACTAAAGTCTGTGAAGCTCTTATCTCCAGTTAACCACTAGAAAACTGAAAGCGGCACTATGGCTCAAGGAGTAGCGTGGTAGCCTTGAGCTGAAGAGCTCAGGGACAGCGCCCAGGCCCAAAGTTCAAGCCCCATGACCCACAAATAAATAAATAAATAATAGTACATCTGGGGATGAATGGCTCACATCTATAATCCTAGCTACTCAGCAGGCTGAACTACAGAGCACTGAGGTACAAAGCCAGTCTGAGTAGAAAAGCCCACAAGATTCCAACTCCAATTAATCAACAAAAATATAGACATGGCTCAAATGGTAGAGCACCAGCCATGAGTAAGAAAGCCAAGAGAGAGCATGAGGCCCTGAGGTCATGTTCCAATATCAACACTAATATTAATAACAATAATGATCATTGAAATAGAAGCACTTTAAGCCAGCAGTTTCTTAGGCTTTTCCCCTCAAGCTGCTCTTTCTTACCTCTCACCATCATTACTACCTTTCCCCGCAGTCACTCATTTCTGCCTTTAGCCCAGGGATCCTGGAAATCTTCCCACAAGCCAGTCCTTTACCTGCCCAACAGGCTCCACAGACTGGGCCAGCTGCTTCTTGCTGGGGCGTTGAGATCAGGAGCTCTGTTCTGGGCTGCTGCCCTGGGGAATAGCAGACCCTGCGTGCTCAGGGCCAGACCCAGAAGCAACAGACCCAGAACAGTCCCCCACTGTCTAGAAGCAGGGCCTGGGCTCCGAGGAATAGGACCTGTCCCAGATTTCATCTTCCCTCAAGATCAAAGGTTCCTTGAGCCTCACTTGCGATATGGGCTTCCTCAGTCTTAGGGCTGGCAGCAGCTTTTCCAATGCAAATGAGTCTGTGGGGGGCATGTTTGATCCCTGCCCCCTGCCCTGCCCCTTCTAGAGATCTCTCCCAGGGGGACGTTGGCTAACTGCCCTGCTGTGGTCAGATCTGAGGTCAACTGTCTGATTCAACAGCTGCCTGCCTGGTCCCTACCCCCTGGGATTGTGTGGGGGCCATGCCTGACTCACTCTGAGGCCCTGGTTCCTCAACGATCCCTTGGGTCTATGAAGCATGTCTTTGGGTCCTGGAACAGGAGTCTCTGAGGGATTGGGTTGGAGGAAGGATTCAAGGAAGAGAGGGAGGAACTTTAGCAGAAAACAAAGGTTCCAGTCCAGAAATCATGATAAAATGATAAACGCGGTGTTTACTGCACTACATTCAGCATCTATCTCACTGATCCCAGATCCCATACACACATCCACATCTCATAAAGTGACAAATGACAAACATCATCTGCGTGTGGTGGCATTCAAGAAGCTAAGGTAGCAAACTTCTGTGTTTCAGGCCAGACTGAGCTACGTTACAAGAGCTTATCGCAAACACAAAAGCAGGATTACAGGTGGCTCACACCTGTAATTCTAGCTATTCAGGAGGCTGAGACCTCAGAATCACAGTTCAAAGGCAGCCCAGGCGAAAAAGAAAGTCTGTGAGACTCCTTATTTCCAATTAACTACCAGAAAACTGCAAGCAGCACTGTGATGCAAAGTGTTAAAGCACTAGCCTTGAACACCCAGACCCTGAGTTCAATCCCCACGATCAACCAAAATAATAATAATATAAAAATTATTCATAGTATACAATATGACATTTTTCTGTGCTTTATGTAAGCATTGTGAAGTGATCTAATGAAACACTGTATTTTCTGCAAATCAAAACAACATTGAGATTCCACCTCACTCCAGTTAGAATGGCAAGAATGGCCAAAAGAGAATGCTACTACACTGTTGGTGGCAGTGTCAACTTGATCAACCACTCTGGAAAGCAGAGTGGAGGCTCCTCAAAGCACAGAGCCCCCCTATGACCCAGCAATCCTACTCCTGGGAATTTACCCAAATGACCTCAAACAAGGCCACACTAAAGTTACCAGCACCATTATTTCATTGCAGCCTTATTTACCATTGCTAAGATATGAAACCAACCCAGATACTCCTCAGTGGATGAATGGATCACAGAAAGGTGATATATATATATATATATATATATATATATATATATATATATGCCTCCATCAGAAAGAATGACAATGCAGCATTCATAAGGAAATGGAAAGACCTGGGAAAAATTATATTCAAATCAAAGAAATAAAGGTCACACCGTTTCCCTTATTTGTAATAACTAGAACATGTCTATGATATTCCTTTTTTTTGCCGGCTCTGGGCTTGAGCTCAGGACCTGATCCCTGTCCTTGGACTTACTCAGGGCTAGAGCTCTACCACTTGAGCCACAGAACTACTTCCAGCTTTTTTCTATGTACGTGGTACCAAGGAATCGAACCCGGGTCTTCATGCATGCTAGACAAGTACTCTACCACTAGGCCAAACTCCCAGCCCATCTATGATATTCTTAGGAGGGGTTCATAATAGCCCAATCACTAAGTTCACATGGAATGAAGCATATCAAAATGAACTCCAAGAATCAGAAACAAGAGGGCTCTTATTATGTCTTATATGCAGTTGTTTCTATTTTTTCTTTCTGTTTTAGTTTTCTGTACCCTTTGTCTTGTAGCTAAGGTTATCGGATCCATTGAAGGGAAAGGGGATCACAGAAATAACAGGACAAAGGATGAGCTAATGCAACAATGACACTCATAGACACTATGTTGGAAATAAACTTTACAATGTGGGGGTAGGGGAGTGGAAAGTGGTAAGTGGGAGAAAATGAGGGAGGGGGTAACAGTGTTTAAAAAGAAATGCACTCATTACCTTACTTAGTAACTGTAACCTCCCACCCCCACCACCCCCATCCATCACCTTTACAATAAAAGCAAAACAAATATTGCGCTTTCCATCTCACGTATTTCTTTTCTGGAGTGAGAATACTGAAGGTCTATTGTTTTAGCAGGTTTCAAGTGGGCATGATCATCTCCCACAGACTCCACACCACACCACAGAGCTCTAGCACTCTTCCCAGCTCTTACCCAGAGGCCAGCTATTGTCTCCCCCGTGTTATGTAGAATCACAGGCTATCCCAGACATCCCTTTGTCTGTCTAACCACGACTACAAGATACTGAAATGAAACAGACTTCCTGTTATCCCAGAAAGAGCTCACAGAGGCCATGATGAGCTCAGCCCCACAGCCTTATGTAGCTCTGCTAGAATTCCTGTATGCAACACTGACTGAAGAGCTGAGGACCTGCAGTGATCAAGGCAGATCACCAGTGAGACCAGACTCCTAATTTACCAGCTCTGTCTGCTTCTATCTACCCTGTTGATACCTGTTACCTGTGCTAAAGAAAACCATCCTCGCCAGGTGAGGTGGCTCACACCTGTAATCCTAGCTACTCAGAAGGCTTACATCTGAGGATCAGGGTTCAAAGCTAGCCCAGGCACCAAAGTCCATGAGCCTTTTATCTCCAATTAACCACTAGAAAACCAGAAGTGGTGCTGTGGCTCAAGGGGTAGGGCCGTAGCCTTGAGCTGAAGAGCTCAGGGACAGCACCCAGGCAGGAGTTCAAGCCCCACAATCGTCAAAAAAAACAAAAAACAAAAAAACGGGACTCAGATGTTCAGCAGAGAGCTCAAAAAAAGATCATGGCAGGGCAGGGCATCAAGGACTCATCTCTATAATCCTAGCTACTCAGGAGGCTGAGAGCTGAGAATCAGAGTTCATACCAACCCGGGCAAGAAAGTCTGAAACTCTTATCTCCAATTAACCACCAGAAAACCAGAAATGGAACTGTGGCTCAAAGACTGTGCCTTGATCAAAAAAGCTCAGGGACAGTACTTATTAGGTCAAGGACAGTATTCCTTTATACCAAGGAGTAATGTTTAAATCCTTTCCAACAGTTATACACTGCGTACTGGTCAGTACAATAATAAAAAAAAAGATACAAATATTGTGACTGTAGATAGCTGGTAATCTAAGGAAGATAAATGAAAAGTCACAAATATACCTTTCAAATTTGTGAAAAGGGCTAGGTGCCAGTAGCTCACACCCGTAATCCTAGCTACTCAGGAGGCTGAGATTTGAGGATGGCAGTTCAAAGCCAGCCTGAGCTAGAAAATCCATGCAATTCTTATCTTCAGTGAATCAACAAATAATGGGAATGAGAGCTGTGGCTTAAGTGGTAGAGTGCCCATGTTGAGCAGAAAAGCTAAGAAGCAATGTCCAGACCCCAAGTTCAAGTCCCAGTACTGGCATAGGAAAAACAATTAGTAACAAATTCTTATAAGGGCTATGAAAGAAAAACCAAAATGGAAAATAGCAAGGCATATGTGTTACACATTAAGTGACTGGAAAAAGCCTCTCTGGGGAAATAACATTTCAACTAAGACCCAAAAATAAGTTAGAAGGAGGTTATAAAAATGACTCTACCTGCCCTTTAAAATACAGAAGAACTTAATAAAGTTCCAAACAGAATTTGATAGGTAAGCTAAAGGAAGCCTTTCCAGGTTCTGGCCTGTAACCCTGGCTGCTCAGGAGGCTGAGGTACAGAAGGTCATAGCCAGTCTGGGCAGAAAAGTCAGAGAAACTCCATCTCTAAATTAACCAGCAAAAGGCAATGGTAGAGGCATGATTCAAGTGGCAGGATACATGCTGAGCAAGAAAATGGAGTGTGTGGGCCCGGAGTTTGGTGTAGTGGAAGAGTGCTTGCCTAGCATGCATGAAGACCTGGGTTGGATTCCTCAGTATCACATACATAGAAAAAGCCAGAAATTGTGGTGTGGCTCAAATGGCAGAGTGCTAGGCTTGAGGAAAAAGCCCAAGGACAGTAATCAGGCCCTGAGTTCAAGCCCCAGGACTGGCAAAAAAAAAAAAAAAGAAAGAAAAGAAAGAAATGTAGTGAGTACAAATTAGAGGTCAACCCCCATACACACACATAAAAAAAGATTGAGACCAGAGGCCAAATTCACAATTTTTTAGTTTATGAGCCCCAAGTACCTAATGAAGCTAGATTCAGGCATTTCTAATTTGTTTTTGCAACTGCTGTTTCTTTCCCAATTCATCCTCACTCATCTTCCTTGCAATCCTAGATTAGACAATATCTTCTATGAAGTAGCCTAATTCGAAACATCTTCCAGTCATCATGCTTTATTTAAAAGCATATAGTTTTTTTTTCCTTTGTATTTAATTTTTTTTTGCCAGTCCTGGGCTTGAGCTCAGGGCTTGAGCACTGTCCTTGGACTTTCTCAAGGCTAGAGCTCTACCACTTGAGCCTCAGCACCACTTCTGGCTTTTTGCTATGTATGTGGGGTACCGAGGAATCGAACCCGGGTCTTCATGCATGCTAGGCAAGCACTTTAACCACTAGGCCAAACTCCCGGCCCCTGTATTTAATTTTTTAAACCATTCATGAGCTTGAACTCAGGCCCTGGGCACTATCCTTGAGCTCTTTTTTATTTTTTTTTTGCCAGTCCGGGGCTTGAACTCAAGGCCTGAGCACTGTCCTTGGGCTTTTACAAGGCTAGAACTCTACCACTTGAGCCACAGCACCATTTCTGGCTTTTTCTATGTATGTGGTACCAAGGAATCAAACTGGGGTCTTCGTGCATGCTAGGCAAGCAGTCTAGCATCCTAGCCCACATAACACCTTTTTATATTGAATTCTCCCAGAAATGATTGTATAATTCCAATGATAAAAATACATCATCAGGGGGCCGGGAGTTTGGCCTAGTGGTTAAAGTGCTTGCCTAGCAGCACGAAGACCCGGGTTTGATTCCTCAGTACCACATACATAGGAAAAAGCTGGAAGTGGTGCTGAGGCTCAAGTGGTAGAGCTCTAGCCTTGAGAAAGTCCAAGGACAGTGCTCAGGCCCTGAGCCCAAGCCCAGGACTGGCAAAAAAAAAAAAAAATACATCATCAGAAATCGTTTCATCTTCAAGGTGCCACTGTATCATGCCTGTAATCCTACTATTCAGGAAGCTGGGATCTGAGGATCAAGGTTTAAAGCCAGCTGGGACAAGAAAGTCTGGGAGTCTCTTAACTCCAATTAACTACCAAGAAACCAGAAATGGTGTTGTAGCTGAAAGTGGTAGAATGCTAGCCTTAAGCAAAAAAACTCAGGACACCGCCCACACCCAGAGTTCAGGCCCTATGACCAACAACTGCAATGACAACAATGAGTTTTGTTTGTTTGATTTTTTAAGAGAGAAATCATTTCACTTATTCATACTTTATTTCTTGTTGCCAGTCATGGGGTTTGAACTTAGGATCTGAGCACTGTCCTTGGTTTTTCTCAAGGCTAGAGTTCTTCCACTTGAGCCACAACACCACTTCCAGCTTTTTCTTTGTATGTGGGACCAAGGAATTGACCCCAGGTCTTCATGCATGCTAGACAAGCACTCTATCACTAGGCCAAACTCCTGGCCCCATACTTTATTTTTTAAAGAGGGATCTCACTCAAGCAATCCTCTCTTCAAGCCTTCCAGGTTACCTGGGGCTACAGGCATGTGCCACCCTATCTGGACTTCTTTTAAAATATAGTCACTGGAAAATTGGAAACTGCAAATATAGCTTACCTGAATGCAGGAAGATAGTACTTAGAGGAAGGGCAAGGTTGGGTCCAGAAAAAATAAGGATGCAATCAATAGAGGTTAAATCTGCAGTAAGTGAACAGATAGGAAGCCTGATTTAAAAAAAAAAAAAAAAAACGAGATGCAAGCTTGGTGCCAGTAACTTATTCCTGTAATCCTAGTTAGTCAGGAAGCTGAAGTCTAAGGATCACAGTTCAAAGGCCGCCCAGGAAGGAAAGTCTGTGAGACTCTTATCTCCAATTAACCAGCAAAAAGCCAAAAGTAGAGTTGTGGTTCAAGTAGTAAAGTGCCCAGCCTTGAACAAAAAAAAAAAGCTAAGGGACAATGCCCAGACTCTGAGCACACACACACACACACACACACACTCAAAATTACAATTAAAATTAGTTAGCTATTAACCCATTATCAGACTATGATACATAAGAACAAAACTAAATGTGAATTAAACAATAAAATTATTATAACACAAAAAAATTATGCTAGGAGGGGGGGAGGGGGGAGAGGAGCAATTGGTGTGTTTTGACCTCTGCTGGGCAAACGTCAGGAATTCTGTTCCACATCCCACAACGAAGAGTTATCAACCACCTATCATGTGACACATATTCCTAGAGGCCCAGTGAAGTTTTTTCTGTGCTGTCTATGGTAACTTAACCACACAGTTTCCTGGAGTTTTTACCTCTCTCTCTCTCCCTCTCTCTTCTTTTAATTTTATTTTATTGTTGGGGTAATGTACAGAGGGGTTAGAACTGCATTCATCAGGTACTGGGTACATTACTTCTTGAACATTGTTACCCCTTCCCATGTTTTTCTCTTACTTCTCTTGCCTCTCTTCTGTTCTACATGTGTCCTATGAGACAGTATAGTCAGACCAAACTCAGAAAAAAAGGAAGAAAAAAAAGTCATCACTGGTGGCTCACGCCTGTAATCCTAACTACTCAGGAGTCTGAGATCTGAGCATCTCAGTTCAAGGTCAGACCAAGCAGGAAATTCCTTTACACTCATCTCCAATTAACCATTCGAAAACCAGAAGTGGTATTGTTGCTCCAAGTGGTAAAGCATTAGCCTTAACTGAAAGAGCTCAAGTCCCAAGACAGACAAAAACAAAAACAAAAACATCTTCTCAAGATCCAAACAGCTTTAATTCCATAATCCAGGTTCCAACAGAGTTTACAACAATACTGTATGACAAAACGCTGAACGCCCATCTCCTCTACTCTGTGCAAATTCCACCCTCCTTCCTACATCAGTCTCTGAGTGACCCCCAGCTCTCCATGTAAGCTCTGCATTTCCTGGGCTGTCTGGGACCCTGAACCAGCATCCTCATCCTTTTCATCCCTTCTTTCTCTCTCTATGTCATTCTGTTTCTCGAAGCTGCGGGTTCCTATAGCACAATAATACATAGCCTCGTCCTCAGGCTCTAGCTCAGAGATGGTTAGATAAGCCCTGTTCTTAATCATGTCTTTGGATCCAGAGAATCGAGATGGAAGTTGAGGGCCTAGATACTTGTCTGTGGGTGAGAAATATCTCATCAAGAACCGTGGCGGGTGTCCTGGCCTCTGCTGGTACCAGAAGATGCTGTAAACACCGATGTTATGGTTGCTGTTCAGGGTGCAAGTGAGGCGGATGGTGGTTCCAAGAGGAGAAGAGGCAAATGGTGGCTGATGCAGTGTGAGCTGAGGATCTCCACCTAGAAAACCCCAAAGCAAGGTGCCTGAGATCCACAGGCAAAGCCAGAAAAGAAGCAGGAGATTGGGGGCCTCCCCACACACACCCTGCAAGCCAAAGTTGCCTCACTTACCTGTGCAGTGAGCCAATAATATGAGTAGAACAGGAGTCGGGGACATGGTGTGGGACCTGCAGAGCTCTTCCTCCCACAGCCACTGCTCCTGTGGCCCTGGAGAAAGGGCAGCATTCTCCTTCCTGCCCTGAGAGGAGGAACCAAGGCAGCCCTGGCTCCCGCTCACTGCACTTTTTCCACTTTCTTGGGTTTTGCAGCCTCAGTTGCAGGAACAGACTGGTGGCAGCTATATTTGGTGTGTGCATGTGTGTGTGTGTGTGTGTGTGTGTGTGTGTGTAACTTTGTCCAGGAAAGTTATTTGGGAGGAAGCACCTGCTGGAAGCATACTGGCCAAAGCCTAAGAGATTTGCTAGTATTCTTCAGGTCCCCAAGGGAAAGTAACCTCAACTTCTCCCTAAGGACTCTGAGCCCCACAGAAACTGAAATGCCCCACAAACTAGGAAGAGCACATGTCCTCCAAATAAAAAAGCAAATTAAATTAAATTTTAAAACCAAAAAGACCACCTGCTGTGTACAACAGAAAATTTGCCAAGGGGGGTTCTCGGGACTGTGGTATGTTTACTCCTCCAAGCACAGCAGTGCCTTCAAATAGTGTCTTTTCCTTCCTAGAGTAAACTGGAGCAATGGGGCTTCCCATTGCTGGTTCAAAGCCAGCTTGGGCAGGAAAGTCCATGAGACACTTATCTCTGATGAACCACCAGAAAACCAGAAGTGGTGCTGTGGCTCAAAGTGGTAGAATACTAGCCTTAACCAAAGAAAGCTCAGGGACAGGACCCAGGTCCTGAGTTCAAGTGCCATGACCAACAAGAAAAGGAGGAGGAGGAGGAGGAGGAGGAGGAGGAGGAGGAGGAGGAGGAGGAGGAGGAGGAGGAGGAAGAAAGTAATGGTGGCAAAGCTTTGTGTGTGTGTGTGTGTGTGTGTGTGTGTGTGTGTGTGTGTGTGTGTGTGTGTGTGTATCTGTATGTATCTGTATTAGAGCTTGAACTCAGGGCCTCCACTGGCTAGGTTAGGCTATGTTTGGCTATTCCCTGCTTCACAGAACACATTGATTGGCTAATTCACTGTCTCTTGCAATTTGGTTTAAATGTTGCATGGCTGAGAATGGCTTGAGGCCTTGTTTGATCACTGGTTTTCATATCTGTGCTCCATCTAGTGATCTTGGCTTGCTTTCCTAGTTCCAACTGGACCTGGGTATTTCTCTGTCTGTCATGTCACCATCAATGGGCCCTCCTCCCCAGTGTCTGTACAGGGCTCCTTGTGAAGGTCGGGCAGAGAAAAAAATGATGGCTAAAATCCCACTGTGAGGAGTGGAAAGTAATTGTCTAAAAAAAAAAACAAAATGTGTTGTTTACCTGACTTGTGTAACTGTGACCCCTCTGTACATCACTTTTATAATAACAGTTTAAAAAATAATAATTGACAAGCACAGGTGGAGAAGCTGCCAATTTTGATGGTGTTCTAATTCTGAGATAAAGAAATGGAGAGACTTGAAAGTGACTCTGTGGCTCAAAGTAGTAGAGCGCTAGCTGTGAGCTGAAGAGCTCAGGGAAAGTGCCCAGGCCCAAAGTTCAAGCCCCATGACCAACACACACACACACACACACACACACACACACACACACACACACAGAAATGAAGAGACTTGCTCTGCCAGTTGTCATCCTTCTAGCCTACTTTCCCAGTTCCTCTTTCATCTTACATGAATGTCCCCGTTTTGAACAACACAGTTAGTTGAGCTCCCTCTCGTTTATGAAGCAAGATGGTGGAAATTTTCCTCAAAGGAATAAACGAGCCCACGTTATTCACCCAAATTCTTCCCTCATTCACTTATTTCATAGGTATTTATTGACTTTCTGCCTTATTCCCAGTCTGGGGAATAAATCTGGAGAGAATGAAAACCTTCGAAATCCTTGCTTTCACAGAACTTGTGAAATAGATTGAGGATGTGAAGCAAGTCAGTAACCCAATATAACAGCTGATTTCATAGAATTGTCATAAAATTATAAAATATACAATATGAGGGCCAGGAGTTTGGCCTAGTGGTAGAGTGCTTGCCTAGCATGCACAAAGACCCAGGTTCGATTCCTCGGTACCACACACCTATAAAAAAGCCAGAAGTGGTGCTGAGGCTCAGTGGTAGAGCTCTAGCCTTGAGGAAGCCCAAGGACAGTGCTCAGGCTCTGAGCTCTTGAAAGCAGCCAGGCATCAAGAGAAGTCTTCCAGAGAGATATACGAAGTCTGGGAGATCGAGGATGAAGATGTGCCCAACTTTCACATGGGTCACATGACCCAAAAAAGAAGCAATGGGATCTGCGCGCTGGTGGTTCACACCTGTCATTCTCGCTACTCAAGAGGCTGAGATCTGAGGATCCTGGTTTGAAGCCAGCCCAGGCACGGTAGTCTGTGAAATTCTTATCTCCAGTGGAGTCAAAGAAAAAGCTGGAAGTGGCGCTGTGGCTCAAAGTGGTAGAGCACTAGCCTTGAGCGAAAAAGCTCAGAGACAGCACCTAGGCTGGGAGTTCAAGCCTCGTGGCCACCAAAAAAAAAAGAAGAAGAAGAAGAAGAAGTAATATGCATTGAGATAAAAGTATTGGATGATGGGGAGAACAGAGTAACTAAGTGGAATTGTTTACTGATTATTGCATCATAATAAGTTCTGACACCTAAATATATGTCTCCTCCTCGTTCTACCCCCCACCACACCTTGCACCACTTCTTGAGAGACAAACCTTTGCCATTCTCCCTTCCTTCACTTCCAAGCATGTATCTGTGGCTTCTCTTGTGACAGTGATTTCATCTGCAGTAACAGCAGCTTTCTTTGCCTCATTCTCATTCCAGGTTTCTCATACCACTTTCATTTCCTAGTATACAAATTAGCACCTCCAAGACAGCACTGACCAGAGCGAGTGAGAGTTGACATCCTCACCTCCTCCAAGACCTTGTAAGCTGTGCTGCTGCCTTCAGAATGGCATAGTCTATCCTGGGGGTGGGGGGGGTCTCCATCTGTTCCACTCCTTCGTGCTCCTATACCTGCAAATAGTCTACTATAAAACTGAGTCTGGGGCTGGGAAGGTCGATTAGTGGTAGAGTGATTGCCTAGCATGCATGAAGCCCTGGGTTCATTTCCTTGATACCACATACACAGAAAGTGGTACTGTGGCTCAAGGATAGAGTGCTAGTAGTTGTATGAAAACAAATCTGTTTTTTTTTAAGTGTGATTTTAAAAAAATGTCATTTTAATCATTTTAGGCAGATAATTCTCCACCTAATTCATGACATGAACCTCAAAATGGGACTTTAGCTGGACACAGGGAAGCAATCAAGTTAAAGTGAGGTCGTGGGGGTGGCCCTTAACACATTATGACTGGCATCTTTGTAAGAGGAAATTTGGTCTGAGACAGCTGTTCACAGAGGGAAGATGGTATGAAGAGATGTTGGGAGAAGATTATCATCATCAAGCAAAAAGACACCTGAGATAGCTCACAGCCAAGCGAAAGGCCTAGAACAGATCCTACTCTGGTAACTTCCAAGAGAGAAATGGCCCTGCTGACATCTTGATATCACATACTGGACACCAAAACTGTGAGACAATAAATCTGTATTGCTTTAAGACAACCAGTTAGTACTTTTTACAGAAGCCCTGAGGCACTAAAATGCAATAGATTTTGTATCTGTCTTCTTTTCCTTTGTGTGTGTTAGCACTTATCCATTCCATTCTTTTTCATAGATGTCTTCTGTATCATAGTTGCCCTTTATGTATACATAGTCACTTCAGTTGTTTTGATCTCTTATGCCGTGGTGAACATGAACATACGGGTGTCTCGTTGAGTCCGTGTTCTGACTTCTTAGGCATACACCTAGGACTTTTGGACCGTGTGGTTTCTCCATACATTTCCTTTTCAGAAGCCACCAAATATTTCCATGGTACCTGCATATGCTCACCAGCAATGGACAAGCATTACAACTTCTCAACATCTTTTTTTGGGGGGGGGGTGGTATGGAATTTGAACTCTGAACCTGGGAGCTGTCCCTGAGCTCTTCAGCTCAAGGCTACCACCCTACCCCCAGAGCCACAGCCCCACTTCCCCTTTTCTAATGATTGGAGATAAGAGTCTCACGTTCTTTAGTGTCCAGGCTGGCTTTGAACCTCGATCCTCAGATCTCAGCCTTCTGAGTAGTTAGGTGTGAGCTACTGTGCTGCCTGGCTTCAACATTTTTTTCAAAGTCTCAGGCTTGAGCTCAGGGGGTAAGCACTTGAGCTTTTCTCAAGGCCAGCACTCTACCACTTGAACCACAGCACCACTTTTGGCTTTTTCTATGTATATAGTACTGAGGAATCAAACCTGGGTCTTCATGCATGTAACACAAGTACTCTGACACTAGGCAAAACTCCCAGGCTCTTTTTCTCTTTTGATTTGGATCAGTCCTAGAGCCCCAATTAACCACCAGAAAACCTGAAGTGGCACTGTGGCTCCAAGTAGTAGAGCACTAGCCTTGAACAAAAAGCTCAGAGACAGCACACAGGTACTAAGCTCAAGTCCTATGACTGACCGCCCCCCCAAAAAAGAAAAGAAAAATAAATAATACTCAGCTATAAGAAAACTGTTCCTGTTGAGAGAAAAGAGCTTGAATTGAGTTTGCTTGAACTTAGATCTACAACCATGTAATTGCATTCACTCAGTGAACATGCACACTGAATTCTTAGTATATGTCAAGCTCTGCCTGGAAGCTAGTGAACAAACATCTAAAAACATCTAAAAATTGATCACTGGTAGAAGGGAGACAGTCAAGAAGAAAACAAGAGGACCGGGAGTTTGGCCTAGTGGTAGAGTGCTTGCCTAATATGCACAAAGACCCGGGTTCAATTCCTCATACCACATACATAGAAAAAGCCAGACGTGGTGCTGTGGCTCAAGTGGTAGAGCACTAACCTTGAGAAAGCCCAACGACAGTGTTCAGGCCCTGAGTTCAAGCCCCAGGACTGGACAAAAAAAAAAGAAGAAAACAAGAATTTTAGGTAGTAATAAAAAGCCACAGAAAATGGAAGAGGTAATAGGCAAGAGTATGAATTCAAAAAAGAAGTGTTCTGATTAGGAGAGTGGGTTTCAATGAACGACCTGAGAGCAGTAGTGAGTTCTCAGGTGAGTATGTGAGTGGCTCATGCCTGTAATCATAACTGCTCAGGAGGTGGAGATGTAAGGAAAACAGTTTGAAGCCAGCCTGGACAGGAAAGTCCATGACACTGTTATCTCCAATAAACCCCCAAAAAAATTTTTTTTAAAAAGGAAGTAGATCTATGGCTTCTTGTAGAGTGTTAGTAACCTTAAGGAAAAAGATAAGGAACAGAGCTCAGGCCTTAGCTGAAACCACCCTACCAGTATATAAAAAAAAAAAAAAAAGCCCTAGTGCAATGATGGCTGCCTGTGGTCCCAGTGATTCAGGAGGCTAAGGTAAGAGAATGCTTAAAACCCGGGAATTAAAAACAAAAACAAAAAAACAGCCTGAGGGCCAGGAGTTTGGCCTAGTCATAAAGTGCTTCCCTAGCATGCACGAAGACCAGGGTTCAATTCCTTGGTACCATATACATAGAAAAATGCCAGAAGTGGTGCTGTGGCTCAAGTGGTAGAGCTCTAGCCTTGAGGAAAGCCCAAGGACAGTGCCCAGGCTCAGAGCCCAAGCCAAAAAAAAAAAAACCTGAGCAACATAATAAGACCCCATCTTAAAAAATAAAATAAGTCAGGTGCAGTGGCTCACACCTGTAAGTTCTAGCTGCTCAGGATGCTGAGATCTGAGGATTCTGATTCAAACCCAATCCAGGCAGAAAAAAGTCCCTGTTATTCTTATCCCTAACTAACCACAAGAAAAACTGGAAATGGCACTGTGGCTCAAAGTAGTAGAGCCCTAGCCTTGAGGCAAAAAGCTCAGAGAGAGTGCTCAGGCCCCACCACCAAATTAATTAGTTATCTGTATATGTATGTATATGTGTGTGTGTGTGTGTGTGCGTGTGTACATAAAGAGTTCTCATTGGCAGAGCAAACTACATGCTATAGTTCAAATTAATAATGTCTCCTACAAGCTGGGTCCTGGTGGCTCATGCCTCTAATCCTAGCTACTCAGGAGACTGAGATCTGAGGATCTCGGTTCAAAACCAACCCATGCAGAAAAAGTCTGTGAGACTCTTATCTCCAATTAACCATTCAAAAATCAGAAGTGGTGCTGAGGTTCAAAATGTTAGAGAGTTACCCTTGAGCAAAAATAGCTCAGAAATAACACCCAGACTCTGAGGTGAGCCCCAGGACTGGTAAAAAAAAAAAAAACAAAATTCAATGTACTGAATCGTGTCTCTTTCTTCAGTCTAGTGTCTGATATGCAGTGACTCATCACTAAATGATAGCTATTATTCGTGTGTGTGTATGTGTGTGTGTGTGTGTGTGTGTGTGTGTGTGTGTGTGTGCTCTCACACACTGATCCTAAGGCTTGAACTCAGTGCCCAGGAAGCTGTTCCTGAACTTTTGTCCTCAAGGCTGGTCCTCTACCACTTGAGCCACAACTCCACTTCCAGCTTTTTGGGTGGTTAATTGGAGATAAAAGTCTCACAGGCTTTCCTGACTGGGCTGGCTTGAAGCCACTGTCCTCAGATCTCAAACCCCTAAGTAGCTAGGATTTTAAACTATTGAAACAGTACTTATTTTTCTGTGTGCCAGTACTGGGACTTGAACTCAGTCTGGGTGTTGGCTGATCTTTTATGCACATGAATAGTACTCATTTGAGCCACTTTTTCACTTGTGGGGTTTTTTTGTGATTAATTGGAAATGAGAGTCTCATGGGCTTTCCTGGCCTGGGGTTGGCTTCAAACCACAATTCTCAAATCTTAGCCTCCCAAGGAGCTAGAATTTATAGGCATGAGTCACTGACATGCTGGCTGTATTTATTTTTAGTCCCATTTAGAGGTTGCCTAATCATTTTATTCAATCCACATACTTTAACATGGTATGACACACTGCTGAATATGGGAAAATCTTCACCACATGCTTCCACACATTAATAAAGGGCTAAATGTGGAAAGATAAAAGCATTAATGGCTGTAAATGAATAACTAAGGGAGTTTGTGGGTCACACTGATATGAGAAGTAAATAGTAAGGAAATAGGGATATCCTAACAACTCCATAGGCATTTTCTTTCACTCTCATTCGTCTGTCTCCTCCCATTGTCACTCACCACCCTCAAAGGAGCCCGCCCCACTTTCTTGTAATTCCTTTTACCATTTCCATTTATAATCTTTTTTGGGGGGTTTGGCAGTCATGGGGCTTGAACTCAGGCCTTGGGTTCTGTCCCTGAGCTTTTGCGCTCAAAGCTAATCTTCTACCACTTCGAGCCACAGCTCCACTTCTGGTTTGGAGGTGGCTCATTGGAGATAAGAGTATTGTGGATTTTTCTGCCCAGGCTGGCTTCAAACCATGATCCTCAGATTTCAACCTCCTAAGTCTGTAGGGTTACAAGATTTATATATCTTTAATAATTACTTCTAGGGGTTATCTTTGCATTTGTCTGTTGACCATAAAAGTACCTTTTTATTTCTCTTTTTAAGGGTCCTAGGCTTTAAATTCAGAACCTCCCACTTGTTAGGTAGGCATTCTACAACTGGAGCCATCCCCCTAGCCTAAAAGTATCTTTTAACACCATCGTCCACCTTTTAGCAAGCACTGTACATCTACCAAGATAAGTCTATAGCTATGTCAGAAATTAACATCTCAGAAGTCATTGTGGGACTTACCTTCATGGATATCAGCCTTATCAGCATCTTTTGCCTTTGTTTTTGTGCTGTTTTCTTTTCTAGGTGGTGCATCTTACAGACTCATCTCTCCCATAGCCATTTGACATTTGTCAGGAGACAGAGCTGCTGCAGGTCCATAGCAGAGCCCTTAGGGAAGGGAGTGGAAAATTATATTCATTTGCGTAAAATATCTGGTAAGATTAACATCTCCTGAGTATTCTTCTCTTAGTTGTTCTTTTTAAAAAGTTGTTTCTTCATAAATATCCCCTATGACCCAGCAAACCCACTCCTGGGCATTTACCCAAATGTCCATAAATAAGAACATACTAAATCTACTAGCACAACGATGTTCATTGTAGCATTATTTACCATAGCTAAGATATGGAACCAACCTAGATGTCCCTCAGTAGATTAATGGATCAAGAAGATGTGGCATTTACTAGCACAACGATGTTCATTGCAGCACTATTCACCATAGCAAAGATATGGAACCAACCAAGATGCCCCTCAGTCGATGAGCGGATCAACAAGATGTGGTATTTATATACAATGGAATTCTAAGCTGCTGTCAGAAAGAATGAAATGGAAGGACTTGGAAAAAAATAATATTAAGTGAAGTAAGCCAGACTCAAAGGGACATAGGCTCAATGGTTTCCCTCATTTGTCATAATCAGTAGATACTTTGGGCTCTCCTAGCAGAGATTTACACTAGAGCAAAACCTAAATACACAAGGCCATATAGTATGATGCTAAATGAAAGGACCTCCAGGATATAGATACAAAAGCCATATAATGAGTGATTGCTGTCCTTAATGTACTATGTTATCTCTCATCTCTTTTGCTGTCCCTTGGTTATCTCATATGGTTACAGTATTTCACCTTATTATCTGATATATTATATATGCTTATTTGGTTATTTGAAATTGGATAGGGAAGGGGGAAAACAAGATGAGGGGTGGGGGGGGGAATGAGGACCAAGACATGAGAAAGGGTATCAATGTTTGTGAAGTAATGCACCTTCTATATGGTGAATATAATGCAACCCTTCTAATGATTACAATAATAAATATATGAGAGAAAAAATAAAAAGATGTGGTACTTATATACAATGGAATTCTATGCTGCCATCAGAAAGAATGACATTAGCCCATTCATAAGGAAATGGAAAGACTTGGAAAAAAATCATATTAAGTGAATTAAGCTAGACCCAAAGAAACAGGCTCCATCATTTCTCTCATTTGTAATAATTAGTATATGACTAGGATTCTCCTGCAGAGGATCACAGTAGCTCAAAAGCTATGTATGTATGACCATATAGGATGAGGCTAAGCAAAATGAACTCCAGGATATGGAAACAAGAGGTTTATCTTTGAGATTGTTGTTCTTAATGTACTATGTGAAATTTTCTTTTCTTTTTTCCCCTTTTATGGTTTATCTCATGTTACTGTATCTGACTTTGGTATATTGTATATATGTTTGTTTGTTTATTTGAAATAGGGAAGGGAAAAGGAAGAACAAGATGATTGGAAGGATGTGGGATGGGGGAAAGTGGGAGAAAAACATGGAAAGGGGTATTAATGTTCAAGAAATTACGTACCTACCACCTGATGAATGTAACTGTAACATCTCTATACATCATGCCACCAGTAAAAAACTAAATAAATAAAATTTTGTTTCTTCAAAACAGATTCCCAAAAATAGCCTGGCTATAGTAATATTTGTATCTTTTCCCTATCTATCCTTTCAACCTATTTAGATGTGTTTCTTTTTATTTTGTTTGATTATGTTTAAATTTTGTTGTTCTCTTTTTATTCTTTTTTATTATAAAGGTGATATACAGAGGGGTTACAGTTGCATACATCAAGTAATAAGTACATTTCTTTCTTTTTTTTGTCAGTTGTCGGACTTGAACTCTGGGTCTGGGTGTTGTCCCTGAGCTCTTCAGCTCAAGGCTACCACCCTACCCCCTTAGCCACAGCGCCACTTCCAGTTTTCTGGTGATTAATTGGAGCTAGGATTACAGGCCACTGCCACCCAGCAAGTACATTTCTTTTTTAACAGCATCACCTCCTCCCCTATTTTCTCCCAGTTTTTCCCCCTCTTGAGCTGTCTATTCTATTTTTTTAATAGAACTGTGGTTTGTGCTCATGCATCCTAGGCAAGTGCTCTACTACTTGAGCCATGCCAGAGTACTAGAGACTGAACTCAAGGCTTGAGCATCATAGGCAAGCACCCTTCCCTCAACCTAAGGTCCATCATAGGGCTTAAATTCAGGGCCTGAGCGCTGTCCCTAAGCTCTTTTGCTCAAAGCTAGAACTTTACCACTGTGAGTCACAGTGCAACTTCTAATTTTCTGGTGGTTCATTGGAGACAAGAGTCTAACGGACTTTCTGCATAGGCTGGCTTTGAACCTTGACATTCAGATCTCAGCCTCCTGAGTGGCTAGACTACAGGCGTGAGCCACTAGTACCTGGCTGGCAAACACTCTTGCACTGAGCTATGTTTGTGCCTTCTTAAGTTTTTGAGGCAGGGTCTTGCTATGTAACGTTTGTGGTTATTAAGAATCTTTGTGATTGGAACCTTATAATAATAATGATGATGATTACTATTTTCAAGTTGTCATCACTAATAGAGAAACCTGATGGATGGGTGTATGGATAGTACTCTGACATCCAGAAACTTTGATGAACTGTGTTTCTTTAAATTTGTCTATGATTATCTTTCATATGCTATTGAAGTGTCATACGATCTGCATGTATTGTTAGGGCTATATTTTTTTTCTTTTCTAGTATTTGATCTTTTTTTTCTATTCCAGCACTTTTTCTTTCTTTTGGTTAGATTTGTTTTGTTAGATTGAATCCCATGGGGCTGGGAGTTTGGCCTAGAGGTTAAGTGCTTGCCTAGCATACACATAGACCTGGGTTTAATTCCTCAGTACCACATAGAAAAGGCCAGAAGTGGTGCTGTGGCTCAAGTGGTAGAGGACTAGCCTTGAGCAAAAAGTGCTCAGGCCCTGAGTTCAAGCCCCAGGACTGGCAAAAAAAATCTAAAGAAGTGATTAAACTCGAATACTTTTATGCTAGGTATGATGAAGAGAATCTGAGAGATCTGATACAAAGGGGGAGTATAAACTAAAGGTACTGAACTGAGGGAAGCAGCCAGAACTAAACTATATGTTTAGTTCTTCTTGGCAGTCTTATATCTTCATGAATAGATCATTTGTTTCCTGGGGTATAGAGAAGTTACCTTTCACAGGAGAATCTTTGAATCTGTTGCAGGGAAGGTCAGAAAAAATCTTTCCTGTATATACCATCCCTTAATTTCTGTCATCCTAAAATATTGAAGAGGTCATATTTTAATGTCCTAAACCCCATCAAGAGTCTACTAGAAGCATCCACAAAGATTGATGCAAGGATTTCAGTAAAGGAAACACCTAGGAGGAAAAATGAGGAGGAACTAGGGAAAGCATAGAGTCTGTAGGCCTACATGTGTCACTTCCTGTCAGAATAGAGCAGAGCTGGAGGGGACATTAATGGAGATGAGAGAGATCTCATCAAGAGATCTATCAAGGCCCTCCTGACAAAAGCAACTGATGGGCCCGGAACGTGGCCTAGTGGTAGAGTGTTTGCCTAGCATGCATGAAGCCCTGGGTTTGATTCCTCAGTACCACAAACACAGAAAAAGCTAGAAGTGGTGCTGTGGTTCAAGTGGTAAAGCACTAGCCTTGAGAAAGGTCAAGAACAATGCCCAGGCCCTGAGTTTAAGACTTACAAAAAGAAAAAGGCAACTGGTGAATGAATGGCATCTCGTGGGCTGGGTCTGCCACAGTCACTGGTCAGGACAGGATGCAGAAGGCATGGCTTAGACTCCAAGATTGCCCTTGAATCCTAAGGGCAGCTACATTTCCAGAGATGGAGATACAGGATGCATTCTCATAGTGATCACACCATCTTTATCTTGGTCCTGACCTTCAAGACATAATAAATCATCACTACAGCTCGTATGCAAGAACTTCCCTACTATTCTGTCACTGATCTTCTTGAATGTTTTGACACAATTACATGAATAATCATTCTAACATTAACCATCCTTGCATTCATGTCAGTTGCATTTCATTACTTTTTTTTTGACAGTCCTAGGGCTTGAAGTCTGGATACTATCCCAGAACTCCCAGAACTTGATGTTAGAGGTAAAAATCTCATGGTCATTGCTGATCAGATTCAAACAACAATCCTCAGATCTCAGCCTTCTGAGTAGTAGGCAGTCTCCTGAGCCACCAACACCTAGATTCTTGCTCTTTTAGATGATATTTATGTTTAATTTGCCAGCAGTTCACTAAACATGTGGCATCTAACCTTGAAAATGAGATGGCCTAGTTATTGTTATTTCTTGTATGGTTCTTGCCTCGCATTGTTGCCAAGGCTATAATCTCACTCTAAAGAGTAGACTGCAGGATTTGTAAGAAGGAATATTGATTTCAGACTTGCATAGATTCCAGACCTCATCTAGCCACACACAACTATTTAAATTAATTGAAGTGAAATAAAATAGAAAATTAATTCCTCAGTCACTCTAGTTACATTTCAAGTGCTTACCAGCCATGTGTGAGTGATGGCTCCCACACTGGAAGAATCTAGAACATCTCCCTGTGCACCAAGCCTGGCTCTGTGGCCTGAGTAGACTAGAAAGGGAGATGAGATAGGAATCCATTTCGCTGTGATGATTATGAAAGGCTTGTTTCTTCTGTGCAATCTGGGATGGGTGCTGAGAAATATGTCTTTTGAGAATTTCTACCCTTCCTACATCAGGTTCGTGGAAATGAGCAACCAAGCTCTACCCAAACTTTTGGAACTTGCAGCCCACAGCCTACTAAGCAATGAAGCCTCAGCTATACCTGCACTGGAAGAGTTCACAGTGGACCTCTTCCCACCATTACTCACTGCTGCCTTTGCTAAGGGGCACAAGAAGGCTCTGACGGCACTGGTACAGGCCTGGCCCTTCCCCTTTCTGCGGCTGGGCTCTCTGATAGTGCAATGGCCCAACCAAGAAAGTGTGCAGGCTGTGCTGGATGGGCTGGAGGCTTTCCCTACCAACAGGACCTGTCTCAGGTAAGAGGCACAGAGTTAGAGGGAGGTAAACTGATAGGGGAATGTTAAGTCCTAGGTTCAAACCCCAGGATTGGCACACACACACACACACACACACACACACACACACACACACACACACACACACCTGTGGTTTTCTGGGCTAAGCAATTGATGTTGCAACTGAAGGACATTGGAGAGGAGGCCTCTTCTCTTCTCCGGAGCATGGTACAAGTATAGGAAGAATAGGGGCTAAGCTGGCTCCCCGACAGTGTCCGAATCTCATCACATCCCTTTCCTTTCACCCCATTACAGGAGGTCGGAACTAAGGGTGCTGGATTTGACTCTGGACTTTGAGCAGGTCCAGAGTAAAGGAGTTTCTGAGGCCTTAGCCAAGTTTCCATTTTGGTTACCATCAACAGTCAAGGCACAGATACCCCAGACCCTGGCCAGGCGCAAGCCAGAAGATGTAAGAAAAGGACCAAAGCAGCCCTGGGAGCCAGTAGAACTACACATTGATCTTTTCTTGCGTGGACCCTTCAAGTTAGATACATTCCTTTCAAGCCTCCTAACAAAAGTGGAGCAAAGTGGCGGGTTTCTGCGCCTCTGCTGTAGGAAGCTACATATTGAAGAAATGCCCTTCAACAGCCTGATAGGAATCCTCAAGGCACTGGAACTGAACTTCATCCAGGAGCTGGAGGTATTCGACTGGTTCCGGGCTCTATCTGAGCAGAGACTATTTGCCACCCAGCTGGGGAGAATCTGCACCCTGCACAGCCTCAAGCTGGCCTATTACCACTGGTCCTTTTCTCCAGATGGAGAGGGCTCCTCCAGCTACTTCCTCTCCCAGCTCAGCAAGCTGAGCCACCTCCGGAAGCTCCACTTGTCTTATTCCTATCTCTCAGGCAACTTACAGCAAGTACTCAGGTGGGCAGAGGCCTCTACCTATCGAGGTTCCCAGGACAGCCCCAAAGTCAAGTCAGGGCAGGGAGCATAACAGGAAGTGGATCCATTCTCATGGATTCTAAGATGCAGCTTGAAAACCTATGTATGGTTGGTGCAGCTGGTGAGTGGGGGTGGGAAAGATTCATATTGTTTTTATAAGAAAATTCCAACATTTAGCTTACATTGTAATTGATTCACAAATTGCCTAAATAGAAGTCTATAAACTAGAAGAAGAGTTCCAGTAAGTAGAAACAAAGGAGTAGAGGAGAAAGAAAAAAAGCAAACAAGCAAAAAAAAAAAAAAAGAATTAGGAATTTGGGCATTTTGATGATGATGATGTTGAGATTAGATGTTACTATGTAATCTAGGCTAGCCTCCAACTCTTTATCCTCCTGTCTCAATCTCCTGACTGTTAGAATTACAGTTATCCCCTCCCATATCCACTCAGATTGCTCTTCTCAAGGATTTTCCCCCTTAAGAGAGAGCTTCCTTAATCCTAGCTACTCAGGAGGCCGAGATCTGAGGATCACAGTTCGAAGCCAGCTTGAGCAAAAAAGTCTGTGAGATTCTCATCTCCAACTAACCACCAGAAAACCAGAAGTGGAGCCATGGCTCAAAGTGGTAGAATGCTGGCCCTGATCCTAAAAACTCAAGGAAAGCACCCGGCCCCCAAGTTCAAGCCCCACAAATGACCAAAAGCGATGGGGTGGGGGAGAAGAAAGGAGAGGCTTCCTTATTATGCATGTTCAAGAAAATCTGAGTCCCTTCTGACTGACTGCTGTGAATCCATGAAAAAAATGGCCCATTTCAAAATTGAACTGGATTATGTGACACTTAGCACCAGCAACACCATTCTGGTTTTGCTTTGTCTACTTAGAGCCTAGGACAAAGGTTTAAACCAAAACGATAATAACCTCCTGTGAGTTTTGTTCAGGAATACGTTCACTGGACAGTTCTCTTTAGGTATGGCTCTGTGCTGTGCTAGGCGAAGAAACATAAGTCAGAGCTCTCCTATTGGAGTGCCTGTTTCCCGGATAGACAAGTAAAAAGGCTGTGCAAGGTGCACATAATACAACGGTCTTAGTTCTTAGAAATTTCCTGGGGGGGGGGCATTTGGTAAATTGAGGCTGATTAAATGCGAGCTTGAATGGCAGCGTCCCCAAAGCCAAGCCTGAATAGTAGCAGACTCGTCCTATAGATTCCATATCGTCAGGCAAGTTCTTTCCAAATGGCTCCTCTGAGCAGTCATCTTGAGTGTATCCCATGTGGGTATCTAATTCACCAAAAAGAAATATAGAATTGGAGAGTATGTTAGCTTTTCCATCACTATGGCAAAAATACTTGAGATAATCAAAGGAAGGAAGGGTTAATTTGAGTTCAGAATTTCAGAGGTTTCAGTCTATGGTTGGTTGACCTATTGTTTTTAAACCTGAGGTGAGGGAATAGAACCATTTACTTCATAATAACCAGGAAGCAGACACTGAGGAATGAGCCAGTATCCAGGATCTCCTTTAAGAGACCTAACTTCCTGACACTAAGCCACACCCACTTCCAGTAGTACCACAATCTGGTATCAGGCCTTTATCAAAACCATAGCAGTGGTGTTGGTAGGGTACTTGGTAGGTATATATATATGAAGGCAGAGCCAGGCCTTAAACCATGAAAGGACATAAAATTCTAAACTTGCTGGTGAATGTGTATCTAGATGAGGAGGCAACATTAAGTTACAGGGCTAGGCTGTAGCTCAGTGGCAAAGCACTTGCCTAACAAGTGCAATGTCCTGGGTTCCATCCCCAGTACCAAAAAGAAAACAGAGAGAGAGGGGAGGGGAGAGACTAGGTTCCTCCATAGGCGAAGCAGATGTCCACAGGGCCTGGCCTTCCCCTGAGTCAGTGAAACTTTTCTTCTCAGCTGCCTGCAGGCCCCACTGCATGCCCTGGAGATTCGCTCTTGCACACTTCTGGACACTGACATCAACTACTTGTCCCAGAGCCTTCATGCCACCGCCCTGAAGAAGCTGGATCTGAGTGGTAACAACCTGTCCTACATGGTCCCTGGACCCTTAGACACTCTGCTGGGGAAGATCTCAGGGACCCTGCAGCACCTGGACCTGAACCACTGCCGGCTAAAGGACATTCACCTCAGTGCCATTCTGCCAGCCTTGTGCTGCTGCTCCCAGCTCAGCTCTCTGGGCCTATCCGACAACCCCATTTCCAAGGCCGGCCTCCTGAGCCTGCTAGAGCACACCGCAGGACTGCTGGAACTGAAGCGGGTACTCTACCCAATCCCCATTGAATGCTGTGTTTACTTGCATGGCCTCTCCTGGGGCCCTGTCAACAAAGGCAAGCTGTGCCAGGTTCAGGCTGAGATGCAGAAGCTACTACAGACTGTGCAGCGGGTGGACATGCAATGGAGCCCCCCACTGCCCTCACCCTTGCCAGTGAGACTAGTGCAGCTGGACTGAGGTGGGGGTGCACAGAGCAGGTTCTAGAGATTGTAGTCAGAGAGGAAGGTGGAAACCCATAGCCACAGACCATCCTGTCAGGAGCATAAGCTTTGCAGGGAACATAAAAGAACCTCCCACCAGAAGGGTCCAGTGCTTTCTTCCTCTTTTTATCTCATTCCTCTCCGTCAGCCCAAAGTTTCCCTGTTTCAAGTGTCCCTTCCATTCGAACATTTTATCAAAGTTGCCCTGCTGTCAAGTGTTAAGAATTAGAGGGCTATCGGGCTCTGTTGCCCTTAGCCCCATGGGCATTGCCTGGACTCAGCCCATTCTTCTGGAATGACTACTCACTCCATCTCTCTTGTCTAGCTTTTGCTTCTGGATAATATGAACTGGAGCCTTAGCTGGTTGCTCTGATAGCAGGTCATCATCTGTGTACAAAAACATTCTGAGCTTCTGGGACACTGGAAAAAGCTACCCCTAGCACTGGCACCAATCCCACAGCCAGTTAACTGGGCTATCACAAAGCCAATATGGGTGCTGTCCTCAGACATAGCATACAGAAATCCCAGGAGTTTGGCCTAGTGGTAGAATGCTTGCCTAGCATGCACAAAGACCCGGGTTCCATTCCTCAGAACCACATATGTAGAAAAAGGTGGAAGTGGTACTGTGGCTCAAGTGGAAAGCCTCTTGCCTTGAGAAAGCTCAAGAACAATGTTCAGGACCTGAGGTCAAGCCCCAGGACTGGCAAAAATAAATTTAAAAGAAATCCCAGGACACTCATACAAACTTTTTTTTTTTGCCAGTCCTGAGCTTGAGCTTACAGCCTGAGCACTGTCCTTGGACTTTCTCAAGGTTAGAGCTCTACCACTTGAGCCTCAGCACCATTTCCGGCTTTTTTCTATGTCATACAAACTTTTAAGGGCACCCTTCAACAGGCGATCAGAGAAGGACCAACGTGACTATCTAAGCAGATCAGAAAAAAAGGTATCTTGAGATAGGAAACATTTGGATTGAGCTTCTACTGAAGAGACATAGAGTCGGGCTCCCTAAGAAAGATGGGCAAGCACAGTGGCTGAGCTGTGACCTAGGCTTGAGTGCGAGGTCTAAGAGGCAGGTTTACAACATATTAGAGGTTCAGATCCGCAACACCAGATGGGGAGATCAAGATGGCAGCACAAGGAAGATAAATGAGAAATGATCAGGATACCTCAACAACCAAGATATCCTGCAGAGGTTGTGCAGAAAAGTCCAGCTGAAATGAACCTACAGGACCAGAGCGAGGCAGAAAATGGCCATTACACGCAAGAAGTTTACCAAGCAGTAGGGGAGTTGCACTCCCAAACAAGCTACAGAGGAACGTGTCATTAGTCTATCTTGCTAGCCTGCTTGTTACCCTCCATTTCCTGTCCACATTGGAACGGTTAGGCATTCTGTTCCCACTCATGCTCAAAGCAAAGACAATCAGAAAGTCACAGTGGACAAGTCTGTTCATTTTCTGCCAAGGCTAGATATAAAAAGGAGAACACAGATGGTCAGATGAGAAGCTAGTACATTCTCCCTCATTTTCTGGGGTCATGGAGATAACATGGAAATTACTTACCTCTTAAGAGTTTGAGAACACATCAATAGTGGGGGGCGGGGAATGGGCTCAACTTCTCTGGTTCAGACAAGTATGTCTCGGCAGACTCACAAGGGGAAAGGACAAGATGATGTCAGGGATGAGTTGTCCCTACCCATTTAGAATCGACCTCCCCTATTTTCCCCTGTGCCTTCTCTCAGTGGGCACCCCTCTCCATGTGGATATATTTCTCATCAATGTCTCGTTTTATTTTTAAGCATTTTTTGCCAGTCCTGGGGCTTGGACTCAGGGTCTGGGCACTGTCCCTGGGCTTTCTCAGAACTAGCGCTCTGTCACTTGAGCCACAGTACCACTTCCAGCTTTTTCTGTGTATGTGGTAGCAAGGAATTGAACTCAGGGCTTCATGCATGCTAAGTAAGCACTCTACCACAAGGCTAAACTCCTGGCCCCAGTAAGATTCTTATTTTAATGAACCACAAAAAGCTTAGCTAGAGATGTTGCTCCAGTGGTAGAATGCCAGCCCTGAGTTGAGAATGCTAAAAGATAGTGCCCAGGCCCTGTGTTCAATCCCCGGGACAGGCACAAAGATATGAATTTATTAATTCTTTCCTTTGAGATATTAATCTAGTGAATTAACGTGGGAAGTGGTTTCCCTGTGGAATTATACTTTGTAAAAGGGAAGGCATGAGAGTTTGAAATCGGTGCTTCATACCTGCTAGGAAGACACTCTTCCACTCAAGTCATACATACCCCTTGCCCTTTTTCTCTAGTTACTTTTCAGTTAGGGTCAGTTTGAACTAACCTGGCCCACAATCCTCCTATTCATGCTTCCTACATAGCATAGATGACAGATGTATGCCACTATGCCAAGCTATTGGCTGAAATGGAGTCTCATGAACTTATTTTCTGAGCTGGCCCTACCCTGCTTCCCAAGCTTCACCGAGGAGTAGCTGGAATTACATGCATGAGCCACGACCCTCCGCACAAATTATTTGTTTAAAAACAACACTGCCAAGGCTGGGAGTTTGGCCTAGTGGTAGAGTGCTTGCCTAGCATGCACGAAGACCAGGGCTCGATTCCTAGGTACCACATATATAGAAAAGGCTGGAAGTAGTGATGTGGCTCAAGTGGAAGGGCTCTAGCCTTGAAAAAGCCCAAGGACAGTGCTCAGGCCCTGAGTTCAGTCCCCAGGACTGGCAAAAAAACCAAACACTGCCACAGGACTGGGAATATGGCTTAGTGGTAGAGTGCTTGCTTAGCATGCAGGAAGCCTGGGGTTTGATTCCTCAGTACCACATAAACAGAAAAGCTAGAAGTGGTACTGTGGCCCAAGTGGTAGAGTGCTAGCATTGAGCAAAAGGAATTCAGGGACAGTGGCTAGGCCCTAAGTTCAAGCTCCAGGCCTGGCCAAAAAAAAAAAAACATTGCCAGGCACTAGTAGCTCACACTTGTAATCCTGGCTACTCAGGAAGCTGAGATCTGAGGATCATGGTTCAAAGCCAGCCTGGGCAGAAAAGTCTACAAGATTCTTATCTCTAGTTAACCACCTGAAAGCTGGAAGTGGAACTGTGGCTTAAGTGGTAGATCACTAACTTAGGGACAGTGCCTAGGCCCTGAGTTCAAGTCTCAGAACTGGGACATGCACGTTGCACACACAAAAAATAGCAAGACTGGTTTTCCTCATTGTCTAACCTCCTAGGAGTCTTAGTATATGATATCTCTCTTTTGCATGTGCCCCTACCATGATGTCACCACCATGATACAATACACAGGATGGACAGAAGAATGCTTGCCAAAGCCATTCCCACACTTCTGGGCTTTCAATCCCACAAACTGTAAGCTAACTAAACCTCTTTATAAATTACCCAGCTTCACGTGTTTTTATAGCATTTGAAATGGATGCACTCACTGTTGCTATAACAAAATACCAGAGACTGGATACATTTAGAAAGTTTAGTTGGCTCACAGTTCTTGAAGGATTAAAAAGTTCAAAGGGAATCTACCAGTAGCTGGTACATTAGCTGGTACATTGCTTAAGAGAATTCCATCTTCAGAGGCCCAGTTACTTTCCATTTATCTACCACTGGGGATAAAAGTTCTAATACATGCATTTGTGAAACACATTCAAACCATTTTCTCCCACTCCTGGCCCTAAAAATCAATGTCTTCAATACAAAATACATTCCATCCCAATAGTCTCATACATCTTAAAATATCCTGATATCAACAACTCTCAAAAATCCAAAGTCTCATCTGAATCAGATAAGGTTCATTTCAAAGCATGATTTCATTCCTATCCAAACTCCTCTCCAGTGTGGGCCTCGTGGAAAACGTGCTTAGTTAGCATGTACAAAGCCCTAGGCTCGATTCCTCTGTACCACATACTAAGGAAAAGCCTGAAGTGGTGCAGTGGCTCAAATGGCAGAGTGCTAGTCTTGAGCAAAAGTGTCTGAAGACTGTGCCTAGGTGCTGAGTTCAAGCTCCAAGACTGGCTAAATAAATTAAATAAGTGAATGAAGGTATCTATTCCCAAACAAAAATTGTGTGGCAGAGAAAGCATATGTATTCCTTCTCCAAAAGGGAGAGATTGTAAGAAGAAATGATACAAGTACCAAATAAGTCCAACGCCCCATACAAGTCTTACAGGTCCCAAATAATATGTCCTTCTTCCTACACACGTTCATGTGTTGACTGGACCCTTCAGGCTTCAGACGGCCTCACTTTCTCAGATTTGCTAAGTACATCTTAACTCTTTTGGGTTGAAGTCTCAAATCTACAGCTGTACCACGCTGGCTGGTATGGTATACACTGATGGCCCTAAAGTATCTGCTTAGAGATATTCCAGAGCTCTGCTTCCTGAAGTCCCACAGCTAGGCTGGGCTTCCCTGTAGCTTATGGCTTCTTCCAAGCCCCACAGAGGAGAGACTTCACATAAACATCAGCCTGCACTCCTTCCTTAAGTGAATACAGCCATAGGTGGTTAGAAATGCTCCTCTAGTCGACTTGACTGTAGGACATGATCTTTCAAGTCAAGTGAAGCTGGGGAGGGAAAGTCACACTGGGAGGGTTTCTCTCAGTCTGGGTCACCTGTCAACCATGGGGCTGGTGTGGGTGGGGGGAACTGCACTGCAGGGCTCTCCCATCAGAAGGCAAAGGGCAGCCCCACAGTCTGGTCAGTTCCAAGGAAGAGAGCCCAAGAGACACTTGTCCAGAGCTCATCACCCAGTGCCCCCTACTGGATCCAGACCCCAGTTTGTTCCAACTATACAGGATGAAATTTGGTGCTGGATAAAATGAATAAAGGGCATATGGTTTTGCTTCACCTCCAGCCCATCCGACCCCTCAGAGCTAACCTTTGCCCTGGCGCTGTAACAGGGAGCTGACAGGAAAACAGGAAAGATTCTTCTGTCGAAATGGGGAGACCAAGAGGGTGGGTGGCAGCAGAAACAAGAGATTGAATAGATCTCTAGTATAATTTTGAAGACAAAAATCTATGAATAAGTAACAAAGAAAGAGAAACATCCAGAATGTTTCTGAAGCATTGTTGCTTGTCTGTAGAAATGTTCTTTTTTTCTGGAATTTTTCTGGAATATCTAGGATGTGTAGTATTCCAGTAAAGACTATTGGGGAGGACTAGGAGTATGGCCTAATAGTAGAGTGCTAGTCTAGCATGCATGAAGCCCCGTGTTCAATTCCTCAGTACCACACACTCAGAAAAAGCTAGAAGTGGCGTTGTGGCTCAAGTGGCAGAGTGCTAGCTAGCCTTAAGCAAAAAGTGTCCAAGGACAGTGCCCAGGCCCTGAGTTCAAGCCCCAGGATTGAAAAAAAAAAAAAAAAGACTATTGGGGAAAAGGTCTACACAGAGCAAAAGCAATGTATATATTTAGTACTTTAAATATATCCAAACCCAGAAAAGATACTCAAAGGAAGTTGAAGTCATGAAAACTACTTGTCTTCCATAGTCCTAATGGTCTAACAAAACAATAACGACAAAACAAAAAGCTTTTTACACTAGGGAAAAAAATTGTGGGCTGGGAGTTTGGCCTAGTGGTAAGAGTGCTTTCCTAGCATGCAGAGAGACCAGGGTTTGATTCCTTGGTACCACATACACAGAAAAAGCCAGAAATGGTGCTGTGGCTCAGGCGGTAGAGCACTAGCAATATATATATATATATATGTATATATATACGTGTATATATATACACATATATATACATATATACACATATATATACTTATATATGTGTGTATATGCATATATATACATATATATATGTATATATATATATATGAAAGTGCAGAATAATAGGGAATCCAGGAAAGAAAATTTAGCATATTTGTTAATTGAACCTTATCTATGATGATGATAGGACTTTCATATATGTCTTCAGAGTACATGGAAACTTAACCTTTTTTTTTTTTTTTTGCCAGTCCTGGGGCTTTGCCTGAGCACTGTCCAAGGGCTTTCTTAAGGCTAGAGCTCTACCATTTGAGCCACGGCACCACTTCTGGCTTTTTCTATGTATGTGACACTGCAGACTCAAACCTAGGTCTTCATGTATGCTAGACAAGCACTCTAACCTTAAGCCAAACTTCTGGCTGAAAGCTAAACCTTTTTTAATTCTATAACTTGTTTGAAAATGGTTAAGATTGTGAAGGCCAGGTACAGAGATCTTGCTAAAGAAAATACACACCAAAAAGTAAAATAATAAAATATTGATATGATGGATGTCACTTGGTCTGGAAAAGAGCAGATAAAAAAAAAACATATAAATACATGTAAAGAATCTGCAACAGGGCCAGGAGTTTGGCCTAGTGGTACAGGGCTTGCCTAGCATGCATGAAGACCCAGGTTCAATTTCTCGGTACCACATACATAGAAAAAAGCTGAAAATGGTGCTGAGGCTCAAGTGGTAGAGCTCTAACCTTGAGAAAGTCCAAGGACAGTGCTCAGGCCTTGAGTGCAAGCCCAGGACTGGTAAAAAAAAAAAAAAAAAATGTATCTTTCACATATATGTAACCCAGATCATTCTTTTTGTTATGCACATACCTGAAGCTTTGGGTTATTTTAATAACAAGCTGGGCACAAACGCCATACACCTATCATCTTAGCTTCTTGGGAGATTGAGAACTGAGGATCAAGGTTTGAAGCCAGCCTGAGCAAGAAAATCTATGATACTCTTTTTTTTTTTCCAGTTAACTACCAAAATGCAGGACGTGGAGCTATGGCTCAAGTGGTAGAGGGGGAAAAAAAAAAGAAAAGCTTAGGGAAAACGCGCGGGCTCTGAGTTCAAGACCCAAGGTCGGCACAAACACAAACATAGTATTAATAACACACTTGCATATCCGTTTTCGTAATTGTTACAGTGACTGTTCATTATCGCGTCCCCTGTACTGGACGGAGGATTTGGGGGGGGGGCTACAAAAGTCCTGAAGAAGCACTGGCTCCCCGTGGGGTGCGGGTGACCCCTGCAGACCGCAGCGCACCGCCACGCACCGCCGTTCCAGGGCCAGGTCCTGGCCCGCGGAACGCGCCAGTCGCGGAACTCGCGGACCCCGACCTCGGAGGACATCGGAGGACAATCGCCGCCGGAACTCCAGAAGCGACCGGATCCGGAAGTCGGTATTACCGGAGGCCTCACGGAGCGGAGCATCTTTAAAGGAGAGACGCTCGGTGGGGGAGGCGGGTCTGCGAGCGGGCGGCGGGTGGCGGGCGGTGGGCACCACCACGGGCTGCTCCGGGCCTGGAGAAGAAGACGCGGCCTTTCTCAGCCGTGCTGTGGTCAAAGCTCTTCTTCATCGCACCTGCTCACGCCGCCTCGCTCTCACTTGAGCGAGGTCTGCTTTCCTAGATTCACAGGTAGGGAAACTGAGGCTCGAGGATGCAGGGGGGATGGGGGGGGGAATCGGATGGCCTGGAGGGAACCTGGGCAGCGGCCCGAAGAAGTCTGTGAAGTCTCTAGGTCTGCAGTCTTCGCCAGAGCGTTTCCACTTGCCTCCTCCTGGGCTGCGGCAAAAAAAACTTTTCCCAACAAAGTAGATAGAACCCCGAGATAGCCGTTTCTGGCAGAGATGAAAGGGAGGGCGGTGGGCTGCCTCCCCGGTACCCTGTCGTCCCTCCTGCTTTCGGAAACAGGACTGACAGCCCAACTTGAGCATGCTGGGCCTGGGGTCCCTGGGGGTTCTTTTACCAGGGTCTCAGCTGTCAGTGATCTGAATTGTTTTAAATCTTGTTTCACCCGTGGTTTTAAATGTTTACATCCCCACAGAGCTGCTGGTAGATGAAAGAAAACGGGGTTTCTAGCTGTAGAGTGCCTAGGACAGAGAAAGGACCTGAGAAATGGTTTTCCTGATTCTGTGGGTGTTGCTGGTAAAGTTCCTGCAGTAGATAACTCTGGAACTGCAGCTGTTCAGACTCTAAACCTCCACACCATGCTAAGCCCACTTGTTCAAAAGACACTGAATGAGACCAGGCTCATGCCTGTACTTTTCTACCTGGTCTGGCTTCAAACTGCTATTCTTATATCTTAGCCTTTTGAGTAGCTAGGAAAACAAGAATGAACCACCAGCACCTGGCTGACTCTGGTGTTTTGTTTTGTTTAATTTTGATTTTTCTTTTTTTTTTTTTTTTTTTTGCCAGTCCTGGGCTTGGGCTCAGGGCCTGAGCACTGTCCCTAGATTTTCTCAAGGCTAGGGCTCTACCACTTGAGCCACAGCACCACTTCTGGCTTTTTGCTATGTATGTAGTACCGAGGAATCGAACCCAGGTCTTCGTGCATGCTAGGCAAGCACTCTACCACTAGGCCAAACTCCCGGCCCTAGATTTGATTTTTCTAAAATGAGTTTCCTGGGACTGAAAGTATAACTTCTGGTTAGGGTTAGAGCACATAGTTAGTGTGCTTAAGACTCTAAGTTCACATAAACTAATTGGTATGTTGAACTGAAATCCTTTCATACACCTGTTTCAAAATAATTTTTTAGCCAGGTACTGGTAGCTTATGCTTATAATCCTAGCTACTCAGGATGCTTATATCTAAGGATGGTAGTTCAAAGCCAGACTGGGTAAGAAAGTGTGTGACACTCATCTCCACCAGAAGACCAGAAGTGGCACTGTGGCTCAAAATGGTAACGCACTAGCCTTAAGCAGAAAAGTTCAGGAATACCACTCAGGCCCTGAGATCAAGCCCCATAACCTACAAAAAAAAATGGTAATAGTGATCATTTTTAATATATTTATTCAAATAAATAAAAGCCAAGCACTAGTAGCTCACGCCTGTAATCCTAGCTACTCAGGAAGCTGAAATCTGAAGATTGAAGCCAGCCAGAGCAGGAAAGTCCATGAGACTCTTATCTCCAATTAACTACCAAAACTGGAAGCAAAGCTGTGGTTCAGAGTGGTAGAACCTTGAGCAAAAGAGCTCAGGGACAGCACTCAGGCCCTGAGTTCAGGCCCCAAGACCAACAATAAATAAATAAAGGATCCTAGGTTCAATCCTAGTACCAAAAAAAAAAAAAGTTTCCTTGTTCGTGAAATAGGCCTGTTAAAAGTATTGCTATTCTCAAGACTTTTCTTTCCTTCACGAGGCAGCATTGACCACAGAAGAACTATTTCTGAACTGTTTTGTTGTCATTGTTCTGCACCTGGATGTGAAGGGCTAACCGCCCAGACAGCCTGGAGCCATGAAGACAGTACTCATGGTGGCAGAGAAGCCGTCCCTGGCACAGTCCATTGCCAAGATCCTCTCCCGAGGTAGGCACACAGACCAACACTAGGCTTCTTTATTTCTTTGGACTAAAAGCATGTTTGTCTTTACTGTTCTGGAAGGATTTCTTTTTCCGAAGTGATTCTGCATTTCAGTTTGGGTCCATTGAGGCAGTGAATGTGTTTGCTTCCACACCTGGTATGTGCCAGGTCTAAACCTGTCAGGGCTGTCAAGACGTGGTTCACCGTGAGATGAATGATGCAATGATCAGGCCTGAGGCGGTTTGGGGCATTTAGTCACAAGCCACAGAACTAAGCCTGGAAGGAGTTAGACACAGCCAGGACCTACCACAGTCGTAAGTCTTGACGAGTCAACATCATGAACATTGTCACTGCTGGGCGCTCATTATTCCTGGCTGAGCCCTTGACTTGTCCTCAGGCACAGCCTCTGTACCTCCCATCCTTCAAGAGTGCCCGGTAAGCCTAACTTTGGCCTTAGTCCTTGCAAAACACTGAGGAAAGAGGGAGACTGTCTGTCCCTTTTGCCCTGTACTGGCCAGTGTGCTAGTTGGTAATGTGCTGTTTACCCTTCTGTCTTTGAATTCCCTCAAAATGGAAAGAATGTTTATATCCTGGATTCCTAGCAGTTTGGCAGGTATCCACCTGACCTCCTCTTGATCCCACAGGCAGGGGAGAAAGAGCCAGTAGTATAGCTGAGAAAGCATCCAGATCCAGAAGGGTCTAAGAGGAAGCATCTCATCCATAGAAGCTGAGAAAATTTGGTGCAAAGGTTATGAGGCAGAGTAAAAAGAGGCCCCAGGAGTTGGTCACTGAGAATGTTAAAAGTTTAAATATAATGATACAAAAATTGAAGTGAAAACAGACAGAGCAAGAGCCCGAGAGTGCCTGGCTCAGACTCCTAGCAAGTCACTGTGGTTGATGTTCACAGATGCTCTTTTCCCTGGGCAGCATCAGATCTCTCAGGACCTGCCGACCCACAGCCGCCTAAAGAATGTTCTCATTGCCCTCTCTATAGAAAGATGACTCTGGGCCCTTGGAGAGGCCAGCCCTCTGGGCCTAGGGTTTCCACACCATCTGCAGCTCAGCCACAGCAGCCATCTGTGTACTTCTCCTCCCTAGGGAACATGTCCTCACACAAAGGTCTGAACGGAGCATGCTCAGTCCATGAGTACACGGGCACCTTCGCTGGCCAGCCTGTCCACTTCAAGATGACATCTGTGTGTGGTCATGTGATGACCCTGGATTTCCTGGGTGAGACCTCCACTCTGCCTGCCTCTACCCTGCCAAGGTAGCACTGCCCTGCATAGCACTGTCCACACCCAGTGAGAGCCATGATGAAGCAGGGACTGGGCATGGCTGGGCGAGGTTTTCACCCTCCTCCCAGGGTCCTGACAGTCTCAGAGTGATTGAACTGTGAAGCGTGACTTAATGTCACCATAGCTATGCTGTGATAGAAAGTGTAAGTGGGCCAGGGTGGACCTTGCATGCTCTGGAGCCCAGCACCCCTGGGCCCCATCGCAGAAGTTTCTCTTAGTTATTCCATGCTGTCTTGTGTGGATGAAAAGAGACACGTCTCAGGAGGAGCCTGACCTGTCCAGGTGCTCTAGAGAAGACTACTGCTCCTGCTGAGTTGACTATTAGCCATTGGCCATTAGGTGGCTGTCTTTGTCATCTTAGTTATCCATTATTTGTTATCTTATTTCCTTCAAAAGGCCAGCGGGGCTCTGTGACTGACAAGAGTCCAGCTGGGTTGGAGGTGTGACCTCATTGAGTGCTAGTCAGAGAGTGAAAGGGTCAGATGCCAAGTTTGATTCCCAGTCTTAGGCCTAAAAAGAAAGAAAGAAAAGAGCCCGACTGCTAGCATGGTCTGTTTTCCTGAATACCTGGGATAGACTAACGATTGAACTCACAGTATTGGAGGCTGAAATCTATAGTGTAGGTTCCAGTGAGAACATGATGGCAGATGCTAGTGACAGGACACATGCAGAAAGGAGGATGATCATGTGATGAGGTGAGGAGCAGAGAGAGATTCAAGGATAGGGCCTGGTCTTATAACAACTTAGTCTCACAAAAACTGACCTTAATCCCTTTCAAGGACAATGTCTTCAGTAACCTAAGGACTCTAGCCTCTGTTTGCCAGCTCCCTTTACTTCCTGGGTTTTAGCACAGGGGGCCTCTGAGTTATCATGTCTCTTTTTGTTTTTGATCACTCATGGGACTTGAACTCAGGGCCTTCACACTGTCCTTGAGCTCTTTTGCTCCAGGCTAGCACCCTACCACTTTGAGCCACAACACCATTTGTGGTTTTCTGGTGATTAATTGGAAATAAGAGACTCATGGACTTTGCTGCCTGGGCTGTTTGAGGCCTGAGCCACCAGTGCCCAGCTGTCGTTTCTTTTATGTAACCAGAACAATTAAGTTACTTACTTCCCAGCATTGCTGGGGACTCAGTGGGACAGGGCCCATTACAAGGGCAGAGTCCTGGTAGTTGTTCTTAACTGCTCATTACCGCAGCAGAGACAGGAAGAGCGACTGGGTTGTACAGCCAAGCATTTGGACCTCAAGTTTAGAGAATCCTGGGAAGCCAGGATTTGAACTTGGCTTTTTCTGACCCCCATCTCCCAGGCTGCAAGAAATACAACCTAAAAGCCAAGGAACAGATCATTCAGAGCTGGGCCTTAAGTAGGTGGAGGTAGTACATAGGAGGCCTAAAGAGACTGACCTTCCCCGAGGAACAACCAGGCACCTGTTGTATGCCCTGTGAGGTGCTGGGTGAAGGCAAAGGGTTATGGTAGTCAAGGTTGGAAGAGGTGATGGCATGAGTGGTATGGTTCAGGGCCTTTGCAAAGCCCATCTTTTCAGAAACAGTGCTTCTGGAAAAACTTCAGAAACAAGGCAAACAGTGGAAACCCAGCTAAGAGCTTGCTTGGTTCCTGTGGGTAGCTGGAACTTTAGCATCAGCTTAGCAGCCCAGAGGAAAGAAGGACAGGTGGGTAGAGGCCACCCTAACAAAAACCCCTTCTTCCAGCTCTCCCTCTAACAGTTGGGTGCCCCTGGGTCAGTCGTTCTCCAAGCCTCCTCCTCCTGTCTTGTGAGATCCAAGATCACTGTCTTTCTGGAAGCTAAGCTTTTATAAGCTGTTAAATGAGACCTGTTGTCACTGTGACTGTGATTGGCAGGAAAGTACAATAAGTGGGACAAGGTGGACCCCGCAGAGCTGTTCAGCCAAGCCCCCACAGAGAAGAAGGAAGCCAACCCCAAGTTGAACATGGTGAAGTTCCTGCAGGTATGCGAGGGGCAGGAAGTCCCTTCTCTGGCTCCTTACCCTTAGGTGGCC
Source organism: Megascapheus bottae (assembly GCF_031878675.1). Taxonomy (NCBI): domain Eukaryota; kingdom Metazoa; phylum Chordata; class Mammalia; order Rodentia; family Geomyidae; genus Megascapheus; species Megascapheus bottae. Next base: position 14,420,334 of record NC_143536.1, read on the forward strand.
GCTACTGTCTTTGCTCACCTTGATTTGAACCTTCTACCTCATCTCAGAAGAGACCCTCATCTCGCCTTCCTGAGCACCTTCTGCGGACCCAGCAGGCATTTTCAGGCCTGGTACACACACGCACCCATGTCCTTGCCACCCTTGTCACTCAATCCCTGAGGGCATACATTCTGTGTTTATAATGGAGTGGCTGAGGATTTTTTTTTCTCTCAGTATTAAAGCAAATGCATATGTGTTGTAGAAAATGGAAAATAGAGTTAAGTATAAAAGAAAAAACTTATTCAAACCACAGGATGCAAGACAACCTCTTTGACATTTAGGGTTATTTTATTTCAGCTATCCTACTATTTAGTCTTTAGCATTAAAAACACATTGTGGGCTGGGCACCAGTGGCTCACACATGCAATCCTAACTGCTCAGGAGGCTGAAATCTGAAGCCCACATTACTTCAGAGCCAACAAGGGCCAGCAAGTTCATGAGACTCTTATCTCTAGTTAACCACCAGTGGAGCAATGGTAAAGTGCTAGCCTTGAGCACAGAAGCTCAAGGACAGGTCCTGAGTTCAAGCCTTAGGACCAGCTCCAAAAAATAAATGAAAAACATATTCTTGAAAGAGGAAGCCAAGCGTAATGGTTCATACCTACGTGTGCACAACTTAGGTGGTGGAGATCGGGAAGATTGCGGCTCAAAGGCAGCTAGGGCAAAAAGTTAATGAGACTCCATGTCAACCACCAAGCTAGGCATGCAGACTGTTACCCACTTACAAGGAAGACATTGGTGCGATTGTGGTCCAGATTGGCCAAGACAAAAATGCAAGACATTGTCCAAAAAAGCAACTAAAAATTAAAGGGGAGCCAGAGCTGGTGGCTCACACCTGTAATCCTAGCTACTCAGGAAGCCGAGATGTGAGGATTGCCATCCAAAGCCATCCTTGGCACGAAAGTCCATGATGCTCTCTTATCTCCAATTAACCACCAGAAAACTGGAAGTGGTGCTGTGGCTCAAGTGGTAGAGCACTAGACTTGAGCTGAAGAGCCCAGAGACAACACCCAGGTCCAGAGTTCAAGACCCATGACCAACAACAAGATAAAAATTTTTAAAAATAAAAAACGATTAAAGAGGTTGGTAAGGAGGGACCTTGCCTCAGATGGTAGAATGCTTAGAAATAAAAACCTCAGTAAATCTTTAGTCTTTTATTGCTCGTTGTAAATAGTAGTGGCCATGGAATAAAAATTGACATAAACAATAACCAAAATAAATCATATTACAAGTATAATATATATATGGGGGGGGGGGTCCAATAAAAGCAGCCATTCTGAACCATATCCTTTTCTGAGTGGCCAAGCCAGTCTTAATGTAGCCAACTCCTTGCTCAGCTCTGGCATCAGTGTATCTGTGGGTGGCTCAGGCCTTCAGGGACTGCTCTCCACCCCAGAGGAATTTCAGGCTGGGCCTGTGGCAGGTGTATTTATGTCTGCTGTGTGGCAGGTGGAAGGCAGAGGCTGTGACTACATTGTGCTGTGGCTGGACTGTGACAAAGAAGGGGAGAACATTTGCTTTGAGGTGAGCCAAGAGCCCACTTGCGTTTGCTTTTGATCTTTCTGCCACCCTCTCTGACCTTCACCATCACACTTTCTGGCACTAAAGTTGGGGTGTCGTAGCTTAAAAATGCCAGTCCCCACCCCCTTTGTTTTAGAAGTTGTATAGTTTGAAATACATGGGGTGACTGTACCTTTTTTTTTGATGGAGTTTATGTGAGACTCTTATCTCCAGTTAGCCACCAAAAAACCAGAAGTGGTGCTGTGTCTCAAAGTGGTAGATTACTAGTCTTGAGTAAAACAGCTCAGGGCAGGGCTCAGCTCCAAGTTCAAGCCTACCACGTGGTCACGGGGGGTGAGGGTGGGGGGAATCCTGCATTCCCATGCAGCACCCTTAGCAAATTCCATTTCAACATCCTGGCCCCTCTCCAAAGGACCAGGTTGTGACTCAATGCCAGCCCAGGCTTTGTTTGCATCTAGGATGGAAAATGATGGCAGCTCATGGCTTTACTTCCTTTCCCATAAGGATGCCTCATGGTTAGGCTCTGGTGGGATTCCTTTCTCCCTTTACAGTCTCCTTAATGTACCTTAGCACTGGGACTCTCCCAGCCCACCCACCACCACTCGGCCTTCCCATTCGTGCCCACTTCCTCTTCCTCTTTGTTCCTTTTTCCTTCCCTATCTTTCCTCTAGTTACTTAAACATTTCATACAGCCCTCCAAGCACTCCCTGAAGTGGGATGGCTTGGGAGGCCATGCGAGAGCATTTCTGATTGGGCGGGGATGAAAGCAGAAAAGAAGAGGCAGGACAGCAGTAATAAAGGAACATGGAGACACACTGTAGCCAGAAGGTGAAAGAGTCATGTAGAAAAGGTTTTGTGGGGAGACTGAGGCTTCTAGAAAGGCAGTGAGAGGAGGAGGGTCTGGCAAGGGTAGAAAGAGGTGTGGCATTTAATCCTAGAAGGAGCCTAGATAGAGATGTGGAGCAGGAGACAGAGACCTGGAGTTAGTCACAGCCAGGCCACTTTCCTCTCAGGTCCTTGATGTCGTTCTGCCCGTCATGAACAAGACCCAGAGCAATGAGAAGACTGTATTCCGGGCGAAGTTTAGCTCTATCACAGACACGGATATTTGCAGTGCCATGTCGCGTCTGGGTGAACCAGACCATAACGAAGCGCTCTCGGTGGACGCCCGCCAGGAACTGGACCTGCGTATCGGCTGTGCTTTCACCAGGTGCTGCGTGACCTCCACATACATCTACCCTTCCTGTAGCCAAACACCTTCCTTTATGGCCCCTGGGCCTCTCAGAGCCACATTTGCACCCAGTACTGTTCACATGGGGTTTTTTTTAACCTGAAGACAATTCTGTATTTAGTGGCTCTAGGTCTCACAGGCACCACTGAGAGGACAGTGTGCCATGAGTGGATGTAAAACATTCAAGAGCCTCTCTTCTTGTTTATTTCTCCATCACACACACACACTCCTCTGCGACTGCAGCTTACACCAACTTCTAAAGCAGGAGTTGTCCCTTGTGCCATCTCCCTACTTACTGCTCGGTCCCCAGGTATGGCCCACATGGAAATGGAACTATAGTGGCTGAAGTGAATTCCTGACCAATTGTCTTTCTGTCTCCAACCCCCACCCCTCCCTCTAGGTTTCAGACAAAATATTTCCAGGGGAAATATGGTGATTTAGACAGCTCTCTCATCTCCTTTGGGCCCTGTCAGACTCCAACCCTGGGATTCTGCGTGGAGAGACATGATAAAATCCAATCCTTCAAACCAGAGACCTACTGGGTGCTACAGGCCAAGGTTCTTTTCCCTTCTGTCTTACTGCCATGTGGGTTCTGAGAATTTTCCCCCATTATTGTCCTGTAGGCCTCTGCTGAGGACACCCACTACAACGTAAATTACACAAAAGGGACTTGGAGCTGGGTACCTACACAAAAGGGACTTGGAGCTGGGTGTCAGTGGCTCACACCTGTGATCCTAGCTACTCAGGAGACTGAGATCTGAGGAATGAGTTTAAAGCCAGTCTGGGTAGGAAAATTTGTGAGACTCCAGTTAACCACCAAAAAGCTGGAAGTAGGGACCAGGAATTTGGCCTAGTGGTAGAGTGCTTGCCTAGCATGCACGAAGACCCAGGTTCGGTTCCTCAGTACCACATATATAGGGGGGGGAGGGAAAGGCCAGAAATGGTGCTGTGGTTCAAGTGGTAGAGCTCTAGCCTTGAGAAAGCCCAAGGACAGTGCTTGGACCTGAGTAAAAGCCCCAGGACTGGGGGGGGGGGGGAGCTGGAAGCAGAAATGTGGCTCAAGTGGTAGAGAGCTAGCCATTTGCAAGGAAAACTAAGGGACAGTGCCTAAGCCCTGAGTTCAAGCTCTAATACCACCCCCACAAAAAAAAAAAAAAAAGAGTCTTGGTACCCAAGGAAAGGGATACAGCCTTTATGGGAACAGCAGTGCTCAGCCAGGCCTGCATGTATAATGGAGAGGTGGGAATGGGTAAAGTGGGTGATGTCATCCCTTGGAGGCTATGGGCTTTTGACTTTCTTGGAGGTCTTTAGAAGGTAAAGCCTCCTGAAGCACGTCATATGATTTAAAATATACCTGCACTGCTGTGGTTGGCCCAGTGCTGAGGACCTCAGCGGGGAGCACCTGGCTTGGCCAGGCACTGGAGGTGAGCAGGGATGTAGTGAGTGGTAGAGAACCAGGTGTCTCAAGGACACAGCCTCACTCAAGGCTGCCCTCCTGAGACCACCGCCTGTTTGCTTGCAAGGGTGTGGGAGGACTGGGTGTCAGCTTGAGTAGCAAAGGTATAGCTATGAGATGCTAACACTGGAACCATTTTCCTGTGCAATAAAATCCAGCTTCCTCTGCCTAAATTCTCTTACAGGGCAGTGAGCTCACCTAAGATTCCTCATGTGTCTACTTTGTTCCCCTTCCTGCAGGTGAATGCCGACAAAGACAAATCTCTCCTTTTGGACTGGGACCGAGTAAGAGTGTTTGATCGGGAGATTGCACAGATGTTTTTAAACATGACAAAACAGGAGAAGGAAGCCCAGGTGACCCTGCTCTGCCCATACCCGTCTCTTTTGCCTTAAATGGAAGTGGCCCTAGAATCCTATAGGAGGAATAACTAGAACTCCAGGACACAACTTTCTCCCCCTTTCTGAAACAGACAACTTGAAAGATGATTTCTGCCAATATACTACCCGCAAAGTTCTACATGTCTGTGACCCTGCCAGGCTTCACCCACCAAACCCTATGGCCAGTGTCTCCATCTCACAGATGTCCTTTTACTTCTGGAACTTCTTGTAGAAATTGTTCCATACCCTTTCCACAGAGGCCTCCGTCTCCACCTTCAAATCTCCACCTAAGTGACTTCCACAGCCACACATACACAGTTGTCCTCAGCATTTGCACCCACACTTGTCAATGTGGAGTCCAAAATGTGCTGCTCTGGCCAGTCTGCATGCAGTTGACAAAGGCAAGAGCTGTAGGAAGTGATTAGCTTGCCAAGTAAGCATAGCTCACAAATGTCTTCCATCTAACCAGCACAAGATCTACAGGTTTCAGAAGAATTACCAACTTAAAGTTTGTGAGCTTTCCCATAAAACTCCTGACTCATTGCTTCTCTTGAAAACTCAGAAGCCATAGCAATACTGGTTGCTCAGTCAGCACTCAGCAGCAAACAGCAGTCACATACTCCATTCCTGACAATGACAAATGGCATTTCCATCTGTAGCTGCATCCCTGACTCATTTCCATTCCTCCAGATTTTCTCTCCTTCAGAAAAAAAAAATCTTCGTTCCTTTCTTCTTTCCTGGTCCTGAATAAATATTCAATCCAGTCTTCAGTTTGCTGGGAAGAATATATTTCAGAAGCAGGGAGACCAAATGAATGCATCTAGATCCTTTACTCACACATCTTGATCCCCCTTTTTATGGCCTCTTTCCATTCCAAGATCACTCAGTCCGTGCTGTCTTCCAGGTGGAGGCTACAAGCAGGAAAGAAAAGGCCAAGCAGAGGCCCCTGGCCCTGAACACCGTGGAGATGCTGCGTGTGGCTAGCTCTGCGCTGGGTATGTAGTGCATGCCTATCAAGTCTCCAAAGATGTCTTGTGGGCCAGAGCAGATCTGACTAGACCCAGCGCAGGTGGTGCCAACATTTGCAGAGGTGCTGCGCACCTCTCAGGCTCTGGAGTCTGAGCCTCATCTCTCTGATCTTGAGTCCGCACAAGTCATTCCTTAGGATTATTGCTAAAGCCTCCAGAGTGTCTTCTAATGTTCAGTGTCCTGTGCCAGCACTGCACACAGGAAGGCCACTTGGAGAAAGGGCCCTCGTGTTTCCTAAAGGCATGATACCCTGGGGGTCCACCTGTAGAGATAAACTGATCCACTCTCCTCCTCATTGGCCACTTTGTTCCTGTTCTTAGTCTTGGTTTCCTCCTTAGAAAATGGGAGTGCTGTTACCCATCTCTTAGCTGTAGAGATTAAGTAAACACAGTGGTGTATCCGAACAATAGCAGTGGTGATATTGGCCACTTCCAGAAAGGAACGAAACATAGCTAGTGCATGGTCGAGCCTTGGCCAGCAGGAAACAATATGAGCATTGTCTCTCTGGATCTCTTTCCCTCGACTATGAGGCAGGGACTGGGCTGAATGTAGCCCCTCAGCAGTGTCTCCTCAGAAGTGTCTCCAAGGTCACAAGCCCCGCCGCAGCCTTCCTCGGTGCAGACCCATGTAGATGTACGCCTGGGACTCATCACCGAGGATATGTACTTCGTCTTCCCGACGGGCTCCACAACCCCAAGCCTGGGGAGCAGTGCTCTAATGCCTGGCGCCCCACAAGCACCTTGAGGGCGCCGCTGTGGCTCAGCAGCTAGGATGTCCCCCTGGGCTTCCCCTATCCTTCAACAGGCTACCTGGCATGGGCCTTCACCCAGCTGGTTGCTCTTGGTTCCCACCATACCCAATCAATACCCTCACCCTCCAGGATGTCTGGCCACCTTGTGGGGTGGGCAGCCAGAGTGCCCAGGCTTGAGAGCAGACACGCGGCCATCACCTTCCAATCCAGCTGCTCCTGTTTTTCACAGGCATGGGACCCCAGCATGCCATGCAGACAGCTGAGCGGCTGTATACCCAGGGTTACATCAGCTACCCACGGACAGAGACCACCCACTACCCTGAGAACTTTGACCTGAAGGGCTCTCTGCGGCAGCAGGCCAACCACCCCTACTGGGCAGACACAGTGAGTGAATGCGCCCTACCCCTACACAAACTCATAGCCAAGGGAGGCTTGGGACAGGCCTCAAGCACTGCGGCCCCTCAGGGCTGCTGGGAAGTGGCCAGGTCCAGACTTGGCTCCGCCCTCTCTTCCTCAGGTGAAGCAGTTGTTAGCAGAAGGTATCAACCGTCCACGGAAAGGCCATGACGCTGGGGACCATCCCCCCATCACTCCCATGAGGTCTGCCACAGAGGCCGAACTAGGTATTCAATGTCCCCCTTTCCTGTGCACAAACTCACCTCACACTTGTCAAGCTCCCAGGATGGAAGACAAACGCCCTATAGCCTCATTGGTCAGAGTCAGGTTCTGTCAGCAGTATTGGGGACTGGGCCAGGGCAGCGGGGGTGGGGGGGCCTTCTGTGCTCCCTTGTCCCCCAGCTTGATGAGTTTGCCTGAAAGGTGCATGTGAGCGCGTGTGTGTGCGTGCGTGTGTGTGTGTATACGTGTTTATGGCCATTATAAAAATTGCATTCAGAGGGATTACAGTTACATAAGTCACGTAACAAGTACATTTTTTGTGTGTGTGTGGGTCATGGGGTTTGTACTCGGCCTGGGCCTTGTCCCTGAGCTCTTCAGCTCAAGGCTACCACCCTACCCTTGAGCCAAGTCCCACTTCCTGTTTTCTAGAGGTTAATTGCAGATAAGAGTCTCAGGTCTTTTTGTGCCCTGGCTGGCTTTGAACTTTGATCCTCGGATCTCAGCCTCCTGAGAGCCACCACACCCGGCATACAATACATTTCTTCTTGGACAGTGTCACCCTGTCCCTCGCTCTCTCCAGGTTTTCCTCTCATCCCACCCACAAGTTGTAGAGTTCATTTTGAACATGGTCTCTAGTGAGTACCACTGCTGCGTTTGTTCACCTTTGACCCTTTATTTCTGTGCCTCTCCCTTAGCCTCTCAAAGACAGACAACAAAAATAACAACAAAGAAAACCTGTTTCCATTTCCTGGCGCTCATTTTGATGACTGTTATTTCACATGATGAGAGGCACACAGGCATTGTGCCTTTGCGTTCCTCCCCTAGGACTATCCTTTGGTCTCACTGAGCGTAAATGCCTGCAGCTCTGGGTAATTTATCAGGTCCCATCCGGCTTCTGCATAGGAGAGGAGACATGATCCATTCACCGAAAGGTTTAGTTTCCATACCACAGATCTAGTGGTGAAGCAATGATAGCTGTTCAGGGAAGGGCCAGTCTGCCAACATCCTAGGGAAAGGGCATGAGGTACAGACAGACAGGGCTCCATGTTGGGGCTGTACCTACTTCCCACCCAGTGCAAGTTGTACTAATGAGCCGCGGCCAGAAGGTTGAGCGGGAGAGGGAACGCAGTACAAGTAGAGCCACTTGAAGAAAGGGTGGCATGTCACTGGATGGGCAAGGACAGGCTGGATCTTAGCGAGCAGCCCCACTGGAAACAGATGGAGGAGGTGAGAGCTGTGGCTAGGAGGGACCACCCAGTGATAAGGCAGGTTTCCCCGCGCTGCGATTTTCTTCTCTTGGGCATCTGTACCAAGACCCTGCTTCAGGAGGGGGAGGGCGTTAGGGGTCTGAGCAGCCAAGGTGATTGGCTGTGGGCCTTTCGCAGGGGGTGATGCGTGGAGGCTGTACGAGTACATCACCAGGCATTTCATCGCCACCGTCAGCCACGACTGCAAGTTCCTCCAGAGTACCATCTCCTTCAGGATCGGGCCCGAGCTCTTTACTTGCTCAGGGAAGACCGTCATCTCCCCAGGTAAAGCTGCTATTCCTAGAGATCCTTCTCTTCTCACCCAGGGGCACACATCAGGTTGGAGGTTAGCAGGCCGAGGGAGGCTCAGTGGTATTACTGTCTCCTTAGGGTTCACAGAGATCATGCCCTGGCAGAGCGTGCCGCTGGAGGAGAGCCTGCCCACCTGTCAGCGCGGAGATACGTTCGCTGTGGCAGAGGTGAAGATGTTGGAAAAGCAGACGAGCCCACCCGACTACCTGACGGAGGCTGAACTCATCACACTCATGGAGAAGCATGGCATCGGTGGGTCTCAGCCTACATCCCAGACCCAGGGGCCCCACCCAGTTCCAGACCGTCCACAGGGCCTTCCCATTGCATCTTGGCTCTCCTGCAAAGGCCAAGAGTGCACTGGGAGACCAATACTCGCTGCCTAGCACCCACAGAGCTCAGGGCTCTCTCGGGTGCCCACGGAGTAACAGATTTTACCAGCAGCCTCCTCTGTCCTCACATCCCTTTAGCTGTGCCCTGGAAGAAGGCTCCAAGCCTGCTTCTTTATCCTTTGAGCAATACGGTGTACCCTGACCGAGCCCCCCTCAGCCCACTGTGGTGTGTGGGTGCTGCCTCCCCCAGTATCCACCCCTTCCTGATGACAGAACCACCCTGTCCTGACTTACAATTCTTCCTGACATCATACCTTCTGGCAGCCATGCCCAAGACTGCAGTCTAGACGAAACACAATGAAGGGGTCTTTGACTTTCTAAACAGGAACATGGGTGTGGATGGCTGTGATGACAAAGGCCCTCAGGGCTATAGGGAAAGGGCCTCACAACAGCTGCTACCCAGGGCTGTGATGAGAACACACTGGGAACACACGACCCCCACATAGGCAAAGTACCACGTGCCTATGGTGGACCATGGAACATCAGCAGACTTTTAGCCTCCAGATACCAATTTTTTTTTCACCTGTGGAAGGCTCAGAGGGTTACCTTAAGATGCATGCCCCCTACCCCAGCACTGGCAAGCGTGCAGTCAGTGTGAACTTCTAACTAGCATATGCAACTCAGCCTTACCATCACCTTCTCCACCAAGAATAGGCTTCAAGGCAGGAGGAATTGTAAGTAGCCATCTGTCTCAGGGATCATAAAGGGACCTGGCAAGAGGGAGGACATGGGTGAAGCCAGCCTGGTACAGCAGTGGGCTTGTGAGTTCCTTGGAAGGGGTTATGCCTGGCTCTCAGAGGGGTGAGCACTGGTTCTAGGTGGTAAAGGCCAGGAAGGGCACACTTAGTAGTTGCAGATAAAGCTATGTGACCATGCAGAGTTTGTTACCCTCGGTGAGCCTCTGTCCATTGCTGTCAGGCTAGAATAAACATCCCATGGTAATGGTTCCGAGCTTATGGCTGCAGTGCCTGCAAGGCACATGATGTTCCCTTCAGCTCTCCCTCCCAGCAGTCATGGGGAGGTGCCAGAAGCCTGGACCCCATGACGGCAGGGTGAAGCCTGGGTGCACAGTCTAGTAGGTTGTGTTCAGGCTGTCTCGGGACTGCTTAGGCGCTGCCGTGTGTTCCAGGAACGGATGCTAGTATCCCTGTGCACATCAACAATATCTGCCAGCGCAACTATGTCACCGTGGAGAGTGGCCGCCGGCTCAAGCCCACCAACCTTGGCATCGTCCTGGTGCACGGCTACTATAAGATCGGTGAGTCCCTCAGTCACACAGCCAAGATCTGCAGGGATAGGCAGCAGCTGGATCCCCCCCTCCTCCCTGGGCAGGCAGTGCACCCCAGCCCACTCCCACTGTGAAGTGCTGCCAGGAGCCAGGGCGGGGACTTGAGACAGGCTTGATAAACAGATGAGGAATAAAAGGGAAAAACAAGAAAGTCCTTCCAGTAGCCCAGCTCTGTACTGGGCCTGTAGCCCTCACTAAGGTGCCCCAGGGCCTGGGAGATAGAGACACACACAGCAGACCTGGCCCAAGAGCACCTAGACCACACCGGTGATATGGTCCTAAACAAACATGTCTCTGGCCCCTCTCCCTGAGATTTCCTGGTGGGAAATGAGGAAAGACCTAGAGGCACTAGACACGTGCCATCCATCCCCGTGGAGGGATAACGTAGGAAGAGGCCAGGAGGAGGAGGTGGGGCCGTGCTGGGCCCCGGGTCCCAGCGCTCACTGTGGGAATCTGCCTGCTCATAGACGCGGAGCTGGTGCTCCCCACCATCCGCAGCGCAGTGGAGAAGCAGCTGAACCTGATCGCCCAGGGCAAGGCTGACTACCGCCAAGTCCTAGGCCATACTCTGGACATCTTTAAGAGGAAGTTCCACTACTTTGTGGACTCCATTGCCGGTAATTCCACCTCTTCCCCACCCCACCTGGTCCCTTAGGGAATCCAGACACGGTTCGCTTCCAGATCTGGGCTCTGGGCATCCACAGGCCCTGACCAGGATGCCAGCCTTCTTGTTACCATTGAGTCAATGCCACACTCGGCCCAGCAGCATCTCCTACCCGACAAGCGGTGCTGCGGCTCCCCTGCTGCCGTCCCTCAGATTCTCAGTCGTGGCTGGGGCGGCCTCTCCCTGCCAGCCCACTTCCCCCTAGCCTCCTGCGAGGGTCAGCTGCCAGAGCAGGAGAGACCTGACTCCCTTGCACTCTGCTTGCTTGCAGGCATGGACGAGCTGATGGAGGTATCTTTCTCGCCCTTGGCAGCCACAGGCAAGCCCCTCTCACGCTGTGGGAAGTGCCATCGGTTCATGAAGTACATCCAGGTAAGGAGCTGACGCGCTCTAACCGCCCCTCATGGCTCTCGTGCACTGTCTCAGGAAGTCCTGTCAATTCCTTGGCCTCTGCGTTGTGAAGTCACCCAGTAAACCAGAATGTTCCAAAGGCCTAAATCAGGAGCCACCAAACTCCCACAGCATGCCAGTGACCCAGAGCACAGGAAGCCAGTAACCTCACAAACACACACTGTCCCTTCCTCCTAACACCACATTTCTTCCAGGGCTTCTGGTCTTCCGGCCATAGTGTATACAGCAGATGTCCAAAGGCTCAAGCAGAGGGTTGAGAGATCCTTGACTATTAGTTGCAGTCGGAGCTCTGACACAGATTCCGGTAGTCTGTGATGTGAGGGGAAGGAAGACGGATGGAAAATCACTCCCCAGCAGCCCTGTCTCCCTCTTGCTGCCATCATAGGCCAAGCCCAGCCGCCTGCACTGCTCCCACTGCGATGAGACCTACACCCTCCCCCAGAACGGTACCATCAAGCTCTACAAGGAGTTGCGGTGCCCGTTGGATGACTTTGAGCTGGTCCTGTGGTCCTCAGGTTCCCGGGGCAAGAGTTACCCACTGTGCCCCTACTGCTACAACCACCCGCCATTCCGAGACATGAAGAAAGGTGAGTACGGTGCCTGGTCCTGCAGTCATCTCCCCTGGCATGGCCAACCCTCACCCCTGGTGAAGGATCTGCCATCTTTCTCAGCCCCAGTGTCACACCATACCAGAGTCTGAGGATCACTCCAGCCCTTCCTAAATCTTCCCTGAGACAGAAATCCAGGGAATAGGTGCCATGCTGCTGGCGTGACGGATTCTGTTGGTGTCATTGGGCAGGAAACTCTAGGCAGCTGCTTCCTCGGGGTCCAGGCCAGGAGCGAGCTGTAGCCCTCAACTGGGATGAGTAAGAGGTAGCAGCAGGTGGAGCCACTCCGCAGGCAGAGCATCCTTAGCTCTATCTGTCCTTGCACTTATTACTGGAAAAAGAACGTGTGTCTAGGGTGCCCTGGACCCACACAGACATCCATACTGCGAACACTAGTGTGTAACCGTCCCCTACCACAGATTAGGGACCAGCAACAGTGATGCATTTGCCCACTTCACCAGAAATCTAGGGGGGACCCCAAGACCTCAGTCTTCATGCAGTCTGCCTGGGTCATTGACAGCCTGTGCTCTAGAAGCTTCCAGAGCATTGGACAGTAGTCTCATGCAGTCTAGAGACACAAGGGTCAGTAATGAGCTAAGGTAGACTTGGCTGGAACCTGCTAGAAAGGCATTAGCCTGGGGTCCCTTGAAGATCAAGGAGACTAGGTAAGAGGAGACCAGGATGATGGCAGCTGGGGATTTAGGGTCACAGCGCCAGTATAGCAAAGCCGAGAGGAGCCCAAGACACTGGCACAGGGATCCAGAGTTTGAGGCACTGAGAAAAGGCCAAAGAGGGGTTCGTGGGGGTGAGGGGAGGCCACCGTGCACTGCACGATTTCTCTCCCCTAGGCATGGGCTGCAATGAGTGCACACACCCCACCTGCCAGCACTCGCTGAGCATGTTGGGCATCGGTCAGTGCGTGGAGTGCGAGAATGGGATCTTGGTGCTGGACCCCACCTCAGGCCCCAAGTGGAAAGTGGCTTGCAACAAATGCAACGTGGTAGCCCACTGCTTTGAGAACGCCCACCGTGTACGAGTATCTGCTGACACCTGCAACACCTGCGAGGCCGCCCTGCTGGACGTGGACTTCAACAAAGCCAAATCCCCCCTCCCTGGCGATGAGACACAACACACGGGTTGTGTCTTCTGTGACCCCATCTTCCAAGAGCTGGTGGAGCTGAAGCATGCCGCCTCCTGCCACCCCATGCACCGGGGCGGGCCTGGGAGGAGGCAGGGCCGAGGGCGGGCCAGGGGCCGCCGGCCCCCGGGAAAGCCCAATCCAAGGCGACCGAAGGACAAGATGTCAGCCCTGGCTGCCTATTTTGTGTAACACTCCTATCCTCCCTCACTCTGACTCCAGCTCGATGCACCCAGGTCACCATGGTTGTTTCTCAGCCCCTGAGACCATTAAAACTGTTTCTGTCCTCTCTGGAGTAAGAAATTTGAGACCTTTGCTGGTGAAGTGATCTGAGGGTTCCGACTTCCCATGTAGGGCAGTCTGCACACATCCAGAGCGCTTTTTACACCCCATGAGCCTGCCATCCTAGAACCTAGAGAATCGAGCCAGTCTGCAGCTACCAGTCCACTCAGGACGGGAGCCATAGCAGGGCTGTGTGTAGAGCAAGGAGGCAGCCAGAGGCTATGAGGACATCAACAGTCCAGCAGGTGTCCTAGGATGAGGTCAGCTGGAGCATCTTCTTGGCCTTGACTCCAGACAGCTCACTGCCTGGGTCCCACCCTCTGACCCTACTCTTGTGTGCTGGAGCTTCCAACTCAGCAACTCCAAGCAAACTCAGCAAGTGGGTGCTTGTGTGCATAACAAACCCGATTGTTCCACAGGCAGCTGGAAGCCAAATTGAAGATGATCATGTAACCAGTTTTAACTGCCTCATGGCAGCTAAATATGGGCTCTGAGCCACGCCCTGACAGTCGTTGGACAGCAATCCAACAAGGGCTCTTCTGTTAGGTCTGTCACATGTTGGAGATTCCCGCCACCCTATATAGGTCTTACCATGTGACAAAATGTGCCATCAACAAAGGGGTGGGAGGCATGGCTCAGTTGGTGGAGCCCAAGCCAGTGAGCGAAAGGCGGGTACCAAGTTGGAGTTCCAGTCTCAGTCCCTAAAAAGAAAAAAAGCCAAGCAGCTTTGCAGACTGTTCTGCGGAGCTCTTGTTGAAGGGCCAGGTCCCTACCCTCTGTCCATACCAGGATACATAGGGCTTAGGAGAGTTACAGAGAAACCCAGAGCTCGTGCAGCAGTCCACATAAGCAGCCTTGACATCCCACTTCAGACCCCACAAGCCAGCACTGTTGTGTCCTTGGAACGTAGCTTAGGAAGCCCCTCTAGAAGCTGCAAGAAAATATTCAGTAAGAGGTATTTGTGTGTGCGCCAGACCTGGGTCTTGAAATCATGGCAAGGGCACTGACCCTGAGCTTTCGTGCTCAAGGCTCATGCTCCATCATATTAACCACAGCTCCACTTTTGGCTTTTTGGTGGTTCACTGAAAATAAGAGTCTCATGGTTGGGTGCTGATGGCTCACACCTGTAATCCTAGCAGCTCAAGAGGCTGAGATCTGAGGATTGTGGTTCAAAGCCAGCATGGGCAGGACAGCCTGTTGGGGCTCATATCTCCAATTAATCACCAGAAAACTGGAAGTGGAGCTATGGCTCAAAGTGGTAGAATGCTAGCCTTGAGCACAAAAGCTCAAAGATGGCACCCAGGCCCTGAGTTCAAGCCTCATGACTGACAAAAATAAGAGTCTCACAGATTTTCCTGCCTAGGCTAGCTTCAAAGCTCAATCCTCAGATCTCAGCCTCTGAAGTAATAGGATACAGGTGTGAGCCACCAGCACCCAATAAGGTATCCTTTTTGCAGACAGCTGTTGCTGAGGCCATCTGCCAGGGAAGTTGTACAAGTTCCTGAGCCAGTGTCTCAGGAAGAAAGAAAGCCTCTAGCCCATCCCCAGCCAGATTCTGGGGCCCTGAAAAGGGCCCACCTCTTGATGCATAACACCTCAGACAAAAATATATGACTGTCCACCTATATGGTCACAGTCACATGGAGCGTGGATCTGGGGCTTTCTGTCCACAAGAAAGCAACCTTCCCTGATGCCCCTGGACCCTTCCAAACAAGGCAGATCTGTTACAGGGTTAGTTTGGGCTTAGAGAATAGCCTTTCTCCTAGGCCTTAAGTCCAGACCACACACAGTCACGTTTCTGCACTGACATAGGTGTTCCTTTACTTTTCTCTGTGGTTGGATTTTGCATGGCATTCCTAGGAGACCCACAGGCAAGGGAAGCCACATTCTGCACCCTGGGCTTTTGTCCTGCCAGCCTGTGCATCCAACCCCAGGCCCTGGGAACAATAAGGACAAAGAAGGAGGGAGGCCTATATTAGACCATACTGTCTTCAAGTGAACCATGCACTGGGGACCAGCCTTTATGTCCTGGAAAAGTCTGGCTGGAGGGCTGATACTCTGCTGAGGCCGGATCTCACAAGCCAGCCCTGTGGTGCCTATGACTCTCAGTGGTCGGATCTGGTTGTCTGTTCAGAAGGCTAGGCTGGACACAGACCGTTTCCCTTTACAGACCCCATTTCTCTTGCCTTGAGATGGTGATGCACATTGGTATTAGAGCTGAGGGGACAGCAGGTGTACCTGCCTTCCATGGCTGCTGCTACAAAAGTAAAAAGGCTCAATGACAGCAGCTGGGCCCTGAGTTCAGATCCCAGACCAACAAAAGGGGGAGGGGAGCAGGAGAAAGGATAAGAAAGTAACCTGTATAGAAATGTCATGATGAGCTGGGTGCAGTGGTTCACACCTGTAATCCTAGCTACTCAAGCTGAGATCTGAGGATTAAGGTTCAAAGCCAGCCCAGACACAAAAGTCCCTGAGACGCTTATCTCCAGTTAATCACTAAAAAACAGAAAGTAGGGCTGTGGCTCAAGGGGTAGGGTGGTAGCCTTGAGTTGAAGAGCTCCAGGATAGTGCCCAGGCACAGAGTTCAAGCCCCATGACCCACAAAAAAGAGAGGGAGAGAGAGAAATACTCAGATGAAACCCTTTACTGTGTTAAGTTTTATTTCCGCCAATATAAACAATGAAAACATGGCCTGGCAACAGTAATTCATGTCAGCAATCCTTGCTGAGATCTGAGGATTAAGGTTCAAATTGGGGCAGGAAGGGCCCGGAGTTTGGCCGAGTGGTAGAGTGCTTGCCTAGCATGCATCAAGATCCAGATTCGATTCCTCAGTACCACATAAATAGAAAAAAGCTGGAAGTAGTGCTGTGGCTCAAGTGGCAGAGTTTTAGCCTTAAGGAAAAAGCCCAAAGGACAGTGCTCAGGCCCTGAGTTTGAGTCCCAGGACTGGTAAAAAAAAAAAAAAAATTGGAGCAGGAAAAGTCCATGAATTCAAACCTTAGGACAGATACCAAAAAGAAAAGAAAACAAAAAATCTTGAGTTATCTGAATGGGCCCAATGTCAACACCACATCTTTAGAAGTAGCAGAGGGAATCAAAAGAGGGACTCAACGAGATGACAGAGAAAGAAGGGCTAGACTTGACCTTTGCTGGCAAAGAAGACAACGAGCACCAAGCCACGAATGTGGACAGTCTCAACAGCCGGGAGAGACGAAGGAGGTCCCTAAACTGAAAAAAAACCTGTTGGCAGAGTTTCTACGTCAGAGGTTGTATCCTGTTTGGACCCCTGGAGATAATAAAGCGGTGCAACTGTTGCAGCGGAACAGTTCTGATGGAGAATAACTGTACCCTGGGCGCTGCGTCTCCTGCCCCTAAGGGGAAAGCCAACATTGGGAAGCCAGGGTTTGCATCCGCATTCTGCACGTACCACCTGTGGAAGGCGCACGTTAGTTTCTGGTCGCTGTCGAGTAAGGATTGCTGTCAGCTGTCTAGTCTGGAGGTGAAGCAAATTGCTAGCGTCCGAGGCGCAGGTGTCCGCCTGAAAGCCAATTGCCGCGCGGCCGCCAGAGGGCAGCAGAGGCCGGACCCCGCCCGCCCTGCGGCCCGACTGCGCCTGCGCAGCACCCGCGCTGCCCGGGACGGGAAGTGGGCGGGGCCGGCGGGGAGCAGTTTGCGGGGCGCGGAGCGGCGGGGTGGCAGGTGAGGCCCGCGGGGAGCTGGGGGGGGGGGTGGGAAAAATCCGGGTTGGGAGCGCAACGTGGAGTGGGGGGAGGCTGATAGAGCTGGAGTGCAGGTGAGATGCGTGGAGGTGGGATCCGAGGTGCACAAGGATGAAGTGGGGGTGAGGAACCTGAGAGACGGAATCGGGGGGGGGGGGGGCTGAGGAGGTGAGAAGGCCCGGACGCGGCTCAGATACAGGGACCTTAGGGGGATGTGGTGTGGAAAGAGGACTAAAGAGGAAGGGGAGGAACAGGGGAACCCGAGAATTCGGGGCTGGCTAGCCAAGGCATGGAACTGGGGGCGCGGGGTGGGGGGAGAGAGGATTCGGTCGATCAGAAGGGCCCAGGTGGGAACCCAGGGCCGGAGAGGCAGACTTGGGTATCGTGGGGTGACACACCCCACTTTTCAGGGATCCAGCCTAGCCCCCTCCCCAGGGACACGTGGCCAGGCCCACCGTTCTGCCTCCTGCCCCACCAGCGCAAGCGCCTCCTGGGACCACTACCCTGCCGTTTACCCCGTATTACCAGAGCTCCCAGGGCTTCTAAAGGTGAGTGATTAAGTTTAAGCAGTGCTTGGCCTCCAACGTCTTCAGCTGATTTGTGAGAAGTAGCGCCCCAAATGTGGAGGCAGGCCTTGGGCTCCCACTGCAGTGTGATTCCAGACAAGCCCCTTCAGCTGTTTGTGCAAGCCAAAGGCTTTCTTCCCTGAGTGACATAGGTCCTCGTGACATTTCCAGAGACAAGTTCCTTCAGCCAAACTCTGCACCCACCTGGAGGATGGAATGTGGTATTGGCAGGCACTCAGCTCATCACTGGCTTATGGCTGGCTGTTATCTCTCTCTGTCTGTCTGTCTGTCTGTCTGTCAGTCAGTCAGATTTCACGAGCACATGTGTGTGTGCATGCCAGCACCAGAGCTTTCACTACTGGCCTGCACAGTGTTCTTGAGCTGTTTTGCTCAAGGCTGGCACTCCACCACTTGAACTACAGCTCCACTTCCAGCTTTTTGGTGGTTAATTGAAAATAAGGGTCTCACAGACTTTCCTGTTCAGTTCCAAACCAAAATCCTCAGATCTCAGCCTCTTAAGTGGCTAGAATTACAGTCTCTGCTGTGCATACCGCTTTTAAAACTTCCTATACAAGTTCACTTGGAGAATTCTCTGAGATGTCAGTTAATGCTGACCCCGTCTTTAAGGCCCATCTCTGCTACTCAGCCATGCTATGTAGTATGTTTTCCTTTCCTCTTTGAAATTGTCCGTGGCTGGGCTGGGAGTTTGGCCTACTGGTTAAAGTGTTTGCCTAGCATGCATGAAGACCCGGGTTCGATTCCTCGGTACCACATACATAGAAAAAAAAAGCCAGAAGTGATGCTGAGGCTCAAGTGGTAGAGCTCTAGCCTTGAGAAAAGTCAAGGACAGTGCTCAGGCCCTGAGCTCAAGCCCAGGACTGGCAAAAAAAAAAAGTGTCCGTGGTCAGATTGCATATCTCAGCATGTGGCATGTGATGGCCACTTTACCTTCATTCTGCCACCACACAAAGGGCCTCTAGGGTGGGCACCGTGATCAAAGGGACCATGTGATCCATCAAGAAAATCCAGCCTTGAAAGGAAAGGTGTTGGTGGGCCAGGAGTTTGGCCTAGTGGTAGAGTGTTGGCCTAGTATAGGCAAAGACCTGAGTTTGTTCTTTGATACCACATACATAGAAAAAGCCCGAAGTGGTGCTGTGGCTCAAGTGGTAGACTGCTAGCCTTGAGAAAAAAAAAGCCAACAACAGTGCTCATGCCCTGAGTCCAAGCCCCAGGACTGGCAAAAGAGAGAAGGCCAGGAGTTTGACCTAGTGGTAGAGAGCTTGCCTAGCGAGCACCCTAGTTGGAGGCACAGCTTAAGTTGTAGAGTGCCAAACAATGAGAAAAACAAGTGTCAGATGCAGTTTGAGTCTTTATCTCAGGCAAAAGAAAGAAAGAAAGAGGCCGGGAGTTTGGCTTAGTGGTAGAGTACTTGCCTAGCAAGACCCAGGTTCAATTCCTCGGTACCACATACATAGAAAAAAGCTGGAAGTGGTTCTGTGGCTCACGTGGTAGAGCTCTAGCCTTGAGAAAAGTCAAGGACAGTGCTCAGGCCCTGAGCTCAAGCCCAGGACTGGCAAAAAAAAAAAAAAAAAAGAGGAAGGAAGAAAGGTTAAAGTAGGCACCAAGGAGCTTAGGGGTCTAAAGGTGTGACTTAGGGGTACAGCATGTGCTTAGCATGTATAAAGCAATGGGTTTAATCCCTAGCATCCCCAAAAATGGTGAAAGTGGTCATTTTTAGGTTATATTTTGCCACAGTATATAATGAAAAAACCAAATCTATAAAACATTTTCCTATGTATAGGAAAATACCTTGTTAAGATCTGGGAGAAATGATACCATGCTGTTTCCAATAATGACGAATAAAGAAGAGTCTCTTGTTAGTTAATTGAAAAATTAGCATGGAGCTAGGAGTGTGGCTTAAGTGATAGGGTGCTGGTTTAGGGGGAAATTTGTAATGGTTCAGTACTTTCATAGCAATAGTTATACAGTTTGCTCTTATAAATAGTCCTATTTTTCCAGGCAACAGTGGCTCATGCCTGTAATCTGCCTATTTAGAAGGCTGAGATCTGAGGATCCGTTCAAAGCCAGCCCAGGCAAGAAAATCCCTTGAGACTCTTTATCTCCAATTAAACAACAAAAAGCCAGAAGTAGAGCTGTGGCTCAAGTGATAGAGTGCCAGCCTTGAATAGGAAAACTGAGGGACAACACTCAGTACCTGAGTTCGAGCCCAGTACTAACACACACACACAAGACTACTACTTTGTCATTACCCAGCTTCTAAAATTAAACAAGACTCAACAAGTATTTTGTCGGTAACAGCTAGAGAAAACATAATGCAGCTGTACAATTATGTTAGTTGCATTTGTAGATCCAAACCAGTAAACTAAAAAAATTGATGCGTCTGATTTTAAAAGGAAAATAAAATCTATGATGACAAGTACCAGGAAAGAAGTTGTACAGGTGTGCAAAAGAGTATGTTGGACCCCCAGAGTTGCAACAGTCTTGTACAGTTAAAGATTTTGGTGAGAGGCAAAAAAAAGTCACAGAAGCACAGAGACTTCAGGATTACGTCAGTTCATTCAGAACAAAGAGAAGGGAGTCTATCCCAGCAGTGAAAGAGCCAAGGCCCAGGCTTGGTGAGCAAGGAGGGGTGGGTCAGAGACAGAGACAGGAAGGAATCAGAAAAGCTGTGCCTTCAGGGACTAGTTCCCCGGTGTGAGCCCCACCCTGGAACTCTGAGCAAGTCACTTCGCCTTTACGCCACAGCTGCATCTGTAAAGTGGAAAGAATCCAGGGTGCTTGTCAGAAGGTTAGAAGAGCAGTGATGGCACCCCAGGACCCTAACAGCTGGAAGTACCCTTAATATCATCACTGTTGTGGCCAGCTGATCGAAGTGCAGAGACCTCGTTCCAGAAACCAGCAGGAATTGATTAAAGATCAGGTTTAGCCTTAAAGCAGGCAGCACTGGGGGAGGAGGGGAAGAGCCCAGTGTCTTCACCTCCTCCCTCCAGGTTCTTGGTGACTTGCACACATTCCTCCACTTAGCACCAGCCAAGTCAACAACTCTACACCAGCCCAGCACCTCCTAATTTCTCCCCAGCTCTGCCTTCTCCCTAAACTCCTCTGCCCATATGCTGCGTGCTGATTGGCCACCACCTCCCTTTTTGAACTGCTTAAGTGATCTCAGAAGAGCTCAGAACCCTCTTACTATCCCTTACCTGTTGCAGCACTGTCTCCAGCTCCTACTCCAGGTTAGAAATTTCTCCTACCACTGTCTAGGTTGTGGGTTGTCAGGGCAAGGAATATTCTGCTCCTATCCTTAAGGCCTGCATGAGATTCAGGTGCTTATTGGATAAAGGAAAAACAAGAAAGGATATTGTTTGTATCCTTTACCCCAGCTGGGATCCTGGGAAAGAATACTGTGACCTGTTTTTGTTTTGCCTTTCTGACCCCAGCTGGACAATCAAGAAAAGAGTCTGGGTAGCCAGGCATTAGAGGCTTATGCCTGTAGTCCTAGCTACTTTGGTGGCTGAGATATGAGGACTATAGTTTGAAGCCACCCCACACAGGAAAGTCTATAAGGTATTCTCTTCTCCTACCCCCCATCCTGAGGCTCAAACTCTGGGTTTGGACACTGTCTCCAAGCTCCTTTTGGCTCTAGGCTAATGCTCTACCACTTGAGCCACAGAGCCCTTTCCAGTTTTTTCTGTGAATGATTAAGGTTAGAGTCTCATGAACTTTCCTGCCCAGGCTGGCATTGAACCATAATCCTCAGATCTCAGCTTCCAGAATAGCTAGGATTACAAGCATAAACTACCAGCTCTGGGCAATCTGTAAGACTGTTATCTCTAATTAACCACCAAAAAAAAAAAAAAAAAGGTAGAAGTGAAAATGTGGTTCTGGTGATAGAATACTATCCTTGAGCTAAAAGTTCAAGGACAGGATTCAAGCTGAATTCAAGCCCACCAAAAGAAAAGTGTAGGTAATAGTCCCCAGCAAGCAAAATGGCTTTGAGCCGTCTACCTGTCTAGCAGAAGGAGGCAGTTGGTGTAGATCCTTAGTGAGCGAGCCTATCCTCTGCCCTCGTAGGCAGAGCTTTGCCGGTGAACACTGATTATCATGTCACGCTGTGCAGCCTCACCTACCCAGACTCTGCATAATACAGATTGACCTTGGGAACCAGGTCCCGTCCTGGGCTCAGGGCACTGGCCCTAGGACAGAGAACAAACAGGTGGCCCGGTACATGATAGGCTTCCAGCCTGTGCAGACTGTATTACTGCATTGCAGGGAGGAGGGGGGACAGGCACAGGAAACATGACGGGGTGGAGATGAGGAAGAGGTACCAGTGTTGCAAAATGCCCAGCCAACAAGTCACCAGCCACTGCTGTCAAAGGTAGAAGGACTTGAATCCTGTACTTGAACGGGAGGTGTCTTGCTGTGGGCCAGGGTTTCACCATCTGGGGTTCTCTGTATACCTTTGAAAGTGTCAATGTGCCATCTTTTCATTTACCCTAACCATAAGTTTATTGGAACAACTTAGCTCAGCTAGAGGTTTCAATGTCTCTGGGCCATTTAATTGCATGAGAACTAAGTGTAGTCCAAAGCTACTGATAGTTGCTTGGGGGACAGCACCCCATTCATTATTTACATTTCCCTCTCTAATGTACCAGTTAACCAGAGCTGTTCGTAGCAGACAGAGCATCTAAACCTCTTCCTTCATTTGAGGATGCTGAGCTTGCTGGGGAATTCCCACCATCCTGTTGTCTTCAGATGGGTCTATCTAATCTTCATTCATGCTTACAGCTCTGTTGAGCTATGCAGGCAGGCCCTGAGTCCCTGCCAGTTCCTGTGGTGACTGCTGCAACCTCCACCCCCAGTGTTCCTTGTCTGCTGTCATTTCTCTGTTTTACAAAGTTTTGCCCTTGGTTAGAATATATCCATTCTGATTTTTCCTTCTTTGCTTTATACTCTTTTATCTGTTCGTCTACTTGTCATTTGTAATGAAGTCTACATTGCATTTACTTATAAGTAAATGAGGTTGACAATAACTTTTGATTCCTATTTCTGTATAGAGAATGTTTTGTTTTTGTTTTTTAACTTACCACTATTTACTCTCCCAGTCCTGGGACTTGAACTCAGGGCCTGAGCACTGTCCGTGGGCTTTCCTCAAGACTAGCACTCTACCACTTGAGCCACAGCACCACTTCCAGCTTTTTCTGTGTATGTGGTACCAAGAAATCAAACCCAGAGCTTCATGCATGCTAGGCAAGCACTCTACCACTGGGCCACGCTCATGGCCCATTTTTTTTTTTTTTGGTTGTTTTTGGTTTTTGTTTTTTGAGATGGTACCAGAGCTTGAATGCAAGGCCTCAAGCTCTCACTTTGCTTTTTCACTCAGGGCCATATCTCTACTTCTAGATTTCTGGTAGTTAATTGGAGATAGTCTTATGGACTTTTCTGCCCATGATGGCATCAAATCACAATACTCAAATCTTGAGTAGGATTACAGGCATAAGCCATCAGTGCCCAGCTACTCCTCACCCTCTGCAGCCCCCAATTTTGTACTGATTGGCATTGAGAGTCTCCCATCTAGTTTGTGTGTGTGTGTGTTACCTGTATGCTTCCACACTTGTTTTAAGTTAATAATCAGGAATAAGGGAGTATTCTTTGAGCAGTTAGCTGCCTTTATCTCTTCTTGTTTTCAACTCTTAATCCTTCATCTTCAAGCCCTTGCCATTAGCCTCCCTTATGGCAAAGTTTAAAGGCACTGTCTGTAGGGATTCTAAGACCGATGGTTCTAGAATATTCTTGCCCGGGGTTCTACCACTTAGAACCTAGGCTTAGAAACAAGAACAGACTAGGAAGAGGATGAGCTAGAAAGCAGCCCTTCAGATTCTACCACCTAGAACTTGGGGTGACCCTCACAATGTTGTCATCTTAAAGTGTCCCCCTTCTGTTTCCTTTAGTAGTAAACACGGTTCTCTTTTCCTCAGCAAAGTTTCAGAGCCTGTATGTGACATCAAGCCCTCAGAGGTGCCATAGCCATGGGCAGGCTGGAGAGAACTATGTGTAGCACCAGTCCCTGGGTATGCCTACCTGCAAGGGGCAGGAGAAAATAGGTACTGTGCTGAGTGCCTGCTTGCGGGGAGTCAGGCTGCCACACTGGAAGACCCAAATGGGGAAGGTAGAGCAAGTCACCTGTGGTCATAGAAGAAAGATGGAGCCAGCAGTGTGGGTCAGTTGAGTTCTTACCTGTCATGTACAAGGCTCTGATTTTAATCCCCAATACAGGGATTGGGGGAAGGCGAGGAGAAAGATGGAAGCGTTAGAAAACTGTAAGAGGTAGGAATCTAGGTAGGACCCCAGGTGTGTCCAGTGGGTGACAGACGAGAGGACAGGACTACTCTGGTGTGTGGAGCCGGCTGGTTAGCCAGGGCCATGGCTAGGTGGGTCTGAGCGAGAGAAAAGAGCTGGAATCCCACCTCCGAGAGGAAGTCAGAGTGAGCTGTGGGCTGCCCAAGCCTTTGGGGCACTGATGGTCCTGTCTTGGGTGTGAGAAGAGCATTATGAGACAGGGACAAGTTGAGACTGTGGATCCCTCCTGGATCCCGTTCTCCATCCTTAGACCTCAAGTGAGAGGCTGCCTGGCTTCCCCGTCCCAGGGCTCACATGTGTCACACCAGCCCTTGGCCTGGCTCCTGAAGTGTATGGGACACACACAGCCTGGCTTCTACTGAGCCCCCAGCATTTCTAAGGATTCGGGAAGGAAAAGACGGGAGCCGGTGTTGCCAGGAGATCGGAAGCCTTGGGCCATCCATAGTGCTGCTCTTCCAGCCACGGAGTAAGAGGCCTAAATTCATGACCCACTCCTGTGAAGGGGGCTCTGACGGGCACAGACTGGACAGCATGCCAGCTGTGCCCTTTTGCCCATGTAAACCTGCTTCTGTCTTGTCTAACCCTCAAGAGGACCTTTCTTGCTCTCACTTTGGGCCAACTCCCAAATTGCCCCGGACTCGCCACCTCTACTCATTAGCCTTCCCTCCAGACGGTCTCTGTGGGCCAGCACAAGTTCTGTAAGCACATAAACCTGGTGGTACCATGTCCTCAACCCTAGAGCCCTTTGGCTGGTGGCATCCCAGGGTCATGTGGAACCCTTCGAGGACTCAGCTCTAGGGTGCTTCTTCTGCCCCTCTGGCCACACCACCACCCATGCCATGCTGGGAACAGGCCTTTTCTGTCCATTCTCTGAGATGTTCATGTGACCTCTGTTGCTGGCATAATCCCCCCGCTGCGGCTGAGTGGTCACATGTCCCCGTTTGGATCCATGTGAGGTGCAGACTGGGGCATAGCTCCACTTCCCTTGTCACCTCGGGACTAGAAGCCCAGAGCTCACGACTGGGTCACATTTTGCTTGCAGGTGGAGGAAACAAAGCAGGGCGTATGGATTCCACATGGTCAGACCCTTGTGATACTGCTGACTCGTGTGTCTCTCCCCCAGAGTGAAGCCTGACTGGAGACCGCCTGGCTCCACACTCGACAGCCCCCACTCCCTCCCCGGGATGCTCTGGGAATGGCTTCTGGAACTCCACAGAACAGCAGCCCAATGGCCTGTGGCGCAGAGATCACAGGCTTCCTGGATGCATTTCTCCGAGACTTTACAGCCCCGCTGAGCCCAGAGAGCCCTTTGCCATGGAAGGTCCCTGGGGCAACGCTCAGCCAAGAAGAGGTGGAGGGGGAGCTGGCTGAGCTGGCAGTGACTTTCCTGAGCAGCAGGTAGGCTTGTGCCATACCAGAGGGGAGTGGCTGGGTTGGGCGAGGAGCAGGGAGTGATGTGTCTGTCGTTTGTTGACTTTAATCCACATTGCAGCAGTACATCTGTGTTCCCCCCCATCCACACTGCAAACCCCCCAGTGAAGGCCCTGAAATCACGAATAATACCAAGCCTTATCACTGAATGTCTTCCCCTCTTAGCTAAGCACTTAGTACACTGTGGCTCTAACTGGCAATTAGAAGTGCAAAAACAAAACTAGCATGGATTTCTCCTCCTTGGTAATGACACAGATTTTCTTCTTAGGGTAAATCTTAGCAGCTGTAACACAGGGTTTGGTTTCTTATTTTCCTTAAGTCAAAAGCCTTCACCTCCTCGATTCAAGTACTTGATAGCTTCTCTTCAACCTATCTGAATTGCTAGTGTCATTATTCATGATTTAGAGCCATTACTAACTAAGTGAAATCCAGTTTCTTTGAGTACCAGGATATTTCATTTAGTAACCAAGACAGCTGCTAAGTGACTAATGAGCAGGTGGCACTGACAGCATGGATACACTGGAAAAATGGGTGATTTGTACACATGATACAAGTTTCTTTCCCACTACTCAAAACAGTACACAGCTTAAAAACTACAGATTGTAGCCAGGTACTAGTGAGCTGTAGTCCTAACTACTCAGGTGGCTGGGAGCTGAGGATTATTTATTTTCAGACTGTTGTTGACTGCAAGTAATTGAAGTGGCACAAAGTGAAACTGTGAATTTGGAGGGATTGCTCTATTGCCTTCCTCTGTCTGCTGTCTTAACACAGACTGGATGGCTTAGTACAAAAGAAACTTGGCCTCCATTTCTGAGGGCCCAAAGTCCAGGATCGAGGTATGTGCACAGAATCTTGTTCTCTTAAGAGCCGTAGGGGAGAATCATTCTAGGCCTTTATCTTCCCATCAGGTGTCAACTTGTTAGTGTTCCTTGGCTTATAGACTTAGCTCTCTGATCTCACTTTCATTGTCACCTTTGCTGTCCCTGGCTGTGTGTCTGAAGCCTTGCTGCTTCTGAAGATGGTAGTCATATTGGCTTGTAAGCTCTTCTTCTTTCCTACTGCTGTAGGAAATCTACAGACTACATGTGCAAATCTGTAAACTACAAAGGCTATAATTCCAGATAAGGTCCCATTCTGAGCTACTATAATAGACGAGGACTTTGCCATATTTGGGGGTAGGGAGGCAGAGGGCACAGTGGAATGTTGAATGCTAAGATCTATTTCTGTAGCCAAGAATGTAGAGGTAAGTGGGCAAAGAGACTGGGTTAAGGCGTCGTAGGCCGAGCTGGGCTACACAGCTCTCTAACAACCACATGTTGAGAGGGAGCTGGGGTTGTCCCCATGTGACAAGTGAGGAAACAGAGGCATAGAAAAGTGCTACCAGCCCTGCAGTCTTCAGGGAAGATGGACAACAGTGCATCTCCTAGGCTAACCTCAGCCCTGCCTCACAAAAACCATGACACCAACACCCCTTTTCATTTATTCGTTCACTCTGAAAGTATTTGTCATATAAAAGACAGTGAAGGACAAGGTCTGGTTTTTTTTCCACAGTTCAGACAGCTGCAGATGTTTGGAATCTTGCTACTGTATCATACACAAGGGTTGTTCCATCCATGCTACAGAAGGCTGCTGTCTCCCTGTGAACCTCGCTCCTCTTCAAGAGGACAAGCCCAGTCCCTAGGCCCAGCAGCATTCATGAGTCGTCATTGTCGTCTTTTTTTTTTTGTCAGCCATGGGACTTGAACTCTGGGCCTGGGAGTTGTCCCTGAGCTCTTTAGCTCAAGGCTACTACCCTACCTCTTGAGCCACAGAGCCACTTCCTTCATTTCTGGTGGTTAATTGAATATAAGAGTTTCACGGACTTGGGCCGGGAGTTTGGCCTAGTGGTAGAGTGCTTGCCTGGCATGCACGAAGACCCGGGTTGGATTCCTCGGTAACCCACATACATAGCAAAAAGCCGGAAGTGGTGCTGAGGCTCAAGTGGTAGAGTGCTAGCCTTGAGAAAGTCCAAGGACAGTGCTCAAGCCCTGAGCCCAGGACTGGCAAGGAAAAAAAAAAAGTTTCACGGACTTTAGTGCCCACGCTGGCTTTGAACCGTGATCCTCGGATCTCAGCCTCCTGAGTAGGTAGGATTACAGGTGTGAGCCACTGTGCCTGGCTTTTTTTTTTTTAGCCTACATTAGTTATACAGAATATTCATCTTTTGCAAATCCCCTAAAGCCATCCCCTGCCTCTGTGGCTTTCCCTAACAGAGCCTCTGGCCTTGACTTGTCACTTTGCTTCCCTGAGCATGGTTTTTGCCTGCTTCTTGCCCAGCAGAGTGGAGAACTCAAGCCTTCCTGCAGTGTGGGAGCAGGCCTTTACTGAGCATATGGGCGGGTCTCCTCCACAGCCATGTCTACCCTGCAATCCATACTTGGCTTGGCTCAAGAGGCAGTGCTGTCCTGATGCCAGTAATTTGTACTTGTAATCCTAACTACTGAGGAGGCTGAGATCTGGGAATTATAATTCAGAGCCAGCCTTAACAGGAAAATCTATAAGACTATTATCTCTAATCAGCTACCAAAATAGTTGGGAGTAGAGCTATGGCTCAAGTGTTTGGAATGCTCATCTCAAGAAAAAAAAAAAAAAAAATCGGGAACAGCACACAGGTCCTGAGTTCAAGCTCCAGAACAGATACACAAAAAAGAGCAGTGTTAGCCGGGCACGAGCTCAAGGTCAGCACCCAGGCCCAGGGGTAGGACGGTAGCCTTAAGCTCAGGGACAGCACCCAGGCCAGAGATCAAACCCCGAGATCCCCCCCCCCCCAAAAAAAAAAGCTGTATTCCACGACCATGTGCCTGGAAGTAGGCACGTGCAAACAATATTGTTGACTTGTTTAAGTGAAATATTTTAGGGTCAGGTAGAATGAAGCAGATTGGTCTCTGGGGATGTCCCTGGCCTATCAGGATTGGTGCCATGAGCTATAAGTGGTGAGGGAAAGGCCCCTGAATAGTTCCTTCTCAAGGAGAGATAGCAGTAACACCTGGGAACAGGTGAGTAGGGACAGTTCCAGACAGGTACAGCAGCCACTGGGCCTTCCATGAAATGAGGAGAAGGAACATAGGCTTGGGGAGCTCACAGACAACTAGGAAGAAAGCTAGGCCCAGGAGGATGACAAGAGGACAAGGAAGAACAGATGGTATCTGGCTGCTAGGGTGACAAGGACACATGGCCTGAGCCAAAAAGTCCAGACTGGCGCTGAGCATTGGTGGCTACACCTATAAACCTAGTTACTGTGATTGCAGCCTAGGCAGGAAAGTCCATGAGACTCTTACCTCTAGTTAACCACCAAAAAGCCCAGAAGAACTGTAGTTTAAGTGGTAAAACATCCGCCTTGAGCAAAAAACCTAAGGGATAGTACTCAGGCCCTGAGTTCAAGCCTGGCATCAATAATAATAGTAATAATAATAAAATATATAATTTATCAGGCTGGATCCCGGGGGTTCACAGGACATCTCAGCCAGGGAACTAGGCAGAAAAGAGCCAAGATAGTTTAGTAGGGCCTTGAAGGGGCTCTAGTGTGAATCTTAAGTCTCTGGGTGTAGGGGTACAACAAGGAGACTTTGAGCATGCCTGAGTTAGAAGGGGCTAGGGTTACTTTACAACAGTGACATGAGGAAAAGTTCTGTCAAGGCATCTGCAGTGGCTGACAACAGAAGGGTTGAGCAGGGGTTACGGCTTAGAGACTGAGATGAAGAATCTTGGGCAGTAGAGTTTGGATAGGATGAAGGAGGAGTCAAAGCCCCCCCCCCCTTGCTTAGTCTGGACTATGGACTATATATCCATCTTATCAAAACTTCAAATGTGTAGTCTTTTTTTTTTTTTTTTTAATTGGTCATAGAGCTTGAACTCAGGCCCTGGGGTTTGTCTCTGAGCTGTTTCTGCTCAAGGCTAGCACACTATCTCTTTAAATCATGGCACCACTTCTGATTTTTCTCTTGGTTAATTGGAGATAAGAGTTTCACCGACTTTCTCATTCCAGCTGATTTTGAACTGTGATTCTCAGATCTCAGCCTCCTGAGTAGCTAAGATTACAAGCATGAGCCACCAGCCCCCAACTGAGGTCTAAGGTTCATAGTTCAAAGCCAACCCAGTCCTTAACCACCAGAAAACCAGAAATAGAGCTGTGGCTCAAAGTGGTAGAGCACTAGTCTTAAGCACAAAAACTAAAGGACAACACCCAGGCCCTGAATTCAAGCCCCAGAACCCATCCCACCTCACCCCCCAAAAAAAGTTTATTTTTAGTCATCTTAATAGAGTTAAGTTATTGTCTCTCTTCATGCAGACATGAGTACTCCTTCATAAGTGCATTCTGTGTCCACACATGCATAAGCCAATACTTCTATTGATCGGTGCCTCACACACCCTCACACTCTTTTCCATCCACACAGACCCACTGAGGCTCTTTTTCAGATCTTAAATGGTGTCCTCAGACCCTATAGAAGTTAGATCCTGAAAGCTCTGCTTGTTTGAGGTCCTGTCTCCCTTTGTTATTGATGGCAGTTTCGTGGTCATAGGTTTAGTTCCTGCAGCAGCTGCATGCCTTCCAGAGCAGTTATTTAGATGCAGTTTTCATCTCTCCTGCTGAACTTCCCTGCCCCAGGTAGCTGGTATTTCTTGGGTACCTAGGCCATTCCCTGGAACTTTTCTGGCTGGCCTTCTGGTACAGTGCTGAGACTCGAGGCCTTCATAGTAGAGCCATGGGGTGGGTCCTTGGATTTAGCATCCAGGAAAAGGATGCTGGAGGCCCAAGGCCAAGCATTGTCTGATTCTACAGGGCCGGAAGCTGCCTCCCTGCCCCCACTAGCAACTGCAGCAGGGAAAGAGTGGGCAGGAAGCTAAAGCATGACCTCACAGAGCCAAGGAGAACAGGGCCCTTTTTAGCGTGTGGAATGGGAAAACCCAGTGGTTGGCAGGAAATGTCAGACCGGAGGAACTCATTTCTCATGTCTTGGCTTGCTTACCTGCTTTTTTTTTTTTTAATTTTTTTTCTTTTTTGGTGGGGAGTGGAGGGTGGAGTGGGCGGAATCAAATCGATAGCCTTGTACATGCTGTGTA